>NW_026652279.1:84683207-84826507 GCF_009828535.3 Hylobates moloch
GGTGGCTCACGCCTGTAATCCCAGCACTTAGGGAGGCCGAGGCGGGTGGATCACGAAGTCAGAAGATCGAGACCATCCTGGCTAACACGGTGAAACCCCGTCTCTACTAAAAATACAAAAAATTAGCCGGGCGTGGTGGCGGGCGCCTGTAGTCCCAGCTGGTCAGGAGGCTGAGGCAGGAGAATGGCGTGAACCCGGCGGGCGGAGCCTGCAGTGAGCAGAGATCGCCCCACTGCACTCCAGCCTGGGCGACAGGGAGACTCCGTCTCAAAAAAAAAAAAGAAAGAAAAATATGCAGCTAATGGAATTTTCTTTCTGCTTTGGATAGAGGTGAGGGACTTTTTTAAAAACCTAAGTATACTTTATTTCAGGTGTGTAAACTGTCTTGAAATTTCTTATTCTTACCCTGTTGTTTCAATCTACTCTTGGAAAATGACCTTTAAAAAGCAAATTAAAACAAGATCGTAGGTGAAATATGTTATTGCTTGGAATGCTAAGAAGTTATTAGTGTCAGAAACAAAACAAAACAGCTCTTTTATGATAATAGGAGAATTAGCTTTATGTATGTGATTTTCGTTTGTGTTAATATCTAGTAGAATTTTCAGTTTAACTGTGGCGTTGCTTTGTCTTTCCAGGCTGCAGTTTTCTAGTATATTACCATTGATTTATATAATCAGATAAAAGCAGCTCCTTGGGAAGATCAAGAACATTAAGTTATGAGTAGTCCAGTGAATTGGAAGTGATGGAATGAGAGTCTGTTCTTCTGCTTTAAAGATATCTAGTTCATTTTGGAGTCAGTAAAATAAGAGGGAAGCTTAAAGTTATTGTAGTACAATTTTATACTTTTCAGGGATCTCTGGTATGTATATTTATAAATGGATAATTACAAATATCTTCTTGTTAATGGTCCAGGTTACTTCATGATTGCTGTAGTTTTTGCAAAATCTATAATGTGTTTTTGTCATCTCCCCAGGATAATTTATTTTTATGCTGGCCTTATTCCCATGAGATTGCCACAATGAAACATCCTAACTTCCTGAGTTATAGTATAATTTCAAAGCATAGTATGTCTAAAACGCAACTCACAGGAAGCAGGTACAGAGGAGAGTGAAGTGGGTTATTCTGGGAATTCTGGGCCACACCAGCTGTAACTGTGTGAGGGGGCAATGCTGAGGCTAACTGCAGAAGAGAAAATACTTTGTGTCTCTCTGTTGAGCCTGGAGAGAATGAACACGCACAGAGGTGGGAGACAAAGTCATGTGTTAAAGGCTGGAAGAAGAAACCAAGGTGTTAAAGCTTAAAGATAATAGTGAAGAAAGAACGAAGGACAAGGCACGAAGACCACAACTGCTATGAAGCTGCTTCTTAATACATTTTCCACATGGTGCCTATAAAGCTTTATAAATTAGTACATTACAAAAAAAATTTTAAATAAAAACATTGATGGAATTTCTAACTCAAATACCAGGGTGGGTTGTTAACAATCTCAAATATGATCTGTTTTAGAATTGACAGTTTTTGAGTATAAAATTATTATTTTTAAATCTAGTAGAATAGTAGAAATATTATTGAAGCAATAGTATTATTGTGCTTTAAAAAATGCAAATGCACATAATTAGAATGTTCCCCATTTTAGTCAAAACATTTTTTGCTTGTGAAACTAGTAAGTAAGGCAGTATGTGTGTGGGGCCTCCGGAAATTTTTTTTATGACTATTACATCATTTGGTGTGTTCACTCTTACATGCTCCTGTCTCACAAACCCATATTCTTCCCATGTATAAAATTCCTAAAGTACTCCCACCTGACAAAATCCAATAACAAATGTAAAATTGGAAAATTGTGGGTATAATTGGTGTAAGTAAAATCATAATTTTTATTTTGGTAAAGTTGAGTTTGAATTGTGAAGAAAATGTTAAGAATAGGCACCCAGGGGCCTACTTTTATATTTGGATATGATATTTATTAGACAAGACATAATAGCTGATCATTGAAATTAATGGATAAGAAGAAATCTCAGCAGGTGAGTGATTTAAACAAATTTTGGAAGGCTGATAGCTGGAAGAATACAAATTGACTTGATAGAAGTTGAGGAAGCAACAACAGAGTGCCTGCAGAGAAGAATATCGGTGAAAATAATGCATTCACTCTTCTGACCTGCTTAGTGCTTTAGAACTTGGCAGGTATGGAAGAAGGTGGGGGTGAGAAAGGAGCTGAAAATGGGAGACAGTTGAAGATGAACACATGGAACAGTTGGTCACTGGGACCCCTCTGCCATCCCATGCAGCTGGGATACTCTCCTTCAGTTAGGAGTCTATTTTCCGGAGAAATTAAACTGCAATAGCTCTTGTACTTTGGAGTTTCAGACAGAGAAGTGTGAGTGAGATAGAAGTCTAAGAATGATGGGATCAAATGAAAATATGCAGTTTGAATAATGGAACTCTCAGCTGTCTTCTCTTGCCCTACTCCATAAACCAGCAGCTAGGATTAAACCTTATGGGGTAGGCGATTGGAGGATTCTTCAGCAAAAAACCTGAAATGCCCTTTAGAAAAGTTAGTGTGTTGATTGGGAAGAAATAGGAAGAAAAAATGAGAGAAAAATAATTTAAAAAAAATAGAAGGCCAGGCGCAGTGGCTCACGCTTGTAATCTCAGCACTTTGGGAGGCCGAGGCAGGCGGATCACAAGGTCAGGAGATCGAGACCATCCTGGCTAACACGGTGAAACCCCGTCTCTACTAAAAATACAAAAAATTAGCCAGGCATGGTGGGGGACACCTGTAGTCCCAGCTACTCAGGAGGCTGAGGCAGGAGAATGGCGTGAACCTGGGAGGCGGAGCTTGCAGTGAGCCAAGATCACGCCACTGCACTCCAGCCTGGGCGACAGAGCGAGACTCCATCTCAAAAAAAAAAAAAAAATAATAGAAAAGTTAGTGTGGTGACCCAACAATGAACCTCACAGACTTCCCAGGACAGGAAGGTTAATTGAGGACCCTAGGTGCTGGGCTTCAAAAAATTTTTACATGTGTTACTACTTTTGGATCAGGTTTATACTTCCTAAGGGCTATTCTCTGCCTATGATTAAGTGCAGTGGAGCTACTAAAGCAGACCCATTCCTGCAAAACATGGGACTCCATTGTTAGCTGACTTCGACTTAAAGTTCCCTGATGTCTTTTTTCAAAAAATTTTTATTTCAATACATTTTGGGGTACAGATGGTTTTTTTTTTTGTCACATGGATGAATTATACAGTGGTGAATTCTCAGATTTTAGTGCACCCATCACCTGAGTAGTGTACATGGTCCCTAATGTGTAGTTTTATTATTTTTTTGTTTTATTTATTTTTTTTTTGGTTTTTTTTTTTTTTTTTTTTTGGTAACAGAGTCTCACTCTGTCACCCAGGCGGGAGTGCAGTGGTGCAATCTCGGCTCACTGCAACCTCTGCCTCCTGAGTTCAGGCAATTCTTCTGCCCCAGCCTCCTGAGTAGCTGGGATTACAGGTGTGCACCACCACTCCAGGCTAATTTTTTTGTATTTTTAGTAGAGATGGGGTTTCACCATATTGGTCAGGTTGATCTTGAACTCCTGACCTCGTGATCCGCCCGCCTTGGCCTCCCAAAGTGCTGGAATTACAGGTGTGAGCCACCACGCCCGGCCACTAATGTGTAGTTTTTTTATCCCTTCCTTCCCTCCCAGCCACCCCCTTCTGGGTCTCTAAAGTTCATTATATCACTCTGTATGCTTCTGCATACTCACAGTAAAGCTCCCACTTATAAGTCAGAACATACAGTGTTTGGTTTTCTACTCCTGTGTTACTTCACTTAGAATATTACCCTTTTATTCCATTCAAGTTACTGCAAAAGACATTATTTCATTCCTTTTAATGCCTGAGTAGTATTCCATGGTGTATATATAACCACATTTTCTTTATCTACTTGTTAGCTGATGGGCACTTAGGTTGGTTCCACATCTTTGCAATTATGAATTGTGCTCCTATAAACATATCTGTGCAAGTGTCTTTTTTGTATAATGACTTCTTTTTCTTTGGGTAGATATCCAGTAGTGTGATTGCTGGATCACATGGTAGATCTACTTTTAGCTCTTTAAGGAATCTCCATACTGTTTTCTATAGAGGTTGTACTAATTTACATCCCCATCAGCAGTGTATAAGCATTCCCTTTTCCCCACATCCATGCCAACATCTATTTTTTTTTTACTTTTTAATAGCCATTCTTGCAGGAGTAAGGTAGCATCTTTGTGGTTTTAGTTTACATTTCCCTGAGGATTCGTGATGTTGAGCATTTTTCCATATGTTTGTTGGCCATTTGTACATCTTCATTTGAGAAATATCTATTCATGTCCTTTGCCCACTTTTTGATGGGATTGTTTATTTCTTGCTGATTTGTTTGAGTTCCTTGTAAATTCTAGATTCTTTATCAGATGTGTGGTTTGCAAATAATTTCTCCCGTTCTGTGGGTTGTGTGGTTGCTGTGATTATTATGTCTTTTGCTGTGCAGAAGCTTTTTAGTTTAATTAGGTCTTATTTATTTATTTTTGTTTTTGTTGCATTTGCTTTTTGCATCTTAGTCATGAATTTTTTGCCTAGTCCAATGTCTATGAGAATTTTTCCAACCTTATCTTCCAGAATTTTTATACTTTCAGATCTTATATGTAAGTCTTTGATCCATCTTGAGTTGATTTTTATATAAGGTAAGAGATAGGGATCCAGTTTTATTCTTCACCATGTGGATTGCTAGTTTTCCCTGCACCATTTATTAAAAAGAGGGTCCATTCCCTAAGTTATGTTTCTGTATGCTTTGTCGAAGATCAGCTGGCTGTAAGTATTTGGTTTTATTTCTGGGTTCTCTATTCTGTTCCATTAATCTATGTGCCTGTTTTTTATACCAGTACCATGCTATTTTGGTAACTATACCCTTGTAGTATAATTTGAAGTCTGGTAATATGATGCCTCCAGAGTTGTTCTTTTTGATTAGGATTGCTTTGGCTATTTGGGCTCTTTTTTGGTTCAATATGAATTTTAGGATTTTTTTTTTCTAATTCCGTGAAAAATGATGTTGGTATTTTGATGGGAATTGCATTGAATGTATACATTGCTTTGGGCAATATGATCCTTTTCACAATGATTCTTCCAATTCATGAGCATGGGATGTGTTTCCTTTTTTGTGTGTTTCATCAGTGATTTCTTTCAGCAGTGGTTTGTAGTTCTCCTTGTAGAGATCTTTCACCTGCTTTGTTAAGTATATTCCTAGTTGTTTTGTTTTGTTTTTGCAGCTATTGTAAAAGAGATTGAGTTCTTGATTTGATTCTTAGCTTGGTCATTTTGTTGTGCAGCAGTGCTACTGATTTGTGTACATTGATTTTGTAACCTGAGACTTTACTCAATTTGTTTATCAAATCTAGGAGTCTTTTGGGAAGAGTCTTTAGGATTTTCTAGGTATACGATCATGTTGTCTGAAAACAGCAATAGTTCGGATTCCTCTTTTCCAATTTGGATGCCCTTTATTTCTTTCTCTTGCCCGAATGCTCTGGCTAGGACTTCCAGAACTATATTCAATAGGAGTGGTGCAGGTAGGCATCCTTGTCTCGTTCCTGTTCTCAGGGAGAATGCTTTCAACTTCTCCCCATTCAGTATGATGTTGGCTGTGGGTTTGTCATGTGTGGTTTTTATTATTTTGAAGTAAGTCCCTTCTATGTCTAGTTTTTTGAGAGTTTTTATCACAAAATGATGCTGGATTTTGTCCAGTGCTTTTTCTGCATCTGTTGAGATGATCATATGGTTTTTATTTTTTAATTCTGTTTTTTGTGATATAACACATTTATTAACTTGCACATGTTAAATCATCCCTGCATCCCTGGAATGAAACCCACTTGATCAAGGTACATTATCTTTTTGATGTGCTGTTGATTCAGTTAGCTAGTATTTTGTTGAGGATTTCTGCCTCTATGTTCACCAGGGAAATTGGTCTGTAGTTTTCTTTTTTTGTTGTATCCTTTCCAGGTATTAGTGTCAGGGTGATACTGGCTTCACAGAATGATTTAGGGAGGATTCCCTCTTTCTCAGTCTTTTGAAATAGTTTCAGTAGGATTGATACCAATTCTTCTTTGAATGCCTGGTAGAATTTAGCTGTGAATCCGTTGGTCCTGGGTGTTTTTATTGTTGTTGGCAACTTTTAAATTACAGATTCAATTTCATTGCTTATTATTGATCTGTTCAGGGTTTCTATTTCTTCCTGATTTAACCTAGGAGGGTTGTATATTTCCAAGAACTTATCCATTTCCTCTAGGTTTTCTAGTTTCTGTGCATAAAGGTATTCATAGCAGTCTCAAATGATTTTTTTTTTATTTGAGTTGGAGTCTTGCTCTCTCACCCCGGCTGGAGTGCAGTGGCACAATCTCAGCTTACTGCAACCTCCACCTGCTGGTTCAAGTGATTCTCCTGCCTCAGCCTCCTGAGTAGCTGGGATTATAGGCATCCGCCACCGTGCCCGGCTAATTTTTGTATATTTAGTAGAGATGGGGTTTCACCATGTTGGCCAGGCTGGTCTTGAACTCCTGACCTCAAATGATCGGCCCACCTCAGCCTCCCAAGGTGCTGGGATTACAGGCATGAGCCACCGTGCCTGGCTTGAATGATCTTTTGTTATTTCTGTGGTGTTGGTTGTAATGTTTCCAGGATCACTTCTAATTGAGCTTATTTGGATCTTCTCTCTTCTTTTCTTGGTTAATCTAGCTAATGTTCTATTTTGCTTATTTTTTCAAAGAGCCAGATTTTTGTATCATTGATCTTTTGGGGTTTTTTGTTTGAATTTCATTTAGTTCTACTCTGATCTTGTTATTTCTTTTCTTCTTGTAGCTTTGGGTTTGGTTTGTTGTTGTTTCTCTAGCTCCTTGAGGTATGACATTAGGTTGTCAATTTCTGCTCTTCCACCCTTTTTGATATAGGCATTTAGTGCTATAAACTTTCCTCTTAGCACTGCTTTTGCTGTATACTAGAGGTTTTGATAGTTGTATCATTATTATCATTCATTTCAAAGAATTTCTAAATTTCCATCTTTATTTCATTGTTAACCCAGATATTCAGGAGCAGATTATTTAATTTGCATGTATTTGTATAGTTCTGAGGGTTCCTTTTGGAGTTGATTTCTAGTTTTATTCCTCTGTTGTCTGAGAATATACTTGATATGATTTCAATTTTAAAAAATTTATTGAGATTTATTTTGTGGCCTATCATATGGTCTGTCTTGGAGAGTGTTCCATGTGCTCATGAGAAGAATGTATACTCTGCAGTTGTTGGGAAGAATGTTCTGTAAATATCTGTTAAGTGCATTTGTTCTGGAGTGTCATTTAAGTTCATGGTTTGTTGACTTTCTTTCTCAAAGATCTGTCTAGTGCTGTCAGTGGTGTATTGAAGTCTTCAACCATTATTGTGTTGCTGTCTCATTTCTTAGATCTAGTAGTAATTTTTAAAATTTAAACATTTTAAAATGTTTTATAAATCTGTGATCTCCAGTGTTAGGTGCATATAAATTTAGAATTGAAATATCTTCTTGTTGAATTGATCCTTTTGTCATTATATAGTGACCATCTTTGCTTTTTTTTTAATGTGTTATTGCTTTGAAATCTGTTTTGTCTGATATAAGAATAGCTACTACTGCTCACTTTTGGTTTCTATTTGCATGGAATATCTTTTTGCACCCTTTTACCTTGAGTTTATATGAATCTTTCCATGTTAGGTGAGTCTCTTGAAGACAGCAGATATTTGGTTTGTGATTTTTAAAATTCATTCTGTATTTTTTAAGCAGAGCATTAGACCATTTACATTCAGTGTTAATATTGAGATACGAGGCACTGTTCTCTTCATCATATTAATTGTTACCTAGATAGTTTTTTTCATTGTGTTACTGTTTTATAGTTCCTGTGAGTTTTAAGGTTTCAAGAGGTTCTGTTTTGGTACTTATTGGGCCTTTGTTTCAAGGTCTAGAACTCCTTTTAGCATTTCTTATAGTGCTGGTTTGGTAGTGACAAATTCCCTCAGCATTTGTTTGTCTGAAAATGACTTTATTTCTCCTTCATTTATGAAACTTAGTTTTGCTGGATACAAAATTATTGGCTGAGAGTTACTCTGTTTAAGGAGGTTGAAGATAGGACTCTAATCTTTTCTGGCTTGTAAAAATGTGAAATTCTTCATGAATTTGTATGTCATTCTTGCACAGGGACTATGCTAATCTTCTCTGTATCATTCTAATTTTAGTATATGTGCTGCAGAAGTGAGCACTCTTGGCTGGCTTTGCCAAACTTTTCCTAGACTACATTACAGCCTAGGACGCTTCTGCTTTCAGCCAACCTTCTCTCACTGTCCTTTACTAGGACTAAGACTTGCATTACTGTCAGACTGCTCTCCTGGCCTCCTCCTGTTCCCTCTCTATTTCCTTTTACATGGGCATATCTGATAACATGATCCTTGTACATGTAATCCCATCTTAGTGTCTGCTTCTCAGAAGACCAGGTCTAAAACTAGGAGTATGGATAGTGATACGAGAAAATAGGAGGTAATTTGTAACTGGCTCACTCACCATGTAGCAGGATCTGTTCTGATTGGTAGATGTGACAGCAATAGATCCTGGCCCAACGTGGCAGTTCACTTCATAAAGACTGCACTGATGATGATCTTGGAAAATGTCTTGTTGGAGTGGAATACCGTGGAAGAAGCCATGATGCAGGCATTTGCTGCTAAGTTGTATTGACACCCTACATAAGGATAATGAGAGGCTGAGAACTGTTAACAAGTATGTGAAACCAGAAAGCCTTGGTGGTAGCCTCATAAGAGGCCCTCTCTACTAGTAGTGGAAGGGTAGACAGGGTAAAACAACAGGCTAAAGACCTAATTGTGAGAGTTGCAGAGCTCCAGAGGCATCTGAATGCTCAGCCCAGGTAGGTCTGTTATGTGAAGGGCAGGGCCCTGATAGGGATGACCAGGGATCCTGAAAACTCTGACAGGACATCTGGATAGGTGCCCCTAAGGATCTGGAGTCTACAGGTCTACCTGAACCCTCTGGGTTTGCAGAGGTGGCCCACCCTTCCCTAATAAGGGCTAGAAGAGTACCCACTGTGCTGGAAGATGCTGCGGAGGCCTCTTCCCAACAAGACAAATGGTTTCCCCCTCAGGAGCTGCACCCACCTCCTCCCCTGGCTGCCAAGCCAATTAAGAGTGGTGCTGTTCAGCATCTCTAATTAAAGAAAGAAAAGCAAGAACAGAGGAGCAGGAGGCTGAGGACAGCCAGCCCAGCAGAAAGCATAATTCTTTACTCATTTCCCAGACCTGAACCAATTTCCAGAACCAGAAACTACTGACCAAAGAAGTGGCTGGATTCCTAAGAAGGGCCCTGCAATACTAGTCAAAGTTTATATTATGACAGTATCCACAGTCCTCCCAAAAGGGACCTCTGGCCATTTACACAGGTGACTGTACACTGATGAAAAGGAAATAACTAGATCTCTCAAGGATGATTGAGCACAGAGTCTGAGTTGACGTTGACTCCCAGAGTGGAAATCTATGACCAAATTCCAAATCACAGTGGGCTCAATGTGCCCACAGACTCCCCTACCCCTGCAGTGATAATTATCTCCGTCACCAAGTACATAATTGAAATAGATATACTTGACAGTTGAAAGTTACCCCCTATGGATCCCTAATCTCTGAAGTAAAAGTTATCATGGTAGGGAAAAGACCAAAAAAAACCTTCTGAAACTGCTCCCTTCATCAGATCAAAATTGTAAATCAAAAACATCTCTTATCCCAGGGAAGACAGTAGGGATTAGTGCCATAATTAAAGACCTAAAAGATGCAAATATACTGGTGCCTAACATAGCTCTCTTTAATTTGCCAGCCTAATGGCTGCAGAAACTGGATGTCTCTTGGGGAAAAACTGTAGGCTACTGCAGACTTAAATAATTAGTAGCCTCAATTGCAGCTACTTTGCCTGATGTGATATCACTGCCAGAGCAGATTAATAAGGTTTTAGTTACAGGGTGTGCAGCCATTGATTTGGAGAATACATTCTTTTCATTTCAGTTAGAAAAGGTGATCAAAGTTTGTGACTCCTTGTTTCAGCTAGAACATGAATATAGCTTGAAAGTTGTCAATCTTGTCATTACAACAAGAAAATGGTGATCAAACTGAAAATCAATGACTTTTCTTGGACCCATTAGAAAATTGAATTTGCAGGGCAAACTCCTACCCTGAAATCTGGATAAACAGACAAAAGTGGACAGTCACAATTGAGATCTGTTTACCTAAAATGAGAGCTGCTAAAATTGTAAACTGGTAGGTGCATCTAAATGGTAATTTTGATTAATTACTGGAGGAAAAATAGACAAATCCATTATGAAAGTTGGAGACTTCAACATCCCACTGTCAGTGACTGATAAATCAAGCAGGCAGTTGACCTGAACAGTGCTACCAATCAACTTGATCTAATTGACATTTATTGAATATTCCATCCAACACCACCAGAACACAGATTCTTCTCAAGCTCACATGTAACATTCATCAAGATAGACCACATTCTGAATCCCCTATTAGATTCTCAGCTTCATGAGGACAGGGTCTGGGTTTGTAATTCTTAGTGTGCTATCCCTAGCACAATGCCTGACACATAAGAGGTGCTTCATAGGTAGTTTTTTAATAAATGAATGAATTGTAAAATTAGCCTACGAGACAAGGAATCTAGTCAGGTTGGGAATAGCAGCAAGATATAGTCTAAGTCACAAAGGAAGTACAGGTATATTAAAAATTTTTAAGCCTCAAGAGTTAGAATTGCAAATTCACACCTGAAAATAACAGAAAACATCCTCTGTCATAGAGACTGCCACTTGACTAATATTCCTAAGTCCCTATTTTCATTATGTCTCTTCTTTAATAACTTGGAATAGCTCCCAGTTCTTAGAGTCCTGAGCCTAACATGTTAAGCTTTCTTTTTCCAGGTCCTTCCCTAGGTATCCTACTTTGTCTTTTATTTATTGCTCAAATATTTTGCTTCAGCTCTATCACTCCCATTAAATAATCGTTTCTGATTCAAGCCTGTGACCAATATATAGCTCTTTCATCTCACTTTTTCCATCTAAATCCTTCTCATTTTAGGGACTCTGTAGCCCATGTTGATCAACTTCTTTTAAAAACTTCTGAAGTATTTATTGTCTATGTTTCACATTTTGGCTTTTAATCATATATTGCCTGTAATTTTAACTGCTATTTCGAATGTACTTTTTTTGGGTATGAATTTCTAAAGTTTTGAATCCCATCTAATTCAGGTCATCTTTAATACAAAAATAATTTGTGTTCCAGAGAGTTATTTGTAAGCTAACTTCTTTTAGAACTTAGAATACATTTTCCATTAAAACTATACTAAAAAGGGTTGGATTCATTTTACATCTATAAATGTATTTAACAAATTATGTAACTGATCTACGTTACTATGGTAGCCTAAACTTGGAATTCTTGGAGCAAGCGTCCATGTGGCAGAATTTTGAACTACCTCCCTCACCCCCTGATTATCCCTTCAAAAGCTCTTCATATTGAGCAGTTTATTTCATAGGACTTTAATTTTCTATAAAATGACTCAGTTTAGCTTCTTGCATATGTTTACCTTTTATTGATTTTCTTCTGGAGCAAATTTGTGTTTGGAGGAAGGGAACTGGAAACTATTCATGATACTAGTGTGTAATTAATTTTTGAAGAACAATAATACCTACCTGAGAAATATCACCCAATTATGTTTTAACAGGGATGTTAGTCAAATATATATAGTGAGGATGTGTCATTTCTGAGGGATTTGTTTTATCATTAGAATTATTTTCAGAGACTGGAACTTGCCCTGTTTCACCTAATTATTCTCTTAATATAATTTTTAAAATTCTAATAATTGTTAAGAAGTATCTAAGAGAGAATAAAGTGTTTAGAGAAGTAGCTGTGTTTCAGGAAGGTATGAACTCTAAAATATTTTGCAGTTTTGCTTTGTGGAGATTTAAATCAGCTGCTTCCATTTTTCTTTGAATGATTCTTTTAATAGATTTAGTGACCTAGATCATGACCAATATAATTGAGAGAATTTGACTTGAAGATTTTTTCCCTTTAATTTGCAAGAAGGTGAGAACTAATTGGAGTTATTGAAAATGATCAGTTATCAGTTGGGGATTAAATTTTAAACCAAATGACTGTATTATTGCTCTGACCTCTATCTAGCCCTTTTGTTCTCTACTTTCCTACCAATGTTTTGGGGAACTTGATTGTAAATTCAACACATACTATAGCCTCGCAATTCCTTGAACTGCTTAATTCTATTAATCCCTCCCTCTCCTACTCCTTTTCAGCAACCCAGATACCGTGGCCAAACCTGGGGCTTTGACATCTCCTTTGTAGAGGGCATTTTGATTTGGTTTGATCAGCATTCCCTCTGGCTTCTTCTAGGACAGAACTCACCTCCTTCTGCAAATTGTATTTTCTCCTTCTTTCAGTCATATGCTTTATACCAAAAGAGTTTTCACTGCTTTATATGTCCCCAGAGCTCATTAGTCTAGAGGTGGAGACCTTACATAGACTGGCCAACCACAGTATCTCTTAGAAAGGAGATACCCCCATCACTGATCCAGAGCTGGGCACAGAGACATAGTTCAAGAAAGCAAGCCCACTAGCTCTGGACCTATAGTTAGATGGCCCTTTTATGCACAGAGAAGAGCCCAGAACATACTTCCTAGGTAAAAATCGTTCTTTAAAGATGCTATGTTGGGCTATCCAGTATGTACCAATCTTCACCCCTCCAGCCACCTTTATCCTTTCAGTTGGGGCAGGGGATCTTCAGGTTTTCATGATTGAAGGCTTGAGCCACAATTAAAAGCATATTTGAAGCATGACTTGAATTCCTAGGTATAGTTCAAAGCTAGTAGTACTTCTGTTTAGGTATTAGAACTAATCTTTGTGGCACATCTTAGGAGTCCAAGACTAACAGGACAGGGCCAGTAGGAGACTAGATCTAGCAGTAAATCAATATATAATGTACTTTCACACCTAGAAGGAGATGGAGGTGTTTATCATTCATCAGGTGCTGGCACAGTCATGCTGGTACAGTTCAAATAGCATTATGTGAGAGTTGGTCAGGCTGGCCTTAGAAAATTATTGCCACTCATCTCCTTTTTGTCTAAGGATGAGATCACATACCTCCCCAAGGGCTGTGTATTTGGTAATCTGAACACTATGTGCTGAAGTGTTGGCAGAAGAGGTTTAATTGTTAACATAAGTCATTTCTGAGTGGTAGATTCAAGTTGGGTGGGGCCAAGCATTTCTGGGCAGCACTAGAGGGGTAGACAGTTATTCCTATATATGAACTTCCTGAAAAAGTTTTTGACCTGTGACAGTCTCTCAGCAGGGGCACCTCTTAATGGTTTTCCCAGAGTATAAGAAAAAACTAAAAAGTGTGGGATGATTAAACAACCCAGACCTAAGCAGATTTAGAGTAAATTGGCATCTGGGTCTATTGAGCTAAAATCAACTGACGAATTTACCTGAACTCACAAATGCACTGCAATAAGTTCCAACCAGCAAGTTCCCAGTGGCATGTTTCTAATGTTCAGTTCTGTGATCACAGGGCAGGCTCTGGAGGCAAGTCTAATCATAAAGAATACAGCTTTCCTACAGAACAGGCACATGTTATCTTCTAGTGGTAGTATGGGTTTTCTTTGCTACAGATTAGCTCTATGCCTAGCATTCTGCCTTCAACTCATATACTTTGAGCCACTAATTATGCTAGGCTGCCAGTCTTGGATATCAACCAGTTGACTGTCCAGCCAGTCCCACCTGAAAAGGATGGTAAGATTGTTTTTTTGGCCTAAAGGAGCCCTTTTGAGTGAAAAAACAAACAAACTTCCTTCTCAGAACTGACAGATTGCCAAATTATGTTGCTGGCTGAGGCACTGTGGTAGGAAAGGTAAAACTGTCAGGAACACTTGTCAGGATGAATTGTTGCTCTTTTGAGGTTGGAAGGCATCTTGTATAATCAGCTTGCCACCAAGCAGCTGATTGATCTTGAAGGATGACACAGTAACAGGAGCTTATGTTGTCGTCTCTTGTTGGCAGGCTAGACATTGAGCAGCAGCAGTACTAGATTAGTCTTGGTGGGAAGGAACCCATGCTGTTGAGCCAACGCAAAGTTGCCATCTCAGCCACTGTGGTTACTGTTCATGAGCTCACTGTCCACCCACTGGGGTGACCAAGAACAGAAACCAGATGCTATCTCCTGGTTAAGCCTTTGGTCCACTTGGTTTAATGCCTCTTACATAGTGGGTGCTCTCTGGTGAAAATTACTGCACAATACAGAGATTTCACCCTTGTTCCCACTTTTATAGGACCATCCACATACCTCTTTCCCAGATTTCCTCATCCCCAGTCATCAAATCAGTACAGATTTCTGCCCTCAGTGAATGTTGGCCAGGTAGAAGGATTATTAGATTCTTGAAAGCTTTTCTACATTTCTATATGTGATACCCAGGAAACCGTGCACTTCTAGGTCCTCTCTGAAAAGCTAAAACAGATGGGGGTAGGAGGCTCTTATGAAAAGTAGGATTCAGAAAAGAAAGTTCTAGAGTTTGTGAGGGATGCACTGACACACACAAAAAAGAAACAATATGATCAGGACAAGGAGATTATTTATCAAGCCAAAGAAGTGAAAGAAGTAGAGTGGTAGAATAGGCACTAAAGGTTGGTAATCAGGAGAATCGTGAGGATATTACAGAGTAAACCAGTTGTAGAAAGTAAGACCTTAACCTAGATACTCCTCATCACAAATAGCTGGAGTTTTTTACATAAGGGTTTGCTTACATTTATTTCACTAATACCAGGAAACTAGTGTAACTCAGATTGGAAGATAAAAATTATACATTTTAATTGTATATTTCTCTAACAATTTATAATTATGTATATGTATGGTATTATTGATGTGGATCAAGATAATTCACTACATTCCATCTTTTTATAAAAAAGGTGCCATACACTTTTTCCTATATTTGGATGCCTGTTTGATCCTGTTTCTGTAGATTTCTAAGTTAGTTTTCACCAGGAAGTAAAAATCGACTTAGAGTATACAGTTAACAATAGGACATCCTCTTTAAATGTCTTTGCCTGTACCTCTTTTGTTACAATGGTAACAATAAAATGAACACGCATATAATAATTGTTTACCCTCTGTGGCCTTTGGAGTCATTTTACCTGGGTTCACATTCCAGATCTACCATTATTAGCTGCGTGTCTTTGAGCCAGTTATGTAATCTCTATAAGCTGCAATCTTCTCAACGGTTAAATAGAAATATATTAGCCATTTCAACTGTAATAAGGATTAAATGAAATAATCTATGAAAAGCATTTAGGCCCAGGGCTCCCAGAGGCATGGAGATGGACTGGGTTGGGGCAGGCCGAGGAGGCACCACCATTGGAGCAGGCCATGCCCGAAGGCCACAAACTGCCCACCTGCCTCAGGCAGGCCTGTCAGCCACCCCTCCCCTCCCTGCACCCAGTCCCTGGCAGGGCCAGAGAGGCCACCACATAGTGGGAGTCTGGAGAAGATGAGGCAGGAGAATAGGGTCTGGAGACAGGGAGCCTAAGGCCAACCTGCCTCTGACTTCTTGGAATTAAACCTAAAGGAAAACTTCAACCTTTGACTGGTCACGAGCCAAGTCTTTACTTCAGCCTCTGATTGGTCGTGGGCCAAGTCTTCACTTCAGCCTCCGATTGGTCGTGGGCCAAGTCTTCACTTCAGCCTCCGATTGGTCGTGGGCCAAGTCTTCACTTCAGCCTCTGATTGGTCGTGGGCCAAGTCTTCACTTCAGCCTCTGATTGGTCGTGGGCCTATCCTTCATTTGCATAGAGTGTAACTCCACTTCAGCCTCTGATTGATTGCAGGCCACATCTTCAGCCTCTGGTTGGTCGTGGGCTGTCTTCATTTGCGTAGGGTGTAACCAATTTGAAACCTCTAAAGGGTGTTATCAAGTTCTTTTAGTTAGTAACCCCAGGGAACATACTCAGACCTCTTGAGCCACTTACTTAAGCCTGTTTCACTCTGTGGAATGTCCTTTTGCTTAAATAAATGTATGTCACTGTCATCCATTGCTTTGAGCATTTTGTTCAAGTCTTTGTTCAATACACCAAGAACCTGGACAACTGGCAGTCAAGACTTTCCATCCAGTAACAATGGGAAACCAAGAAGCGCTTCCTGGGGGAGAGCTCATAATGTTCCTGAGGGAAGCCACGACAAGATGGTGGCTCTGAGGGGGAGACAGGGACCAAGTGACTCAGCTCATTGCCAGGGAGCAGGACACTGCCTTCTAATTCCGCCATCCTGCTCTCAGCCCTCACTATCATGTCGGCTCTCACCACTTTAGTCCTGCTGCCTACATAGACCATGATATCCGAGGGAGCAGGATCCTGGGAGTCCCTGGAGCCTGCCTTCTTGGAAAGAGCAGGCCCCAGCACAGGAACACATTTTAGATATGCCTGCAGGGAGCAGGATTCCTCTGCAGGCACTCATCCCGGCAGCTTCAGGCTCTTGGTTTTGATTGTTTTCACACCTGTGACAGATGACATGGCCAGTCACACTGTAATGTCTGGAGAAACTGTTAACGGAAAGGGGTCCCGATCCAGACTCCAAGAGAGGGTTCTTGGATCTTGCACAAAAAAGAATTAGAGGCAAATCCATAGTGTAAAGTGAAAGCAAGTTTATTAAGAAAGTAAAGGAATAAAAGAATGGACACTCCATCAGCAGAGCAGCCCCCAGGGGTGTTGGTTGGCTATTTTTGTGCTTATTTCTTGATTATATATGCTAAAGGAGTGGATTATTCATGAGTTTTCCATGAAAGGGGTGGGCAGTTCCTGGAAATGAGGGTTCCTTCCCTTTTTAGACTATACAGGTAACTTCCTGATGTTGCCATGGCATTTGTAAACTGTCATGGTGCAGATAGAAGTGTCTTTTAATATGCTAATACATTATAATTAGCATATAATGAGCAGTGAGGATAACCAGAGGTTACTTTTGTTGCCATCTAGGGTTTTGGTGGGTTTTGCCCCATTTCTTTACTGCATCCTTTTATTGACCTGTACCTTGTTCCAACCTCCTATTTCATCCTGTGACTAAGAATGTCTAACCTCCTGGGAATGCAGCCCAGTTGGTCTCAGCCTTATTTTACCCAGCCTCTATTCAAGATGGAGTTGCTCTAGTTCAAATGCCTCTGACAAAAACCTCTGTAGGGGAGCAGGACTCAGCAGACAGGCTGTGGCCCAGACAGCAGCTGCCAAGCTGATGGAGCCTGCACCCACCCAATTTGGCCAAAGAAGCCCCCATACTCTCCGTGAAAAAGATTTCCAGAAGCTGTTGTGTCAATAACAGTCTCAAAAGCAAAACCACCAACACTGAAGATCATTCTAGAGTCTGATTTGAAAACTAGGGTCAAATTCTGTAGAGGCTTTCAAGTGGCAAAAAAAATCACCCTAGTAGCCAGATCTACAGTCTCATCCATCACACCAGGGAAAATGTTCCATTCACCATTCCTCAGCTTCTGGTTCTGGTTTCTGAGTTCTGTCTATATTGGAGGGGTTTTAAAGCTAGAGGGACTTTACCCACTTACTCATTCACAGATCTGAATATGGAGGTCAAGAGGGGAAGTGACATGTCCTAAGTCAGAGTAGACAACAAAATAAGACAATGACTGAGCCCTTAGTGTATACTGGGCACTGGCTAGCTGCTGGGGATATGTAGATGAAGAAAACATAGTCCCTTTTACAAGCAGCTCAATCTAGTAAGGTAGAAAGATTTTTTTTTTTTTTTTAGATGGAGTCTTGCTCTGTTGCCAGGGTGCAGTACAGTGGTGTGATCTTGACTCACTACAACCCCCGCCTCCCGGGTTCAAGCGATTCACTTGCCTCAGTCTCTCGAGTAGCTGGGACTACAGGTGTGTGCCACCACACCCAGCTAATTTTTGTATTTTTAGTAGAGACGGGGTTTCACCATGTTGGCCAGGATGGTCTCGATCTCTTGACCTCGTGATCTGCCTGCCTCAGCCTCCCAAAGTGCTAGGATTACAGGCATGAGCCACCACGCCTAGCCGGTAGACAGACTCTTTGTAGGCAGGACCAGGCTTCCCTGAAGCAGAAGGAAACTTGAAATTAGGGTAATGAACCTCACCAGGGATGGGCCACCACAGTGCCCTGAGAGGATTATGTGTGGACACAGGGCTATGAGATAGCTCTGCTTTAACCTTCTAGCTGTGCTGTAGGGCTAGATGGGGCCTGGAGTGGCCTGAGCTAGGGGCTGCCATGAGCTCTTTCCACTCCCCCAAGGCATTGCATAAGTAATGTCACTTTCTGTTTGTACAGCCAAATCAAGAGCACAGTTTTCTATAACACCAGGTACCTCCCCTATCCCCAGCTCAATGGGTGTTCTACCTGGTTGTTAGGCCCTTGTTTGTGTTAAAGACAGAACACTAGTGGTCAGCTGTGGCCCACAGGCCACTGGCAAATGGAAGCAGAGCTGCAGAGCCCTCAGGAGTCAGAGAGCACCTCTGCCTGCCACACAGTGCCTACCCAGCTGCTGCTGGCCCACCTGTGGGCAGTAGTAATTAGTGATGTGCAGAATCCTGGGACTAGTGCCAGGGAACCTATGGACACTCTGGGTGATCAGACATGCGCTGCCGTGGTGGCCTTTATGGTCAGGAGATGACATGCAGTAAGAAGGGAAGAGACGGCCCAGAGGGGTTCAACCCGGGGTGAGGTCCACAGAGAGGCCAGGACCAAGCTGTGGCCAGCACCCCAGGCCCGTGGGGACCTCATATCACCCATGCTGGAGGTCAGTCCTTGATCACTCCAAAACCTCTGCTTGAGGGGTTCTAAATGAAATGAGCAGGCCTTCCCTTCAGGACGTAACTGAGTGGTTTGGCTCTGTGTTCCCACCCAAATATCATCTTGAATTGTAATAATTCCCACATGTCAAGGGCGAGACCAGGTGGAGGTCATTGATTATGGGGGCTATTTCCTCCATGCTGTTCTGGTGATAGTGAGTTCTCACAAGATCTGATGGCTTTATAATTGTCTGGCATTTCACCTGCTTGCTCTCATTTTCTCTCCTGCCGTCCTGTGAAGAGGTGCCTTCCACCATGATTGTAAGTTTCCTGAGGCCTCCCCAGCCATGCAGAACCATGAGTCAGTTAAATCTCTTTTCTTTATAAATTACCTAGTGTAGGGTATTTCTTCATAGCAGCATGAGAACGAACTAAAACAGTGAGCTTATGAGAAAAGCGTGGAAAAACAGGCCTCCTGAACTTCCCCAAGTGACTGATGCAAATCACGTCCCTCACATTTCATAGCATGCTGGAGATCTTCAAGGGCAAACTGCAGATGATCTGAATGACAGCACTGACCATCAGCAACCTGCACAGCTGCCCAGCCAAGAAATTGCAAGATGGAAGCAACGCTTGCAGGCAAAGAAGGAGAAGGAAAGGCTGGAGCAGGCCAAGACAGGAATGAAACAGCCCACATGAATATTGGAGTGAGACAACTGACCTCCCTGACCCACACCGTGCTGAGCGCCCTGCATCTGCTCAAGGGTGGTAAGAGACTACGTGGAGGATGGGGACTTGGCAGTGAATGGGGATTGGGGAAGCAGGACATAGTGGGTCCTCTTCAGTGTCTCGGCCACAAGTTCCTCTGAAGACTGTGGATGACAATGGTAGCTTAGGTGCATCCTTCTTATTTCCTGAGGGGAAGCTGGAGAAGCAGAATGCAATTATGGGAAGAAATCCAAAGAAGGAAAGAACTCACAGGACGAGTCCAAAGTCTGATCGGCAAGCAGGCCTCTCCTTTTTTTTTTTTTTTTTTTTTTTTGATGGAGTCTTGCTCTGTCACCCAGCTTGGAGTGCAGTGGCACAATCTTGGCTCACTGCAACCTCTGCCTCCTGGGTTCCAAGCAATTATCCTTCCTTAGCCTCCCGAGTAGCTGGGATTACAGGCATGCGCCACCATGCCAGCTAATTTTTGTATTTTTAGTACAGATAGGGTTTCGCCATGTTGGCCAGGCTGGTGTCGAACTCCTGAGCTCAAGTGATCTACCCGCCTCAGCCTCTCAAAGTGCTGGGATTACAGGTGTGAGCCAGCACGCCAGGGAGCAGGCCTTAATGCAGGGTGCAAGGGCACAGCCTGTGGGAGAGTTCCCGAAGCTGTAGCTGACCCTCCCCACTCTATCTGAACTGCATGGAGAACACGTGATGGGGCCTCAGCAGCAGTCCATGGAGGAGGACACCTACTGCCTGGACTCCAACCTTGGGCTTCACAAGGTGCATGAAAACTTGAACTGCTTGTATCAGACTGCTACAAGTTGTTCCAAGAACTGGCCCAAGAATTGAAGAAAGACACTTCCAGTTTTCATAGCAAGACTCTCTTCTATGAGGAAACACCTCAGGAAAGCTGGATGACTGCCATGTCCACTGAGAGAGCACTCTGGGCACTCTGGAAAAAAAAATGACCACAACAGGCAGAAGCCAGCTAACTGTGAGGCCAAGTTCCTGCCCCCACAGGGGCCAGGAAGTGCCAAAGGAACCCAGAAGTGCCAGGGCCCCCAGGAGGGAGGCAGGTCACGATGTGAGGGTTTGGGTCCAAAGCACCAGCTGGTTTGATTCTGTTTTCTCTGTAGCCAGGTCCTGAATGCCCACAGCCTCAGCAGAACATCAGCCAGTGCTGCTCCTTTGAAAGCGCTTTTGATTGATCTCCTGTTAGTTTAGCTACTATTCATTAGTTGATGTTGAAATTGCCCTTACTAAAGTTTGATAGAGAGTGTTAGGCTTGTACGATACCGTTTTTCAAATAAAGATAGTTTAATATGAAAAAAAGAAAAACACTTAGTACAATACATGACATATTGTTAGGGTTCAATAAATATTGTGATTATTACTATTACTTAAAAAGTACACATCGGCCCGGTACAGTGGCTCACGCCTGTAATCCCAGCACTTTGGGAGGCTGAGGTGGGTGGATCACCTGAGGTCAGGAGTTCGAGACCAGCCTGGCCAACATGGTGAAACCACGTCTCTACTAAAAATAAAAAAAATTAGCTTGGCATGGTGGCAGGTGCCTGTAATCCCAGCTACTTGGGAGCCTGAGGCAGGAGAGTCGCTTGGACCTGGGAGGCGGAGGTTGCAGTGAGCCAGATCACGCCATTGCACTCTAGCCTGGGTGACAGAGTGAGACTGTCTAAAAAAAAAAAAAAAAGTACACATCATAGAATTATGAAATCACAGAATATTAGGTATACAAGGCATTTGCTAGTGAAGAAATTGATGGTCATTTCTTACTTTGTTTAGAACATGAGTACATATAAAATTTTACTATTTATATTTTTAGGAATCCTTAAACACATTACTTAAACAGCTAGAAAAAGAAAAGAGGACTCTTGAAAGTCAAGTGAAATACTATGCACTTCAACTGGAACAAGAATCAAAGGTTTGTTTTTACTCTATACTTAGCAATTTCTTTGAAACTGCCATTATTTCTAATGTTAATTATCACAAAATGCTTACAAAACTATTTCCTACACTATAGAGACATACACCTTAACTTAGTCTTGCTAGTATTGCTAATCTTCTCATATGTTGGACCCTTTGCTTTTGTATCTTCACACAGGCTTACCAGAAGATCAACAATGAACGCCGTACATACCTAGCTGAAATGTCTCAGGTAACTCTTTTTTTATTTCCAAATTCTAAGTGCTTCTTCTTACGATAAATTACATTTTTCACTTTTCTAGGTTTTGTTTTTGATTTGGGAGAGAAGCAGATGTTGGAATTAAGTTTCTAAATATGGAGGGTAGACTGGAAAATATACAACTTATATAAAAGATAAAAGGGACTGGGCACGGTGGCTCAAGCCTGTAATCCCAGCACTTTGGGAGGCTGAGGTGGTCGGATCACGAAGTCAGGCGTTTGAAACCAGCCTGGTCAACATAGCGAAACCCTGTCTCTACTAGAAATACAAAAATTAGCTGGGCATGGTGGTGGGCGCCTGTAGTCCCAGCTACTCGGAGGTGAGGCAGGAGAATAGCTTGAACCCGGGAGGCAGAGGTTGCAGTGAGCCAAGATCACACCACTGCACTTCAGCCTGGGTGATAGAGCAAGACTCCATCTCAGAAAAACAAAAAAAAAAGTAAAAAGGACATAACCGTCTTCCAAATTAAGAGGTTATTTTTCATATTTGCTTCCTTAATTATCCTTTTAGTTTCACCCCTAATCACTAGAATTCAAACAGGTAGCTGCTATCTCTGTGCTATCATGAAATTCAAGGCACTTCACTTTATAATTATGCGTGGTAAGATCTTGAGAGATCAGAATTGCTGCTGGTAGAAGTGCGTACTTATAAATACAGGACAAAGAGGTGATCAGTAAGTTATGAGAGATGTTGCATCTATTTTCAAGCTATTCATTTGCCTTTTAGTTTTATTTATGATATTGTTGGTATTGTAGCGTTTTTGTTTTGAGGTTGTCAGAGCTCTTTTATTTATGATTTCTAATGTTACAGTTAAAAAGACCATCTCAATGTTTCATAGCATTCACCACATATTTTAGTATTTGTATAGCATAATGTCTGACATTTAAATATTTAATCAATATTAATCTTATTTTGGCATATGTTTTAAGATTAGGATGTAAACTCAGTTTTCAATGTGTGTTAACCAAATGGAGTGTCCAAAGAGCAGTTGGATATATGAATCTCAAGAAACAAATAAAGATTTGAAAATTATTAACATATAAAAACTGAAGTCATTGAATGAATGAAATGCATTAGGGAGAACATACAGTGGGAAAAGAAAAATATAGTCTAGGATATTGCTCTGAAGAAGTTCAACAGTGACAGTCAAGGGAAGAAGAGCCGAAAAGAGGGTTGGAGTCCTGAAGACATAGCTAGGTCAGACAAGGAGGTAGAGGATTTTGAGGATGGGAGTGGCATGAAGAATAATCTGCTAGTCACTGATCCAGAATATCTAGAGGGATTAATGAAAGGATTGAGAGGAAGGGCATTAGGTTTGGGGATTAGAGCCAATAGGGGGATATTTAGAAAATTTTGAGAAAGTCAGTTCTATTGTAGGTAAAGGGAAGTATGTGTTGTAGTGTTGACTAAGGTAAGTAAGAAATTGAGACAAGATAGGATCAGTTCTTGTAGTCTCTTGTCTGTAAAATGGATGATTAGCTCAAACTTCATGGTCCTTGATACTGGGCTGAAGGCACTGATTCCTCCTAGAACACAGGCATCTTTACGCCTTTCCTCAGACTATGTGCTTGGAATGTGCTCCTTCTCATATGTGCCAATTCCACTTCCTTCAAGGTCTAGCACAAACACTACCTCTTTATGGGGCCATGACATGATGAAAAGACCAGACTATAGTGGCATTGCAAATCTGAATTTGAATCCCAGCTCTGCACTTACTACTGTGTGACCTTTCTGGGACTTAATTTCCTTCCTCACCTGTGAAAAGGAAATATCAGTATCTTGCAGGGGTTTTGTGAGTATGTAGAGAAATAATGTATGTGAAGTGCTGGGTGAAGTTTCTGACACATTTCTGAATTTCAGTAAATGGTGAATATCATTTTCCTGTGTTTCTTTTCTGGTTTTCCTAGCCCCTCTCTCTGTGACAGGGGCACCAGAATTTCTACTTGCCTTAGCCTTCCTCTTGGTCCCTTATTGCTGATATATCTGTTTGCTTCACTCAGCTGTAGGTTCCTCCCTGAGGTCAGTCAGGGTGACTCATGCTTTCTATTCCCTTTCACAAAGAGTGGCGAAAAGCAAATATGCAAAAATTATTTACTGAACTGAACATAAAATAGAAATTGACGTTCATAATCATAAGCCCAAATTATTAACAAAAAGGTGATATATAAAACATTGTTGGAGGATTTTTTTAAGGTTAAAAGTAAAGTCTTTTGTCCCCAAAGCATTCATTTACCTTTGTTTATCTGAAAAATTCACTTACGTGAAATAATCCTACTCTGACTCCACAGGATCACTGAACATATGAGAAAAGCCTGTTTTAACAGCTTCCCAGGAAGATGTTAATCCTGTCCCCAGTATAAATGTTAATAAGGATTTTCACTCTAGAGTGAATTGTTAATCTTTATAGTGAAGGACAGTTCTAACCATGTGGATACTACGGTGATTGGAAAGATTAATGGATGATTTGCAGTTCTTCCCATGCTGAATACATAAATAATTGATTCATTAGTAGATAACTAGAGCTATTTGCTGAGTGTGCTGTTTATCCTTCTGCTGCTGTCCTCTCTGTAGCTTTGTCTCACTCTTGATTCACTGTTTTGAATGAAACTGAGTTTCCCCCTCTTGGGAGTCTTCTGATATGCACAACATAAGTACACTACAGACATTGCTTTTTAATACATAGGTATGTTGCATTACTTAAAAGTCAGGCAGAAAGACTGATTAGAGCTTTTTGCAACACACAATAAACTTAAGTTTTAGCTTCTATCTTCGTAAACATAGGATTTTAGCAATGGCTCTGAGAGATTGAGGAATATAATGCTTTTAGCTCACAGATAAGGAATCTGAGGCTTTTCTGTTTCATTATCGGGGAGTTCTAATTGTTAAAATTGTTAAAACATCATATGATGCCTCTTATTCTCTTTTCCTGAAACTTCCTTAAAATCCACTGGTTTTAGTTACATCCTCTGAAGAATAAGAACAAGTCTACACTCCTGCAAGATAGTTTTTCAAAGATTTGTAAATGACTCTCAGTCTTCCCATAGTTTTTTGTTTTGTTTTGTTTTGTTTTCTAAGCTAAAACATTAAGTTACATTAGCCATTCCTCATAACATAGGTACCAGACTGACCAGGTATTTCAGCTGCCTTTTTGGACAATTCTGTTACTGTTCATTTAAAAATGTGGCTCCCTAGGTTTAAATGTAGTACTTAGGTTTAAATGTAGTACTTGGGTTTAAATTTAGTACTTTAGATATAATGTCAACAGCGTAGTTACCAAAGTCTTAACTAACTCTGCCACACCCATTTTTCTTCTCTGCTGCCTATCATTCTGAAATACAGATACAATAGTGTTGTTTCCTGTTAAAAACCTGCAGTTTGCATTGCCCAGAGGATCACAGCAAAGCTCTTGTGGTGTGGTCTCTGCAGGGTACTCTTCAACTTGGCTGTTCCTGTCCCTGCAGCCTTATCCCTGCTAATATCTTAGACTGCCGTTAGACCAAATGCTATGTGCTATTCCTGGATGTATCTGCTGCTTTATACCTAAGGTCCTTACTGTTCCTTCTACCTAGAATATCCTTTCCTTGGTTCTTAATTGGCTGCTTTTCCATGTGGAGCACCCCCATACTCTCAATTAGCTACATCTCCTGTATGCTTGCAAAGCACCTGTGCACATCTCCATCAAGGCACTTAATTGTAATCACCTACTTATTTTGCTGTTTCCCCAATAGAACCATAACCCGTTTGTCTTTGTACCTGAGTGCTTAATGTAGTGGCAGCATATAGTAGATGCTCAATAACATTAGCTGAATGAATGAATGAAGTCTATTTTCTGTTCCAATATACCCAAACCTGTCACTCATATCAAATGATCTAATATCTTAGCTCACACACAAAAAGAGAATCAGGTGTGAAACCCAATTTTCCTCCTTTTTATTTTCAAATTTACTATCCTATTCTTCCTGTCTTAAAGGAAAATGATCCCAAACCTCTTCCCCAGTCTTATCTGCTGCCTCTAGGACTTACTTGATAATATCCCTTCTCATATTTTTAATCTCTCTTTTACTGCCTTTGGCTTATCCTTTGCTTGTGACATGCTCAACTCTTCCACCGAAACAAAATAAAAACAAACTTTTACTTTACGATTAACTGTCCTCATAAAACTACCACCTTAGCTTTCTTTTTCTCAGCCAAACTTCATGAATAAATGAATATACTCATTGCCATTGCTTTTTAGTTCTCTATCTCTTTTCATTTCTCTTGTGACCCTGCCATCATGCTTTCACCCAGTTTATCTCTTAATAGCCAAATACAGCAACTCCTCTTCAAGTTTGGTGAAGCATCTGTGAGGCATTTTACACTGCTAACCATGCTCACTTCTTTGAATACTCCCCACCCTGCCTGACTTGACTTCCATGATAGTATTTTTTCCTGGGTTTTCTTACTGTTTAAATGATAGCCTGTCTATCTTTGGTAAGTGTCCTATCCTTTAAAAGTTGCTTTCTCAAGTTTATGTTATTGATTCTCTTACTTCTCTGTGTACCCTCAATGAATGATCTCATTCACTCTTGGCTTCATTTGCCATCTCTAAGATCATCATTCTCAATTGTTTCTGAATTGCAAATTACATTTACACTGACCACTAGAAATCTCCACTTTTATATCCTGGAGGAATTTCAAGATAGGCAAAAATGAAAATATTATCTTGTCTTTCTATTTCTGCCTCAAAATACTACAGCTTCTATTGTCTTATCTACTGTAATTGCAGGGTGCATGCATTATCTATATTTAGTGTCTACTACGAGAAGTTTTAATGATCTATACCACATAGGTGATATGGTTTTCACAGTTTCCTCTGTATTTTTTTTTTTAAGTCACATGGACTATGGGGCTGAGATAGGGGGATTTCCAGAATCTTTAGAGGCTTGATAATAATGGAGAAGGCCAGAATTTCCCATTTTTCTCAGCTTCTCTTACACATGCTGCAAAAGAACCTGGTTATGGGAGAGTTAACTGAGAATTGACTATCTTATTTCTGAAATCAATTATGAACTAAGAGGATAAACACTCAAATTTTTGTATTTCAGGGTTCTGGTTTACATCAAGTTTCTAAAAGGCAACAGATGGATCAACTGCCTAGGATGCAAGAGAATCTAGTGAAAACGTAAGTCTAGCTATATATTTTCTTTCTAATTAATTACATTTGCACATAAATGCCACTGACAAAACAGGTGTCCACTATATTTTGGAAGTTGAACTTCTAGGTTTTATAGCAACAATATAAAATTGCAGATGGTAAGAGAACTTAAAGAAGTTGTGATCTGTTCCACTATTTATACACATTTTTTTTTTAGATCCCAGATACATTTTTGGTCCTCAAGCATGATAATATATTATTTTTTAAACTAAAATAATATGTACCTAGGAGAGCTTAAAACTACACCATTAACAACGATATAAACACAGGCATACCTTGGAGATATTATGGGTTTGGTTCCGGATCACTGTAATGAAGCGAGTATCACAATGAAGTGAGTTACACAAATTTGGGGGTTTCTCAGTATATACGAAAGTTATTTTTATACCATTACTGTAGTCTATTAAGTGTGCAATAGCATTATGTCTAAAAACAATGTAAATACCTTAATTTAAAAAGATTTTATGCTGAAAAATGCTGTTGGTCATCTGAGCCTTCAGCGAGTTATCAGCTTTTTGCTGGTGGAGGGTCGTGCCTCGATGCTGACGGCTCCTGATGGATCAGGGTGGTGGTTGCTGAAAGCCGAAGTGCCTGTGGCAAATTGTGAAAATAGGACAACAACGAAGTTTGCTGCACCGATTGACTCTTTAATGAAAGATGTCTCTGTCATATGTGTTTTGGTTTGATAGCATTTTACCCACAGTAGAACTTCTTTCAAAATTGGCATAGTCCTTTCAAACTCTGCTGCTGATTTATCAACCAAGTCCATAGAATATTCTAAATCCTTTGCTGTCATTTCAAAAATGACATCACAGCATCTTTACCAGGAGCAGATTTCATCTAAGAGACCACTTTCTTTGCTCATCTATAAGAAGGAACTCCTCATCCATTCAAATTTTATCATGAGATTGCAGCAAGTCAGTCACCTCTTCAGGCCCTACTTCTAATTCTAGTTCTCTTGCTGTTTCCAAAACATCTACAGTTACTTCCTCCACTGAAGTCTTGCACCCCTCATAGTCATCTGTGAGGGCTGGAATCAACTTCTTCCAAACTTCTTTTAATGTTGACATTTTTCTACCTCCTCCCATAAATCACAAATGTTCTTAGTGGCATCTAGAATGATGAATCCTTTCCAGAAGGTTTTCTTCCAGACCCATCAGAAGAATCACTTTCTATGGCAGGTATAACCTTATGAAATGTATTTCTTAAATAATAAGACTTGAAAGCTACAATTACTCCTTGATCCATGGGCAGCAGAATAGATGTTATGTTAGCAGGCATTTAAGCAGCATTTATCTTTTTGTGTATCTCCCACAGAGTTCTTGGATGTAACCAGGTACATTCTCAAAGAGTTGTAATATTTTGAAAGGAATCTTATTTTCTGAGCAGTAGGTCTCAACACTGGGCTTAAAATATTCGATAAACCATGCTGTAAACTCTAAACTCTTGTGCTGTCATCTGGGCTTTGTTGTTTCATGTATAGAGTACAGGAAGGGTAGGTTTAGCATAATTCCTAGGATTTTCAGAATGGTAATTGAGCATCAGCTTCAACATAAAGTCACCGGCTGCATTAGACAAGTCAACCTGTTTTTTGATGCTTTGAAGCCAGGCATTGTCTTCTCCTCTCTAGCTAGGAATATCTGGGTGATATGGTTTTCACAGTTTCCTCCGTATATTTTTTTTAAAGTCACATGGACTGTGGGGCTGAGATAGGGGTATTTCCAGAATCTTTAGAGGCTTGATAATAATGGAGAAGGCCAGAATTTCCCACTTTTCTCAGCTGGCATCTTTTTCCAACAGAAGGCTGTTTTGTGTACATTGAAAATCTGTTGGTTAGTGTAATCGCCTTCATCAATGATCTTAGCTAGTTCTGGATAACTTGCTGCAACATTTAGGACATATTTAATTCCTCCAGCAAAAAATTGCAGCAACAGGTGTGACATCAGCACTTGCTGCTTCACTTGGCATTTTTATGTTATGAAGGGAGCTTCTTTCCTTAAACCTCATGAACCAACTTCTGCTGGCTTCCAGCTTTTCTTCTGCAGCTTTCTCACTTCTCTCAGCTTTCATAGAATTGAAGGGATTTAGGGTCTTACTCTTGATTAGGTTTTGTCTTAAGAGAATATTGTGGCTTCTTTGGTGTTCTATCCAGACCACTCACACTTTCTCCATATCAGCAGGAAAGCTGTTTTGCTTCCTTATCGTTTGTATGTTCACCAGAGTGGTGCTTTTAATTTCTTTTAAGAATCTTCCCTTTGCATTTACACCTTGGCTTAACTGTTTGGCACAAGAGGCCTAGCTTTCAGCCTATCTCAGCTTTTAACATACCTTCCTCACTAAATGACTAAGCTTATCATTTCTAGCCAAATTAAAGTGAGAGATGTGCAACTCTTCCTTTTACTTCAACACCACAGTAGGGTTATTAATTGGCCTAATTTCAATAGTGTGTGTCTCAGTGAATAGAGAAGCCCAAAGAGAGGGAGAGACACCCAGGAATGGCTGGTTGGTAGAGCAGTCAGAACGTACATACCTTTATTAAACAGTTTGCTGTTTTATGTGGGCATGGTTTATGGCTCCCCAAAACAATTACAGTAGTAACATCAAAGATCACTAATCACCATTAACAGATAGAGTAATAATTTAAAAGTTTGAAATATTGTGAGAATTACCAAAATATGATGCAGATAGGAAATGAACATATGCTATTGGAAAAATAGTGCTGATAGACTTGCTCAACACAGGGTTGCCACAGATCTTCAATTTGTAAAAAATGCAGTATCTTTGAAGCACAATAAAGTGAAGCATAATAAGACAAGGTATGCCTGAATAATTACAGCATCTGCCTACCCTTTTTAGTCGGGAAATATGTTCACTGGAGTGGACACTAAAATAAATGTAGGTGACAGTGCAAACTGTTTTTTCTATGTAAATAAAACCAATTTAAGATAGATAAAGAACAGAGGGCCTGGTGCAGTAGCTCTTGCCTGTCGTACAACATTTTGGGAGGCTGAGGTGGGAGGATTGCTTGAGGCCTCAAGTTCAAGACCAACTCGGGAAACATCGCAAGACTCTGTCTCTACAAAAAATTAGAAAAATTGACTGGGTGTGATGGTGTGCACTGTAGTCCCAGCTGCTTGGGAGGCTGAGACAGGAGGATCGCCTGAGCCCAGGAGTTCAAGGCTGCAGTGAGCCACGATTGCACCACTGCAATCCAGCCTGGTCAACAGAGCAAGACACTGTCTCTTAAGAAAAAAAACCAAAAACACAGAAATGTTTTGTGAGTTTAGCAGGTTGTATCTACACACAATTTTCCCTGGTCCTGTACTAAATACAGAAGAATTACTCAGGTAATCCTTGTCTGAGTAACTTTATCCCATGTAGGGAAAAACATTAATATGTAACTTAACCCTATAAAAAATTAAGCCAAAATGTGAATCAGCTATAAGTCAGCATCCTTTTTAAATATAGGTCAAGGTAAGAGCCACTCAAGTATAGCAAGTTTCCTTGGTGGAGATTAATGAGGTAGCAACATTTTGTCCAATATTTGGCTAGATAAAGTATATTCTTTCTTGAATAGTCAAATTCTTTAAATTATTATTTATTATCTTTATACATTTTCATTATTGGAAATATAATGTAGTTTAAGTATTAAAATAAATTCTGACAAAGGACTTCCCTGGAAAAACTATTATGCCACTGTGTCAGAGTCCCCAAGGCCACTCCCATCCATATTCGGTGGTTCACTAGAAGAATTCATACACTCTCAGAGTCCCCAAGACCACTCCCATATTCAATGATGCACTAGAAGAATTCATAAGGATTGGCATATATTTGTACTTATGGCTAATATATATTTCCTTCCTTCCTTCCTTCCTTCCTTCCTTCCTTCCTTCCTTCCTTCCTTCCTTCTTTCCTTCCTTCCTCTCTCTCTCTCTTTCTCTCTTTCTTTCTTTTTTTCTTTCTTTCTCTAATCTATGTGCCTCACAGGGAATTTATAACTAAGGAATACAAAGCAAAATCAACAAAGGGATAAGGCACATGGGATGAATTCTCAGAAAACTAGGCTCAAGCTTCCGAAAGTTTTCTCCAAGTTAGGGTTACATAAGAAATACTTAATTCCTCCAGCAAAAAATTGCAACAACAGGTATGACAGTACATGAAGTTTTATCTACCAGAGAAGCTCATTAGATACTTAGCATCTAATGTTTCTATTGGGAGCAGATCACATAGGCTTCCTCTGCCTGGCATGCACCAAAATTCCAGACTCCCAGAAGGAAAACAGGTGTTCAATATAAACCACATTGTTTGTACAAACAGCATAGGCACAGTGAATCATTCTTTTCATTTGGGAAAAGGTTTATATCTGTGTAGGGAACTGTTTACCAGTAAGTTTCCAGATACCAGCCAAGGGCCAACCTTGCAAGCAGGCTTTTCCAAAGACAGTAGCCTAAAGCCTGCTACGTTGACTTTTCTGCACAACCACCTTAAATATTTTTATTAATATCTTGCAGTTCAGGTTTATTTTCCAATTCATATCTGTTCTAAAAATATATTACCTCTGTTATTCAAATTTGCTTAAATAGTGAAGAGGGAAATATTTTGAAAATGAAAGTTAAACTTCTTTATTCTTTTTTTTTTTATTATACTTTAGGTTTTAGGGTACATGTGCACAATATGCAGGTTTGTTACATATGTATCCATGTGCCATGTTGATTTCTTGCACTCATTAACTCATCATTTAGCATTAGGCATATCTCCTAATGCTGTCCCTCCCCCCTCCCCCAACCCCACAGCAGTCCCTGGAGTGTGATGTTCCCCTTCCTGTGTCCATGAGTTCTCATTGTTCAATTCTCACCTATGAGTGAGAACATGCAGTGTTTGGTTTTTTGTCCTTGCGATAGTTTACCGAGAATGACATTTTCCAGTTTCATCCATGTCCCTACAAAGGACAGGAACTCATCATTTTTTATGGCTGCATAGTATTCCATGGTGTATATGTGCCACATTTTCTTAATCCAGTCTATTGTTGTTGGACATTTGGGTTGGTTCCAACTCTTTGCTATTGTGAATAGTGCCGCAATCAACATACGTGTGCATGTGTCTTTATAGCAGCATGATTTATACTCCTTTGGGTATATACCCAGTAATGGGATGGCTGGGTCAAATGGTATCTCTAGTTCTAGATCCCTGAGGAATCGCCACACTGACTTCCACAATGGTTGAACTAGTTTACAGTCCCACCAACAGTGTAAAAGTGTTCCTATTTCTCCACATCCTCTCCAGCACCTGTTGTTTCCTGATTTTTTAATGATGGCCATTCTAACTGGTGTGAGATGGTATCTCACTGTGGTTTTGATTTGCATTTCTCTGATGGCCAGTGATGATGAGCATTTCTTCATGTGTTTTTTGGCTGCATAAATGTCTTCTTTTGAGAAGTGTCTGTTCATGTCCTTTGCCCACTTTTTGATGGGGTTGTTTGTTTTTTTCTTGTAAATTTGTTTGAGTTCATTGTAGATTCTGGATGCCCTCTCTCACCGCTCCTATTCAACATAGTGCTGGAAGTTCTGGCCAGGGCAATCAGGCAGGAGAAGGAAATAAAGAGTATTCAATTAGGAAAAGAGGAAGTCAAATTGTCCATGTTTGCAGATGACATGATTGTATATCTAGAAAACCCCATTGTCTCAGCCCAAAATCTCCTTAAGCTGATTAGCAACTTCAGTAAAGTCTCAGGATACAAAATCAATGTACAAAAATCACAAGCATTCTTGTACACCAATCACAGACAAACAGAGAGCCAAATCATGAGTGAACTCCCATTCACAATTGCTTCAAAGAGAATAAAATACCTAGGAATCCAACTTACAAGGGATGTGAAGGACCTCTTCAAGGAGAACTACCAACCACTGCTCAATGAAATAAAAGAGGATACAAACAAATGGAAGAACATTCCATGCTCATGGGTTGGAAGAATCAATATCGTGAAAATGGCCATACTGCCCAAGGTAATTTATAGATTCAATGCCATCCCCATCAAGCTACCAATGACTTTCTTCACAGAATTGGAATGAACTTCTTTATTCTAATCATATGTTAGCACATACACATATGTATGTCACCAGAATGTAGGTCTACGAGGGCAGTTTGGTTTTCCACTGGATATTACTGGGAGTTGGATCTCTCAGGGAGTAGACTCTGAAACAGGAATCAGCATGTAGGAAGTTTATTTTACTTATTTATTTATTTATTTATTTATTGAGATGGAGTTTAGCTCTTGTTGCCCAGGCTGGAGTGCAATAGCGTGATCTTGGCTCACTGCAACCTCTGCCTCCCGGGTTCAAGTGATTCTCCTACCTCAGCCTCCCGAGTAGCTGGGATTACAGACACATGCCACCATGCCCAGCTAATTTTGTATTTTTAGTAGAGACGGGGTTTCTCCATGTTGGTCAGGCTGGTCTCGAACTCCCGACCTCAGGTGATCCGCCTGCCTTGGCCTCCCAAGGTGCTTGGATTACAGGCATGAGCCACTGCACCCAGCCTTATATATTTATGTATTTATTTTGAGATGGAGTCTTGCTCTGTCACCCAGGTTGAAGTGCAGTGGTGCAATCTCTGCTCACTGCAACTTCTGCCTCTTGGATTCAAATTATTATTCTGCCTCAGCCTCCCAAATAGCTGAGATTACAGGTGTGTGCCACCATTCCTGGCTAATTTTTGTATTTTTAGTAGAGACAGGGTTTCACCTTGTTGGCCAGGCTGGTCTCGAACTCCTGACCTCAAAAGATCCTCCCGCCTTGGCCTCCCAAAGTGCTGAGATTACAGGCATGAGCCACTGCACCTGGCCTGGAAGTTTATTAGTGAGGGTTCTTAGGATCAACACCTGTGGGGGAAGGCTAGGAACCAGGTTTGGGCAGAGGGAGTAGGGCTATAGCGCAGCTGCAGTCCCATGTACCAAGCTGATTTATCCATGACTCAAGTGTGGGCCTTTTCTTCCTCTGGCAGGATGACCCAGACTCTTATCCCTGGGGAATCTGAACTTCTGTTTATCATGTCCTTTCCAAGTCATGGCTAAGATACTTGTCCACTTACTGTCAAAATTGGGCAAGTTACTACCAAAGGACAACCAAGTAGATCACCTGGGTGCCAAACTCATTCCTCCCCACCCCCTTATGTAGCAGCAGCTGTGAATCAGGCTGAGATCAGGTTGTCTGTAAAGCCCTCCACATCGCAGGTCTGAACTGGGCTTAAGGTGCTGGTGCATGGAGGTGGATGACACGGTCTGGTGTACCTGCCCATTCAGCTGGTTTGTGCCCTCCAGCACTGCTTGTGCTTGATCCCAGATCAATCACTTCCATCTCTGATGAAACTTAATGTTGAATAGAGTGCCTGGCATAAATTGGTGTTTAATAATTTTTGAATGAATTTATGACTAAATAAATGGTCAAACGGGAAAAAAAAAACCCTGTTCACTCTCTGAAACTATAAACAATGCAAATCACTCATCTAATAGAAACATAGAAATATCTCTCTAATCATCCAAATTAGGTATATATAATCGGTACTACCTCAAAATATTGTTTTTCTTACTGGCTTAACTCTGGAAGTTAGTATCCTCCTTTTGTTGATGACTCAAATTTGAGTCTTTTAAGGAAGTTATGGTATTAGGCACCTCACAGAATGGGATATCCAAATGGCCAAAGGACATGTGAAGAGAGACTCAACACCATTACTCATCAGCAGAATACAAATTAAGATTACAAGATACAGCTACAAATTTCGAAGATTGATGATTCCAAGTGTTGTCAAGGATCTGGAGGAATGGGGGATTCTCATACACTGCTAGTAGGAGTATACATTTATACAACCAATTTGGAATACTGTATTAGTTTGTTTTCACACTGCTATAAAGAACTACCTGAGACTGGGTAATTTATGAAGAAAAGAAGTTTAACTGAATCACAGTCCTGAAAGCTGTGTAGGAAACATGTTTGGGGAGGCCTCAGGAAACTTACAACCATGGTGGAAGGGTGAAGGGGAAGCAAGCGCCTTCTTCACATGGCAGAGCAGAAGAGAGAGTGAATGGGGAAGTGCTACACATTTTCAAACAACCAGATTTCGTGAGAACCCACTATCACAAGGACACTAAGGGGGAGTTCCGCCCCCAGGATCAAATTATCTCCCATCAGGTCACTCCCCCAGCACCAGGGATTACAATTCAACATGAGATTTGGGTTGGGGACACGGCCAAACCATATCAAATACATTTTAGCATTACTTTCTATATTTAGCTGATCATATACCTTCTCTATAACCCAACAATTCCAGTAGTATATCAAATAGAATGGTGCATACATTTACACCAAAAGAACAAGAATGTTCATAGCAGCTTTAGTCTTGACAGTTCAAAACTGAATCAGCCTAAATGTCCATCAGTAATGGAATGGATAAAAATTATATATACATATATGAATAATAACAGCAATAAAAACAAACTATAACTCATACAACATTATGGATAATTCTCAGTATTGAGTGAAGTAGGTCAGAAATAAAAGAATATGTACAATGTGATCCCATTCATTTAAAGTTCAAAGACAGACAAAACTAAACTGTGATGTCAGAAGACAGGCTAGTAATTATTAATACCAATGGAAAGGAAGAAGTGAATAATAATTGTGAGTGACATGATGGCATCTTCCAGTATGATAATAATATTCTAGTGATTGACCTAAGTGGTGGTTACATCAGTATTTGCTTTATTATAGTTTATGGATTGGTACATTTATGATTTGTGAACTTTTAATCAAGTCTCCATGGCTTTTAATGTTTGCTTTGGTTGATATTCTCATATGTACTAATATTAAAATATTGACTTACCCATTTTTCCTAACATTCAGAACAAATCAGAACATTAGAAAATACCCATGTAAATGTGAAATTCTCTTTTAAAAATCTAGCAGAAAGGGATAGTGCCTGATTTAATATTAACTATTGTAGTCCTACTATGTAGACTATGTAGATTTAATATTAGCTATTATAGTCCTACTGTGTAGACATAATACTATGTATTATGACCACAAATGAACAAGATATCTATACTGCTGTTGAAGGATGTACTCTAGAGATCTTTACGTATACCAATTGGACAAAAGTCTCTTTAAGATTAAATAGGAGAAACAGTCTTTTTTGGGATAAGTTTTGTAAGTTGCCAAAAAAGTCTAGACAAGTTAATAGGTAACTTTATTGACTGTGGCCCATGGTGTGTATTAACTATGAAAAATCATATTCCCGAAAGCAAGGAGCTCAAAACTGATACCACAGGAATAGTTCCTAAAAATAGAAAACTAAAGTTTATTTTTTTTCTTTAGTGTGAAGCCTCATTTTTTTCTGCTTATGAACAGTTTTAAAGTGACTAAAAGCCCTAAAGGAAGAAAATAACCAGGAGCCGTTGGTACCCTGGAGCAAAAGAACCTGAGGGAAATTGACACTAGGACTCGGTAAGAGACAGATTGTTAGGGGCGCATCCTTCTGATTTTGATTTTTTTAAAAAGCAGCTACAGTAGAGATAACACAACCAAAATATCCAACATTAAAAGAGTAAGTCAATAACTCTGTTGATACTAGGAAGTTGTAAAAATTACATCCTAGGAAAGTACACAGCTGACATAGAAAAACACTTACCTATAATAGTAAACAAAAATTGCAGTACAAAATAGGTTAGTGAAATTGTGGATGATTTATATTTATGCCTCTTATGTTTTATATAAGAATATGTATACTTTATAATCATTTTAAATAATTTTATATTAAAAGAGAAAAGTCAAGAGACAGTCCAGATAGACTATGGAAATTCTTAAGTCAAAATAGCAGTATCAATACTGTATAACTAATAGAGTACAGTATTTAAAACAATAGGGAGAAGCAGGGTGGTACAGCAGTCCCCTCTTACCCAAGAGAGATACATTCCAAAGATCACCAGTGGATACCAAAATCATGGATACTACAGCACTCTGTGTATGCTAAGTTTTTTTTACATACATAGATATCTATGATAAAATTAAATTTACAAATTAGGCATAGGAAGAGATTAGCAGTAACTAATAATACAACTTAATTATAACAGCATACTGTAATAAAAGTTATATGAATGTGGTGTCTCTACAATAGCTTATTGTACTGTAATCACCTATTTTCGGACCGTGGCTGACCACAGGTAACTGAAACTGTGGAAAGTAAAACCATGGATAAAGGGGGGACAAGTGTAAATGAAAATTGGCACTGACTTTGGAGCAGATAGACCAATCAGTTTTTGCCTCCATTTCTTATTATTTAACGTGGCTTTATATAAGTAACCACTCTCAGATTCCATTTTCTCCCCCATAAGATGAAGAGATGAAACCCAAAATGAATGATTGGTATGAGAATTAGAGATTATTTAAAAAAATCCCTAACTCAATAAACATTAACTATTATCATTACTATAGTGCTTTATTGAATATAAAGAATCAGCAGAGTAACAATGTATTGATTTGGGAGGACAGAAAAATACATATGACAGTAATTTGGAACTGCACGTGACTGTTTTGCTATTAATAACATAAACTTGCTGGAGGCTTAGCCACTATTATTTATTTAAAAACCATAATGCTCAGGAGCATAGAATGGTTTCCAAACTTTGTTGACCATGACTGACACCATGTTGTGATCCCTATACCCACACATATATTTATATATTTTACAATTTATGAAAGAATATTTTCTCTTACTATGTGTGATGCATGTTGATATTTCTTTTTCTGTTTTTTTTTTTTTCTTTTTTTTAAAGAGACAGGTTTTGTGCTGTTGCCCCAGCTAGAGTGCAGTGGTACAATGATTGCTCACTGTAACCCTAAACTCCCAGGCTCAAGAGATCCCCCTGCCTCAGCCGCCTGAGTAGCTAGGACTGTAGGCATGAGCCACCATGTCCAGCTAATTTTTTGATTTTCTGTAGAGAATATAGACAGGGTCTTGCCATGTTTTTCAGGCTGGTGTTAATCTCCTGGGCTCAAGCAATCTCCCACCTTGGCCTCCTAAAGTGCTGGGATTATAGGCATGAATCACCACACCTGGCCCCTTTTCTGTTCTTTTTATTAATATATGTTCTTTTTCCTCTTCTGTTCTGTTTCCTTTTCTGTTATTTTTATATTGCTATTGTAATTCAGTAAATCAATCCACTAATGAGTTGCATTCTGCAGTTTGGAAAACACTGCTCTAAAAGACATCTAGGAGATTAAATATCTTTTACCAGTGAAGTACCTCAGCTTCATCATTAGTGTCATTAGTCAGTTATTATTCAGACATTTGTGTCATCATGTTAGTTAGATCTTTTAGAAATGGGCCATATTTTGGAAGCTACTCAAAACATCCTTAATGTAATAGAAAATCATTTAGTACTATAAATAATACATATCTATAATGAGCTATATTAATTAGACATAATAATTGAATGATTGTGGTTAATTCCATATTTCACCAGAAGAAATCATTTTTAGACATGATTAATAAACTAAATAAAATTTTAACAGGAAATGGATTATTCCCAAAGCACATTTAGAAAATTTTTTTAATTGAGATATTATTCACATGCCAAAAAAATTATCCTTTTAGCCTAAAACTCTGTGTCCTTAGCACTTTGGAAGGCCAAGTCAGGACAATCACTTGAGCCCAGGAGTTGAAGTCTGCAGTGAGCTATGTTCGTGCCACCGCATTGCAGCTTGGGCAACAGAGCCAGACCCCATTTAAAAAAATTTTTTAAATAAAAATAATAAAGTAAAGTGTACAACTCAATGATTTTTCGTATGTTCATGGGGTCATGCAAGCATCACCGCTAACTGATTCCAGAACATTTTCATCACCTCAGAAAGAAAGCCTATATGAATGAGCAGTTAGTTCCCAAACCCCCTTCCACTAAACTCCTGGCAATTACTAATCTGCTTTCTATCTTTGTGGTTTTCTCTGGTCTTGTTATTTCATATACGGTCAGTCATGTGTCCCTTAATGATGGGGACATGTTGTGAGAAGTGTGTCATAAGGCAATTTTGTCATTGTGCAAACATCATAGAGTGTGCTTACAAAAACCTAGATGGTAGAGCCTACTACACCCCTAGCTATATGGTATAGCCTCTTGCTCCTAAGTTACAAACCTGTACAGCATATTACTGTAGGGAACACTCCAACAATTGTAACAGAAAGGTAAGTATTTGTGTATCTAAACATAGAAAAGGTACAGTACAAACACAGTATTATAATCTTACAGGAATACTGTCATATGTGCAGTCCATTGCTGACCGAAATATTATGTGACACATTTCCAACTGTAAATGGGAGCATACAATATGTGAACTTGGGTGTTTAACTTCTGCTGCTTAATATAACATTTTCAAGGTTCATCCATGTTGGAACATATACGAATTCTTTATTCCTTTCTGTGGCAGAGTAATATTCCAGTTTTTGGATATGCCACATTTTATTTACCAAATCATCAGCTGATGAACATTTACACATTTACACCTCTTCGCTATTATGAATAATGCTACTATGAACATCTCTGTACAAGTTTTGTGTGTAAATGTTTTTAATTCTCTTTGGTGCATGCCTAGAAGTGGAATTGCTGGGTTAATTCCATTTTGTTTATCTTTTTGAGGAACTGCCAAGCTATTTTCTATAGTGGCTGTACCATTTTATATTCTCATTAGCTGTGTATCAGGGTTCCAATTTCTCCACATCCTTGTCAACACATATTGTCCTTTATTAAAAAAAAAATTAACCATCATAATGGATGTGAAGTGATACCTTACTGTGGTTTTGATTTGCACTTTCTTAGTGACTAATGACGTTGAACATCTTTTCTTGTACTTGTTGGCCATTTCTATACAGATAGCCTTCCATATCCACGAATTCTGCATCCATGAATTCAACCAACTGTGGATCAAAAATAATAATAATAATAATACAATAATAATAAATAATTTTTTAAAATCCAATAAAGTATAACATCTGTTTATGTAGCATTTACTTTTGTGTTATGTATAAGTAATCTAGAGATGATTTAAAGTATACTGGATTATGTATGTACATTATATGGAAATATGACACCATTTTATGTAAGGGACTTGAGCATCCGTGAATTTTGGTATCCATGGGGGTCCTGGAACCAGTCACCCTTGGATGTAGAGGGAAAACTGTATCTTCTTTGGAGAAATGTCTATTCAAGTCCTTTGCCTATTATTCAATTGGTTTGTTTGTCTCTATTATGTTGCATTGAGAGCATTTTATATTCTGAGTATGAGACCTTATCAGATAAAAGATTTACAATTTTTTTCCCATTCTATGGATGGTCTTTTTATTTTCTTGATGATATCTTTAGAAACACAAAAGTTCTCAATTTTGATAAAGACCATCATCTACTTTTTCTTGCTTGCTTGTGTGTTAGGTGTCATACATAAGAAGTCATTGCCTAACCTATGTTTTCTTCTAAGAGTTTTATAGTTTAGCTCCCTTTTCACCCATTTTGAGTTCATTTTTGTATATGATGTGAGGTAGGCGTCCAATTTCACTCTTTTGCCTGTATTTATTCAGTTGTCCTAGCACCATAGGTTGAAGACACTATCCTTTGCCAATTAAATGCTCTTGGCACTCTTGTAAAAAAACAATTGACCATAACATATGGGTTTACTCTTAGACTCCCAGTTGTATTTCATTGATCTATAACCGTATCCTTATGCCAATACCATACTGTCTGGATGACTAACTTTTTAGTGAGTTTAAAATCAAGAAGTGTGAGTACTCCAATTTTATTGTTCTTTTTCAAGATTGTTTTGGTTGTTCAGAGTCCCTTTTATTTCCATGTGGATTTAGGATCCACTTGTCAATTTCTTCACAAAATATAGCTGGTGTTTTGATGGAGAGAGTATGTTGAATCTGTAGATCACTTTGGGTAGTATTGCCATCTTAACTATTAAGTCTTCTAATCCAAGAACATGAATTTCTTTCTGTTCATTTAGATCTTCTTTAATTTCTTTCACAGATATTTTATAGATTTTAGTGTACAAATCTTGCAATTCTTTGGCTAAATTTATTCCTAATACTGTATTCTTTTTGATGCAGTTTGAAACAGAATTAAGTTTCAAGTTTCATTTTAGGATGGTATATTGCTGGTGTCTAGAAATACAGTTGATTTTTGCATATTGATCTTAAATCCAGAAACCCTGAGGAACTTATTAGATCTCATAAATGCATGTATGTGTCTGTGTCTGTATGTGTATGTGTATGCCTTAGTATTTTCTATATATAAGAACATGTCACCTAAATAGAGATTGTTTTACTTCTTTTTTTTTTCTTCTAATTTGGATGCCTTTTATCTATTTTTCTTGCCTAATTGCCCTGGCTAGAACCTCCTATACAATGTTGAATAGAAGTGGTAATAGTGAACATCCTTAACTTGTTCCTTATCTTAGAGAGAAAGCTTTTGGTTTTTACATTAAATATAATGTTAGCTGTAAATTTTGTTCATAGATTTTCTTTATCAGGTTTAGTGCTTAGAGAGAAATTTATAGCTGTAAATATATTTTTAAAGAAGTCATTTCAAATAAAAAATCAAATCTTTTACCTTAAGAAACTTGAAAAAGAAGAGCAAACTAAACCCCAAATAAGCAGAAACAAGAAAATAAGAGTAATATTTGCCTCATAAAATAAGTTGGAAGGTGTTCTCTCCTATTTCATTTTTATGAAGTGTGTGTGAAGAATTGGTTTTATATATGTATGATTTAATGTTTGGTAGAATTTACCAGTGAAGCCATCTGGTCTTGGTCTCAGTGGTTGCCTGGGAATTACAATTAAGATATTAATTTATAACAATCTACTTTAGGTTCAAAACAACTTAATTTCAATAGTGTGCCAAAAGTTCTTTCCTATGTAGCTCCATTCCCTCCACCTTACTTTGTGCTGTTATTGTCATACAAATTACAACTTTATACATTTTGTTTCCATCAACAGATTTACAATTATTGCTCATGCAGTTATTTTCTTAGTCAGTTAGGAGATTTAAAAAGAAGAATTACAAACAAAAACCACATTTATCCTATTTTTATGTTTACCTATGTAGTTACCTTTGCCAGTTTTCTTTATTTCTTCATGTGAATTTACACTACTATCAAATGTCCTTTTATTTCAACACAAAAGTCTCTACTATTTTTTTATAGGGCAGGTTTGCTGATGATTAATTCCTTCTGTTTTTGCTTATCTGGAAATGTTTAATTTTTCTTTTATTTTAGAAGGATAGTGTTGTTGCATATAGAATTCTTAGTTGAAAGTCTTTTTCCTTATAGCACTTTGAATATTTCATCTCACTGTCTTCAGGCCTTCATAGTTTCTGAGGAGAAATCAGTTGTTACTCCTATTGAAGATCTCTTATGCAGACTGAGTTGCTTCATTCTAGCTGCTTTCAAGATTCCCTCTTTGTGTTGGCTTTTGATAGTTTAATTATGATGTGTCTGGATATTCATCTTGGAATTTATTAGGCTTCTTAAATTTGTAAATCAATATTTTTGATGAAATTTGGGAAATTTTTAGCTATTATTTTTCAAATATTCTATCTGTCCTTTTCTCTTTTCCCTCTCCTTCTGGGATACTCATTATACATATGTTGGTATAGTTGATAGTGTTTTACAGGTCTCTGAGACTGTTCAGTTTTCTTTAGTGGGAGCCATAGGCTCTTGGCCCCTAAAGTTTGCTAAAAATCACAGACATGAATCAGATTTATTAATAGGAGAAAAGGCACACAAATTTATTTAATATGTATACATGGGAGTCTTCAGAATGAAGACCCAACTTTCCAATGAGTTATAGAAACTTATATACCATTTTGAGGTTACAGAAAGAGTGGGGGCTTAGATTCTGATTTTAAAAAAGGTTTTGGGGGCAGGGAGAAAAGGTTTGGTGAACAAAGGTGGACTTTTTATGTAGGTGAAGCCACCCTCAGAGAGAATAGACGGTAAATGTTTCTTCTCAGACTTTTAAATGTGTCAGACTTTCAATCTCTCCTACATCTGGGGAAAAGCATAGAAAGGGGAGGTGGCACAGCTGCATTAGTGGAGATTCTCCACATTAATGCAAACTTTCCCCACTTAAGACAGCTTTGTAAGGCCATTTCTGCCTGCTGGCCAAGAGACTGACATTTTAAAATATGTCAAAGAAATATATTTTGGGGAAAATATTTTAATTTCCTTCACTTTATTCTTTGTTATCTGTTGCTCAAACCAGACGATCTTAATTGACAAATCTTTAACTTCACTGACTCTTGTGTCTGCTCCAATCTGCTGTTGAGCTCTTCTGGTGAATTCTTCATTGCAGTTATTTTCTTTTTCAACTCCAGAATGCCTATTTGGTTCTTTTTAGATAATTTCTATCTCTTATTAGTATTCTTGATTTGGTGAGGCATCATTCTCATAATTTCCTCTATAGATATGCTTTCCTTTAGTTCTTTAAACATATTTAAAATAGTAGATTTAAAGTCTTTGTCTATTAAGTCTAATATCTGGACTTCCTCAGAGAAAATGTTTATTAGTTGCTTATTTTCTTGTATAAGAGCCATGTTTTCTTGTCTCTTCTCATATATTGTAATTTTTTTTTGAAAACTGGATGTTTTAAAAAATATAACATGGCCACTCTGTATATTAGTTTCTTTTTCCTCCCCAGGGTTTGTTGTTGTCACTGTTTTTGCAGCTGCTTGTTTAGTGACTTTTCTAAAATAATTATGTAAAATCTGTATCCTTTGTTGGGGTAGACACTGAAGTCTCTGCTGAGTTAGCTTAGGGGTCAGCTAATGATTGAACAGATTTATTTAAATGCCTATCATCAATAAATCTCCTAGCCTTTGCTGATGGGCTCTGTGTGTGTGTTGGAGCATGCCTTCAACAGTCGGCCAGGCAAATTACAACTCTACCTTATTCTTTACTTCCTGCTTGTGCAGAGCCTCAAGGTGAGCCAGAGGCAAGAGCTTAGGGCCTTTTCAGGCCTTTCCTGAGTATGCACCCAGTCCTATGCATACCCACAGTTACACATGTGTATGGGCTTCTAGATTCCAAGAAATATAATGGAGCTTATTAACACTCATTTCTCAGCTTTTCCTTTTTTTTTAGAGACAGAGTCTCACTCTGTTGCCTAGGCTGATCTCAGCTCACTGCAACCTCTGCCTCAGGCTCAAGTGATTCTCATGTCTCAGCCTCCCAACTAGCTGAGATTATAGGCATGCAGCACCACGCCTGGCTAATTTTTTTTTTCTTTTTTTGTATTCTTAGTACAAGTGGGGTTTCATCATACTGGCCAGGCTGGTCTCAAACTCCTGGCCTCAAGTCATCCACCTGCCTCCCTTAGCCTCCCAAAGTGCTGGGATTACAGGTGACAGCCACTCAGCCTGGCCTCTCAGCTTTTCCTTTTAAGCTTCCTGGTTAGCCTACTTTTTGCCTCAATTGTTATCTGCTAACTCTGGCAGCTCTGAAATTAAACAATGGTTTCTTATTGTTCCAGTAAATGCCCCTAGGGAAAAGGCTATTTACACTGGACCATCTCCATGTCAGGTCAAATAAAGATAGCTTTGTAAGTGGTCTTTCAAGTAATCACCAGACTGTTTAAATAATGAAATTCCTCTTGGAATGAAATAGGTGTTAAAGGAGCTCCAACCCTATTCTGCCTCTTATGGTATCCGCCAGGCTACTGAGTTTTCACTGCAATTGTGTGCTGTTGGTTTTCAAGGCTACCATGGAGCTGGGGATGAGAGCCAGGGGAGCAGGGGATAGGCATAGGGCAAGTTAAAATGCTACAAAGCTCAGTGTTTGAAGTTTCAGCCATTTGTTGCTGTTGTTATTTTACAAATTCTCCAGGATTGTTGCAACACTTTAGTTAATTTCCAGGGTTGTGATAAAGTTGCTTCTAACCATATTTGCCAATTTGTCATCACTTTTATGGAGGAGAGAATTTTATCCTTCATTTTAATGAGGAGAAAATGACAAGTTCTTACTCTGTCATTTTGCTGCCATCACCCCCTAAGAAAGTTTTTAGGAAATTGAAGTGGCCTTTTACTCTCTCAAGTCAGAGTGTAAGGAAGGTTGGCTTTTTAATGCCACATAAGTCATTCATGGTAAAAGGATCGCATGGAAATCTAAGAAAAGGAATTCATGGATCTGTCTTATCCCTCATTAGACAGAACTTTCCACATTAGGGCACCTGACATGCTGCTTCCAGCCTTTGAATTATCTGCCCTTAAGCTGTATGCCTCTGTAGCTGTGGAGATGATGTGCTATAACAGAAAGCTGCCTAAGATTTGCACTGTAAGCAGAAACTATTCACAGGAAGGTTTCCATGTGAAGGTCTATGGGGGCGAACAAGGTGCAATATACATTTCTCCCTGTGTGGCCTATAATGTTTTTATTGTACATAATGGTGACTGAAAAATTATGATTAACACTTATTTATTTCAGTGGAAGATATAATCCAACTAAGCAGAAGACAGTGAGTGCCAAGAGAGGACCAGTAAAAAAGATTACAAGATCAAACCATCTTCCAGAACTCCATCCATGATTCCAGAACTGGGTGGATTTCTATTTCTTCCTTTTTTTTTCATTTATAATATTCAACTTATGAAGTTAATGGTCAGCACATTTCTTCAGGGAATAAAATAGATAAGAACTGCCCAATTTTTCTTTAGCTCCTTTTCCAGATGTGTGTTCCTTTGTCTGCATAAAAGTAATTTTCTCCAGTGACCCTAAACTATGTAATAGAAGTGCTTGAGAGTTTTAAAATATCCTAGGGAATCTGAAGGCTAGCATCATTACACTTGCTTTTAATAATATACCCATGATCTGCTCTCATAGTAACATTGCTATTCTATTTGGTTTCTAGTTGACTGTTAGCAAAAAGTGTGTATTCATAAAACCTTTTTGCCATTTTGGGCTGGATCTTGCTCAGTTTTTTAAATTGCAGGTTTAAACAAAGCCAAAATCAAGTCCATTTTAAGTTTTGACTTGAAATATTATGGTATCGTAGAACAACCTTCGATCATAAATAAACTTGTTTGTAGTCTCCACTCTGCCATGAACTTAGGAGATCTTGGGCAAGTCCCTTCACCTCATGTTTATTTCCCACACCTATAAAATGATTGAGGCAAAACTATACGTTTTCTGAGGTTTTTACAATTCTAGAAAACCAATATTTATTCAATCATAAGGTCCTACCAGTTACTTAACACTGGTGATTTAAGTCATTTTGTGACGTGTGGTAATTCATAGTGATGGACTAATTCTTTAGATCAAACTGCAATTGTTCACAATACTCAAGTCCAGATGTGGAGATAGAATGAGGGTAAGAAAAGAGTTCTTTTGAGGCGTTTATAAAATGTATTGAATCCTCTCATTCATGGTTAGACTGTTTTTGTCTTTTAGATAGTTTTTGTAACTGTCACCTAGGTCCGGAACATATAACTTATTTGTCCACTTTAATAAGTGAAATCATTGGACTTCAAATTTACAGAAATCACCTAGAGGTAAGTATAGTTTCCAGGTAATGGTGTTCTCACCCTGTATCTGGCACTAAACCTAAATTCTATTCTGTATCACCAGTAATGAATACCAAGTGCATTTCTGTAACTACTTCCATAAAAGTTTATTTTCTTTCTTTAAGGAAGAATATATAAATTTCATATAGGCAAAAATATTTTAAGTTACTTTAAAATGTAATGTGGAAAAATATAAAGTAACTTTCTATAAATTATTCTATGTTGGAATTATTTATAAATATTTTCCCCTATTCTTTAGCTAACTATTGATATTAGGTGCCTTGACCCATATCATTAGACAAACATTAGATTTTTATGTCTTATACCATCTTTCTCAGCATTAGTAGAAAATTAATAATTTAAATAATAATTATAGGCCAGGTGTGGTGGCTCACACCTGTAATCCTAGTACTTTGGGAGGCCAAGGCAGGCAGATCACTTGAGTCCAGGAGTTTGAGACCAGCCTGGCCAACATGGCAAAACTTGTCTCTCCTAAAAATACAAAAAATACGGTTAGCCTGGAGTGGTTGTGCATGCCTGTAATCCCAGCTACTCAGGAGGCTGAGGCACGAGAATCACTTGAACCCCGGGAGGCAGAGGTTGCAGTAAACTGAGATCATGCCACTGCACTCCTGCTTGGGAGACAGAGCAAGGCTCTATCTAAAAAAAAAAAAAAATCCTTATTATAATAATTATAATTATCAATGAAAAATAAACACATTTTTTTCTTTCATACAGAGCTAAGCTATTGTGGGGACTATTGAGGAACATTTAAAGTTATCTCAATCACTGGGATAAAATATTAGTTGAACATCTTATCACAGGGACTGTATTACGTTTAAGTGTTGGTTCTTCAGGAGCTACTTTGGGGTACTTTTCAGATACCATAAAATGTCTGTATTAAACAGAATAATGGAATGTTGAGAGAGTATAAAGAACTGAAATGAGGGACTCCAAGATCTGTATTCTAATACCAGTTTTGCCACTTATAAGCTTCTGACTTTGGTAAATAACTTTTCATATCCTCAGTTTTATCCTTTATAATTACTGCCTTGAGATTGCTGTGCAGATCAAGGGTACTTACCACATATTTATTTCGTTACTTCTTAATAGTCTCTTTCCCACTAGAAGGGATGTGAATTAGCTTTTACTAATATAGAGGTATCAAAAAATACCTACAAGATAAAAGATGAAAATAAAAATTAAAATTTAGCAAGAATTTCCAACCAAGAAAAGTTTTAGTTTTAAGCTTTCTACCAGTCAGTGCAAAGAAGCAATGACTGCTTTCCTTTGTAGAAGGAATATACAAGTAGAGAAAAAGTTTTATCCAGTTCTAAGCTCTGAAAATAATTTTGTCATAAAGAAAATGCAATTACTGGCTGGACATGGTGGCTCACACCTCCTGTCACTTTGGGAGGGTAAGGCGAGTGAATTGCTTGAGCCCAGGAGTTCCAGACCAGCCTGAGCAACATGGCAAAACCCCATCTCTACAAAAAATACAAAAATTAACCAGTTGTGGTGACACGTGCCTGTAGCCTAGTACTCAGAAGGCTGAGGTGGGAGGATCACTTGAGCCAGGCCAGGAGGTTGAGGCTGCAATGAGCCACTGCACTCCAGCCTCGGCAACAGAGTAAGATCCTGTCTCAAAGAAAAAGAAAAAAAATCTAATTATTTGTTGCAATAACCACAGCAAAAATGACAGTTTAGGGTCTTTGATACTCAAATATATATTGACTTCAGTAGTTGTTTTCTTTCATTGGAAAGTTCAGAATTCATAAAGCAAAACCATCAGTAAAACAATATATATTTAAAAATTTAAGGTATCTAAATGTATTACAAAATATCAAGACATACCATTTTTAAAAACAAATATTGCCATAATAAAAAAGACAGATCATGAGTATTCACATGAGTGTGAAGAACCTGGAAACCTCATATGTTGCTGGTGGGGATGTTAAGTGTTACAGCCACTTTGGAAAACTGTCAGTTCCTCAAAAGGTTAAACATAGAGTTACTATATGACACAGCAAGTCTCTTTGGTATATGCCCAAGAAAAATGGAAACCTGTATCCACGTAAAACCATGTACAGGAAGGTTTGTGGCACCATTATTCAAATAGCCAAGAAGTCGAAATTACCCAAATGTTCATCAGCTGATGATCGGGTAAATAAAATGTAGTATATTCCAACAATGGATATTATTTGGCAGTAGAAAGGAATGAAATGCCACAACATGGGTAAACCTTGGAAACATTATCCTAAGTGAAATAATGGAATAACAAAAGACCATATATTGCATAATTCCATTTATATGAAATGTCCAAAATAGGCAAATCCATAGAGACAGAAAACAGATCAATAGTTGCTGAGGGTTGGGGGAAGGGTCGGTAATGGAGAATGACTGCTAATAGGTACAGGATTCCTTTTTCGGGTGATGAAAATGTTCTAGAATTGATTGCAGTGACAGTTGCACAACTCTGTGAAAATAATGAAAACTACTGTATACTTTAAGTGGGTTAATTATATGTTTTGTGATTTATATCTCAGTAACGTTGTTGTAAAAAATGTTAAATATACATTAACATTTAAATATTAATTAGTAGATAAATGTTAATGAAATATTATTTGATCTTTCTCAAAAATATGATCTTAAAAATACAGAAATGCATCATCACTAGTGCTATTACTGGGTATAGAGCTTACTTTATTTATTTATTTATTTTTGTGTATATGTGTGTGTTTGTGTGTGTAAAAATACAATAAACTGGTTGGAATATCTGCCTTATTAGCATATTTGTACCTTCTCTGCCCTTATTCACGTTCTATTCACATCGCTTCAAACAGCCCCCTCTTAAAAGAAGAATTGGACCCTTTAGAGGTCAGCTGCTTGGAGACATTGGGTTTCAGTGCTGCAGGTGTTGCTGGACCAGAGAACAGGACGTGCCTCGGATGAAAAGCACTCTGGCCCGCCTGCTTACATGGGTCCTCAACCTTGGCTGTGTGTCAGACTCACCTGAAGAGCTTAAAGTAAAATACTCAGACATTTCAGACATGTGCCCCACCCCCAGCATTGTGATCTCACATGTATTTCTTTAAGCCTCCCCCAGGAAGTCATGCAGAAAAGATTGGGGCCCACTCTGCTGGTTTAGTGTGGTTCCATCTCTCAAACTGAATGAAACTTCTTCCAACTCTCCTCAAGCTGACTTCACCTTGGTCTTTTTATTTTTACTTTTTTACAGTGAGAGAAAAGGATTTTACTTTTTCTTCATCGTTATTTATTTCAATTTTTATTTTAGATTCGGGGGTATCTGTGCAGGTTTGCTAACCTGGTATATTGTGTAATGCTGAGATTTGGGGCACAAATAATCCCATCACCCAGGGACTGAGCATAGTAGCCAACAGTTGTTTGTCAATGTTTGCTCTCCTTTCTTCCTCCACCCTCTAGTGGTCCCCAGTGTCTATTGTTGCTATCTTTATGTCCATGAGTACCCCGTGTTTGGCTATCACTTGTAAGCGAGAACATGCAGTATTTGGTTTCCTGCTCCCGTGTTAATTTGCGTAGGAAAATGGCCTCCAGCTGCATCCATATTGTTACAAAGGACATGATTTCATTTATTTTATGACTGTGTAGTATTCCATGGTGTATATCAGGAGTCCCCAGCCTCTGGCTGTGGACTGTTACCCATCCATGGCTTGTTAGGAATTGGGCTGCCCAGCAGGAGGTGAGCTGCAGGTGAGCAAGCATTACCACCTGAACTCCACCTCCTGTCAGATCAGCAGCAGCATTAAATCCTCATAGGAGCACGAACTCTTGTGAACTGTGCATGTGGAGGATCTAGGTTGCATACTCCTTATGAGAATCTAATGCCAGATGAGAGTTTAACTAATGACTAATCTGAGGTGGAACAGTTTCATCCCAAAACCATCCCCTCCCCACAATACAGTCTGTGGAAAAATTGTTTTCCATGAAACCAGTCCTTGGTGTCAAAAGGGTTGGGAACAACTGGTGTATATGTAGCACATTTTCCTTATTCAATCCACTGTTGATGGGCACCTAGGCTGATTCTGTGTCTTTACTATTGTGAATAGTGCTGCGATGAGCATGCAAGTGCATCTGTCTTTTTAGTAGAAAGGTTTGTTTTCTTTTGGATATATACCCAGTAATAAGATTGCTGGGTCAAATGGTAGCTTTAAGTTCTTTAAGAAATCTTCAGACTGCTTGCTACAGTGGCTGAACTAATTCACATTCCCACCAACAGTGCCTAAGTGTTCCCTTTCCTCCACAGCCTCACCAGCATCTGTTGCTTTTTGACTTTTCAATAATAGCCATTCAGACTGGTGTTAGGTGGTATCTTATTGTGGTTTTGATTTGCATTTCTCTGATGATTAGTGATGTAGAGCATTTTTTTCAGGTTTGTTGGCCACTTATATGTCTTCTTTTGATAAGTGTCTGTTCATGTCTTTTGTCCATTTTTTTTAATGGGATTATTTTTTGCTTGCTGAGTTGTTTCAGTTTCTTATAGATTCTGGATATTAGACCTTTGTCAGATGCATAGTTCATGGATATTTTCTCCCATTCTGTAGGTTTTCTGTTTAGTCTGTCGCTAGTTTCTTTTGCTGTGCATAAGCTCTTTAATTAGGTCCCGTTTGTCAGTTTTTGTTTTGGTTGCAATTGCTTTTGAGACTTAGTCATAAATTATTTCGCAAGGCCAACAATCAGAATGGTGTTTCCAGGGGCCAGGCCTAGTAGTTCATGCCTGTAATCCCAACACTTTGGAAGGTTAAGGCATGAGGATTGCTTGAGCCGAGGAGTTTGAGACCAGCCTGGGCAACATAGTGAGATTGCCATCTCTACAAAAAGTAAAAAATTAGCCAGGCATGGTGGTGCACGCCTATGGTCTCAGCTGCATGGGAGGCTGAGGTGGGAGGATCACTTGAGCCTGGCAAGTCAAGGCTCAGTGAGCTCTAATCATGCCACTATACTTCAGGCTAGGTAACAGAATGAAACCCTGTCTCAAAAAAAAAAAAAAAAAAGTGTTTCCTAGGTTTTCTTCTAGGATTCTTAATAGTTTGAGGGCTTACATTTAAATCTTTAATTCATCTTGTGGTAATTTTTGCATATGGTGAAAGGTAGGGGTCCAGTTTCTTCCTTCTGTATATGGCTAGCCAGCTATTCCAGCACCATTTGTTGAATAGGGAGTCCTTTCCTTATTGCCTATTTTTGTTGACTTTGTTGAAGATCAGATGGCTGTAGGTATGTGGCTTTTTTTTCCTGGGTTCTTTATTCTGTTCCATTGGTCTATGTGTCTGTTTTTGTGCCAGTACCATGCTGTTTTGATTACTATAGCTTTACAGTATAGTTTGAAGTCTGGTAATGTGTTGCCTCTGGCTTTTTCCTTTTTGATTAAGATTGCTCTGGCTATTCAGGCTCTTTTTTACTTCCACATGAATTTTAGAATAGTTTTTCTAGTTCTGTGAAAAATGATGTTAGTAGTTTGATAGGAATAGCATTGAATCTATAGATTGCTTTGGGCAGTATGGCTATTTTAACAATCTTGATTCTTCCACCCCATGAACATGGAATGCTTTTCCATTTGTTTATGTCATCTGATTTCTTTTGGCGGTGTTTTATAGTTCTCCTTATAGAGATCTTTCACCTCCTTGGTTAGATGTATTCCTAGGGGTTTTTGTGTATGTCTTTGTGTATGTGGCTATTGTAGATTGGATTGCATTCTCGATTTGGCTCTTAGCTTGAATGTTATTGGTGTATAGAAATGTTACTGATTTTTTGTACATTGATTTTGTATCCTGAAACTTTACCAAAGTTGTTTATCAATTCCAGGACCCTTTTGGCAGAGTCTATAGGGTTATCTATGTATAGGGTCATATTATCCTTGAAGAGAGATAGTTTGCATTCTTTTCCTATGTAGATGCCTTTTTTTTTTTCTTTCTCTTGTCTGATTGCTCTGGCTAGCACTTCCAGTACTATGTTGAATAGAAAATAGCTATTTCTGGGAGAATTTTCCAACCAAGATGTCAAAACAATAATGATGAGAGCATTATATGCTAATTCCCAATATTTTCCTTTGACTTATTTAAATTTAAATAATCCAATTTTTTTACTTAATGACCTTGTAGAGATATTTATAAAACACCTTTTGATTTTTGACTGGGGCTGGATTTTTAAAAAATTTATAAAGAGCTGTATAGTATTGATTTCAAATAAATTATTTCTACCTTTTCTTCATCTTAATTAGTTTTATCATGTATAGGAGATTCCAAAGCAGAGTTACCTATATCAATTTTAGTACTATTATTTGCATATTCTACTGGATAAGAAATTACTTATTTGGGACTAAGAATTATTCTTGCAGCAGAAGCTTATCAGTAACACTATTTGATTGCTTTTTGCTGTGTGCACAGATGAGGACCTGTCTAGACTTCTATACTATGTATATTGTATTAATTTTGTTCATAAATTAAGTAATTGAGTTATAGATACTAATTGAATATGTAAAAAATTTAGATTGTTGATTTTAAATATCAGAATAACCAAATTGTAACAACAGCGCTGGGATTTTGGTATTTAAAAAGGGCAGAGTATACCAGAATATTAAAAACTGGTATTGAAATCACTACATATAATTGAGTTATAAAAAAGTACCTTTAAAATAATAAAGCACTCATATCATATATTTGACAGTAGGGCATTATTTTTACAGGTTAACATTCAATTAATCTGACTTTGAATTAGAAAAATCTTGAATTTATAGAGTTCATTTAACTTTATTAAGGCAATTTGCCAACTCAGCTACAGAAATACAGAAAATATTACTATCTGGAGAACTACACAGTCGTAAGTTTATCATCGTTAAAACTGTTTAAGCAGAGATTAGGTGACCATTCCTCAGGAATAGTATACGAAGGATTCCTGCAGTGGTGGAGGTGTGTATTTGGTTGCTGTCAGTGTGCCTTCTGATACTAAGATTCTGTAATTCCCTGCTCATTTATCACACAACAAAACATGAGACAAAAATAACTCCCTAAAATATATGTTGATTACACCATATAGGTTGTATACATATAGACTGTAAATATGAGCTTTCAAAAACGTTTTGCCATTAGCTAATAACTAACAAAATCAGTTTTATTAGGGTGGTTTTGTGTTTATGTTGCATGGTGTTCAATGAGCTTATGTCTGTCGTTTTCATCAAATGTGGAAAATTTGGGGCCATTTTGGTATTACTTTTCTGCCCTTTCCTGTCCTCCTGGGACTTTAATTACAGCCTGTTGTAAAGCACTTGATATTGTTCTTTTTGGTTCCTTTTTTATATCTTCTGTCACTGTATTTATGTTTTCCTTTAAATAATAGGATAGGCATATAATGACTTTTAGCATACTTATTTGCTAATTACAGTATCTTTTTCATTTCTCAGTCTGTTTCTGGTGACTTATTTTTCTCCTGGTTTCAGGTCTCATTTTCTGCTTCTTGTAATATCTACTAATTTTATATTAGATGCCAGGCATTGATGATTTCACATTGTTGGTTATAGATTTATTCTTATAGGCAGTTAAATTACTTGCTCAGTTTCTTCTTTTGAAGCCTTTGTCAGCAGGGTAAGTATAGAGTGACCTTTGCCCCACAGAGAGTTTAGCACCATTTCTAAGGCATAGCTATTGTGGGATCGCTAGAAAATTCTGTGAGTGATCAGCTGGTTCACTCAACTCTGGCTGGTTGGACCTCAGATGCCTCACAGGCTTGTGTGGCACTCTGCTTGACCTCATAGAGTTTTACTCTAGGCTTACATGTCTTAATATCCAGCCAACTCTCAAGGGGCTCCTAAGCAGATCTCTGGAATTCTGTTTTTACATATGTTAGCTCTCTGGTACTCTGCTGTACAACTTCAGCTACTTCAGCCTCCCTGAACTCCAGCCTCTGTCTTCTCAACTACATGAAACCACCATGCTTTGTTTGGGATCCCCTACCCTGCTCTGAGGTCTGTACCTGCAGGTAGAAATCTAGAATGATGGATAGCCTCACTTCATTCCTCTCAGGGGTCATAGTCTTAAGGTACATGTCAATATCTGCAGTTTTTTTCATACATTTTTGTCTAGTTTTCTGTTTCTTCACAGTAAGAAGCTAAATCTTTCTCGTTACTCTCAAAGCCAGAAGTAAAGGATAAAGCATTAAAATAAAAGCAAAGAAAATATTTAAAATCTAATATAAAAATCCATTTTGCTATGCATCTGTAACTTTTTTTTATGTTATCACCTAAATATATTTTTCTCACCTTAATCACTGAAATTTGCACTGGATAAAATGACTGGATGGGGCTTTGTCTTATCTTGGCGAGGAGGTAAGTATATTCTGGGAAGAAAGAGCAAAAGGTATTTATTTGGTGATCAAATTGGTGGACTGTAGCAAAGACTGTTGCTATACACTCACCAAACTGTTTTCTTTTTCTGTGGGACACAGAACTAGGCTACATTTTGTATGTGTTAAACACTTTGTTTGCCGGTGTGTGATGGTGCACACATACTTCTTTGCTTAGTGATATATGCATGAAACACTGTTTAGTAGTGTGTGGTATGTATGCTACTGTGTTTAGAGATAGGGGTGTGAAACACTGTGCGCACCTAGGTGTGACCCTGCGACTAACTTCAGGCCAATATAACCTAGACATAAGTGATACATGTTGTTTCTGTGACTAGCCCATTAAAACCTCCCAGGTGATCCTTCTTGTTTGTGCTTTTTAAAAAAAAAAAAAAAAATTGTGTTATGGGTGGATATAGAGGATCTAAAAGCAAATTCCAAGGCCTCAGGGATAGCAGATCCACAAGGTAGAAGAAAATTGGGTCCCCGAATCACTTCATATAGCACATCCATTCCTCTCACTTTGTTAATCCTCATTTGATTTTTATGTAAGGGAAAAGGAAATCCTGTTGTATGTTGCTGTGTGTATTAAGACACTGAGATTTAGGTTTTACTGGTTGAAGCAGTCAGCCTATGCTCACTTGTATCAAACAATATTTTTAGTAAGACTTACAGGTATTTAGGTTTTCTTCAGTAGATAATATCTTTCTTGGCAACTACATGAGAGAGAAATTCAGCTGTTCATTGATGGTGATGGCTCCTGGCCTGCTGCATCACTGAATCACGTTCTTGAATCTCAATTAATATTTTAAAATTGATTCTAATTTGGTATATTTTCAAGTCTGCTGAACATAACTAAAACAATGATTTTTTTTTAACTAAACAATCTTTTTGCATTTCCATCAATGTCTTTCTAGGATGCTGTTCTTTCAAGCCTTAGTACAAATACTGTAAAATCTGATAGGCAAATACTTACTGGGCCCAAACAACTGTGGAATGTAGCAGTCAGTGTGCAAGCGTGGAAGGATGCCCATAATAACTTTTGCTCAGATGAGGAAGAACGCACAGCATCACTCATCCACAGCATATATAAAATCCCATTGGGAAGATATGGTGAAAGTCCTCTTCACTGGGAATGGGGTTGGTTCCTTTCTTAGGCTCTGACTCTGCTCTTGGGAGGAATGTTCTTGTCCATTTTTTCTCAGTAGCCTCTGGCTCCAGTCCATGGGAGTTTCTTCCTTTTTCATCTTCTTGCCCACATTCAAAGTGGATGATGAGGTTATGCCCTCTATTGGGGATGCATAGCTTTCAGAGCTCATACTCTGTTTGAACAAAATTGGGTGTCTAAAGGCGATTTTACAGTTCAAAGGCTTTTTAGTCCTAGTGTATATAAATTCCATCAAAATAGTAGCCAGTTCTATGTATAATATAATTTCAGAGCATGATTTGTTTCTTTGGCCCATACCTCTCTCTGCCTAATGGCAGCTACCATGCAGGTATTTAACTAATCGATTAAGGTGATGTGAAGTTAACACCTATCCATAATCTGATCCTTGCCACAAGGCTGAGTATTAGTGGCCTTTTGTGGCTCAAGACTTTTCTCAGCCTTATCTCTTTCTTTTTGGGATCTAGAAATAGTTGGCCTTTCCAACTCTTTAATGCCCTTCGATGCCCCAAATTTCTAGATTCTTTCCTAGACTCTCTCTATTCCCTTTTGGGAATATAGTTAGCTATATTGCAAGTTCACCAATTTATTCTCTCTTACCAAAGGCAGCCAGTAACATTTAGTACACATGTATTAGTCCATTCTCATGCTGCTAATAAAGACATACCTGAGACTGGGTAATTTATAAAGGAAAGAGGTTTAATTGACTCACAGTTCAGCATGGCTGGGGAGGCCTCTGAAAACTTAAAATCATGGCAGAAGGGGAAGCAAACACGTCCTTCTTCACATGGCAGCAAGAAAGAAAAGTGCCGAGCAAAAGTGGGAAACGCCCCTTATAAAACCATCAGATCTTATGAGAACTCACTCATTAGCATGAGAACAGCAGCATGGGAGTAACCTCCCCCATGATTCAATTACCTCCCACCAGGTCCCTCCCAGACATGTGGGGATTATGGGAACTACAATTCAAGATGAGATTTGGGTGGGGACATAGCCAAACCATATCAACACATTATTATTCATTGTTTTCCCAACATCCTTCCTTTGACCTACAGTCTTAGTAAGCACTTGGTCTGCTATGGCATAACAGGGATCCCAGGCTTCCAACCTCCCATATTGTTTCTGTGCCTCTCACTGCAGACCTGCTAAGTTAATGCCACACATATTAGTATTTTGTTAAGGCAGCACCTAAATTCAAGCTATTAATCTCTCTATTATGACTATAAGAAATAACTCTGAAACTTTAGAGGCTTAACACAAAGGTTTCTTTCTCTCACACATCACAATCCATTCTGGTTTCAGCAGTGAAAAGAAGTAAATCTAAGTAAATAACAAAATAATATTTATATCTGGGAGAGAGGGGGAAATGTCAATGAGAGACACACAGGTATTTTAAAATTATTGATAGTGTCTGTTAGGCTGAATGGTAGGTACATACACATCCATATTATTATACTTTAAATAATACATATGTAATATACTCGGGTATGTATGAAATTTTCAAAATAAAAAAATTAAAATTACTTCAGATAACTTTTTTTTTTTTTTGAGACAAGGTCTTGCTCTGTTTCCCAGGATTGAGTGCAGTTGCATGATCATAGCTCACTGCAGCCTCAAATTCCTGGGCTCAGCCTCTCAGGTGTGTGCCACCACGCCTAATTTTTTTTTTTAATTTTTGGTAGAAATGGTATTTTGCCATGTTGCCCAGGCTAGTCTTGAACTCCTGGCCTCAAGTATTCCTCCTGGCTTGGACTCCCAAAGTGTTTGGATTACAAGTGTGAGCCACCTATACCAGGCCTGTCAGCTGACTTTTAAACCATATTAGTATACATCAACATATTCATGAGTAAAGTGTGAATGACATTTTTCTACTCCCGCTTATCCCTCACCTTTACAAACAAGAAGCTTCTCTCATTTAAGGTGGCCTGACGTTTTTGTGCTAAAGAAATTCCTCATGACTTCATACAGCCACAGTTGGCTGTCACTGTGGCTAAAGGAAAATGAGTTCATTTGTAACTTTGTGATCTCCTCAGACCATACAGCTATAACCAATGACTACCCTGGGGGGATGCACTCAAAATGAATCCATGTGGGATCGCACAGGCCCACTGTGGACTTTGTGTGACACAGCCCCTCCTCCATGGTTACAGTGTTACTTTGGTTTAGCTCTACATTTCCTAGCAAAGACTTGTGGTTAAAATGAGGCAGATTTAGTAGAACTAAATCCTGTTTTAAAAAGTGAACATACTGAATGATGAGAAAACTGTCAAGTCTTACTGCAGTCTAATGCAGGGCATCATTAGAAGTTGGTACTATTCTTTGACCTTTGTTACTGCCTAAGGGCAATGGTTCTAAACTCATTGGGAAAAACATGTATTTATTATCACCTTCTGTATGTATACTAAATACTAGGATATGAAATCTAATAAACAGTCTCTGCCTTACCATGCTGCTAAAATCAAGTCATAATTGTTGAGCAGAGGTGTGAGACAGTGTTAGTCTATTTGAAGTGCTATAACAAAATACATACTGGGTGGCTTATAAACAACAGAAATTTATTCTCACAGTTCTGGAGGCTGTGAAGTCCAAGATCAAGGCAGCAGCAGATTCAATCTCTGGGGAGGGCCCACTTTCTGGTTCATAGATGGCATCTTCTCACTGTGTCCTCATGTGGTAGAAGGGGTGAGGGATCTCTCGTGGGCTTATTTTACAAGGGCACTAATCCAGTTTATGAGGGCTCCTCCCCATGACCTATTACCTCCCAAAGATCCCACATCTTAATACTATTACCTGGGGGCTAGATTTCAAATATGAATTTTGGGGGGACATCAATATTAAATCTTTAGCAGATGGAATTAGTACTACTTTGAAAATTTTCTGTTGTCTTCTCAGACTAACTACAAAACAAAAGTGTGAGTCAGCCTGTTGTGTGGGAGAAACCCAAGCAAGCACAAGTATAACATTCAGGGGTAAGCAGGTGCGCTAAACCTCAGACAACGCAGCTGTCAGAACTGTACTTTCAGGTTAGGAGGACTGAGGGAGAGGCAGAAAGAAGGCATGCATGCAGCAGGAGTGGAAGCCTCTTTGATGCAGGGACAATGGACAGGAAATGTTTTTCAGGCAGAGCTCAGAATCAAAGAATAAGTGAATTAGCAGCTGGGAAGGATCAGAAGCTATATTCAGGGCAGTTCCCAAACCAATAAACTGTGCTCACAGTGTTGTGATGGCAAGTGCTATTGTTTAAGGCAGCTTGGTGCTCCTGTAGGCTTCAGGTGACTTATTAATACTACAATTCCAAAGAAAGAAGTTACTCTATCTGCTTGTGCAAATCTTATACTGGGGACTCTTGGGGGGACCTCGGGACACTATTAGGGAATAGAAACTAATCTAGTCACTTGATTTGAAGCTAAGTCTAGAAAGCCAGAATGGGACAAGGTAATGTGGCCCTAATGCCACATTGAGGAATGAGACTTAATTGTAATAAGCAGAGAAACCCTTGTACGTTTTTAAATAGGGAAAGGACAGGATTAAAACTGACCTTACCTTTTCCCCATGCAACCACCAACACAATTTACACCAGTTCTGGCTTTGAAATACTGAGTTTGCCATTTTGGTGTGTGTAATATTTTTTCCTTTCCTCCAAGCCTCATCTTTTCCTTTCCACTACACAAGATTCAAGAATGTGAAAGGTGCCAAAGAAATTAAATGGCTTACACTCTATGTTATAATTTGGAGGGGTTATATTAATAGTAGGATTTCTCAACCTCAGCACGAATACCATTTTGGGCCACATAATTCTCTGTTGTAGAGCGCTGTCCTGGGCATTGTAGGATGTTTAGCAGCATCCCTGAACTCTACTGGCTAGAAGCTAGTGCACCACCAGTGATGACAATGAAAAATGTCTTCAGACATTGCCAAATGTCCCTTGGAGGGCAAAATCTTCCCTGGGAAGAGACATTGTTTTAGAGTAGATGTCTGTTCATTTACAAAGAAAGTATTTTGTTTGTTTGTTTGTTTTGTGAGACAGGGTCTCCCTCTGTTCCCCAGCCTGGAGTGGTGCAATCACAGATCATCGCAGCCTCAAACTCCCAAGCTCAAGCAATCCTCGTACCACAGCCTCTGGAGTAGCTGGGACCACAGGTGTGTGCCACCACACCAGGCTAACTTTTTTTAGTTTTTGTAGAGATGGGGGTGTCCTTCTGTCTCTCAGGAACTAGTGACCTCAAGTGATCTCACCTTGGCCTCCCAAAGTGCTGGAATTATGGACATGAGCCACCACTACACTTGACCTTTTTTTTTTTTTTTTTTTTTAAAGGAGATTGGAAACAAAAATATCTAAGTTAATTCTTAGGAAGCTTGGATTCATATTCTAGATACAGGAGAAGTTTATTATCTTTTTTTTCTTCCTTCAACACAGTAGTGATGACTTCCTCTCACATAATCTTAGGGGCATTTTTTTACTTAAAAGCAATGAGTCCATTTCCCTTTCAACATTGTCTTTGTCTGTTAGAATTAAGACTTGCTAGTCTAGACCTCTGGAGCAATGGAAATCTGGTGCTTGCGCATTCAGGACGAAATGCTCAAAGCTGCCTCAATTCACACCCTACACCAATGCCTGGGCAGGACTTGACCTTTGTCTTATATTGGTGAGCAAACCGCTTCCCGCACAGACATTGATCTGGATACTGTCAGTTCCTGATTAATTGGAAAAGCAATAGAAGTGAAATTTATTACACTCTGTTAAGATGTGTACACTTTCAAAATTAATGCAGAATGATCCCATCAGAAGTTTATCTGCTCCTTTTCTTCCCATCAGAATTGTAGAATACCACGATTGTATTTTTGCATGCCCCCAGGATCTAAATCGGACCCCCAGGACACAGCACCAGCTGCTCAGGAACCAGGAGACTTGCTCAGGGACGGCCTGCAGCGATGGTTCCCCGTAGAGCTCCTCTGTGTTACATGCTCTAGTGAGATCCAGAGTCTGCAGTCATCCACAATAACTACCACACTTACAGCAATGGAAAAATCATGGCACAGTAGTCAAAACACATCCGAGGAAGGATCCTTCGCAGGTCCTGACGCCCAATAGGTCTCAGTAAAATGTTCAGTGAAGGTTGAGTAGAGGGGTTTACGTAGCAGGAGTCACGAGAAAATTTTATCGCCTCATTGTTTCAGTTGAGAAAATAGGGACAGTATTTGTTAAATCACAGCACAAAAATGAAGTGTTTCTAATATATATATATTTTTTTGAGACAGAATCTCGCTCCCTCGCCCAGGCTGGAGTGCAGTGGGCGATCTTGGCTCACTGCAACCTCCGCCTTCCGGGTTCAAGCTATTCTTGTGCCTCAGCCTCCCAGATAGCTGGGATTACAGGCGCCCATCACCACACCTGGCTAATTTTTGTATTTTTAGTAGAGACGGGTTTTCACCATGTTGGCTTGGCTGGTCTCGAACTCCTGAGCTCAAGTGATCCACCCGCCTCGGCCTCCCAAAGTGCTAGGATGAACAGGCGTGAGCCACCGCGCCCGGCCTAACATTTTAAATTTCTTAGTGGTTTGGAAAGAAAGCACCGTAAAAGTACTCGCCTTACCTATCCTCTGTTTATGTTTGTTTAGAAAAGAGCAAAACAAACCCAAGTGTTTGCTAATTCCTAACATTTAAACTGGAAAGACTGCCCGTAAGAAAAGACTTCTTAAAATTTTTAGACCATCTTGAGGTGACTGACGCCTTGCCTCCCGCCTCCCCAGGTGGCGCAGTGGGAGTGACTACGCGGGGCTTAGTGTCGTGAGAGCTGCCCTGGGAAGGGGACTTGGAGTGCGCAGTCAGCTAATGACACGGTCTCCTAAGGGCCCCCAGGACAGCTTGAGTAGCCCCGGCGGGCAGGCCCCCAACCCGGGTTCTGCGGGGACCCCTCAGAGCGGCCTGCTGCTCCCCCACGCGCCAGAACCGGTGACAGGGCCACTTTAAGGGCGCCCGGGGCGTGCTCGCCCTCAGCTGCGGCCAGGAGCCATTAGTGCTGGGGGCGGGCCCGGGACGCAGCGGCTGTGGAGCTCCTCCTGCTGGGAGGCTGCCCCAGGACCCAGCACGTGCACAGCGGCCATGGCTTCCTCAATTATCTGCCAGGAGCACGGCCAGATCTCGGGCCAGGTAAGAGGCTGAGGAAGGGGAGGCAGCTGCGTTTATAACCTCGCGGGCGGGCCCTAGGTCGGTGGTCCCCTCGGCCCTCAAAGCCCGGCCCGGGGAGCTCTCATTCTCGGGGAACCGCGAGGAGCGGATAGCAGGAAGGGCCGTTTCCAGGGCGCGAGTCCACTCTCTCCGGGCGCCCCGAGCTGGGGAAGCGCGGACCCGGCTTCTGAGGGTGCCCCCAGGTGCCACCAGGCCCTTGGGGCCCGAGGTTGGGGGACGGGGCTGATTTATCTCAGGAGAGGAGGCCAAGGAAGAAAGAGAACTGAATCGTGTTATAAAGAAAACCCAGTAACTGATGAAATGTTCAGTGAAACTTATCTGGAATCCAAAAATTGCAGATTGCATCACATCAATTAATAAATGTGAATTCTCCAACTAAAAAAAACAAAACAAAACCATCTTAGCCCTTGACGTTTCCCCAACTTATTTTTCGAGCAGAAGGCCACTTGTAAAGTTAGCTACCTAGAAACACCATTTAGTAGGCACTCTGGGGCTGGTGGCTGGACAAAAATGTGAACGATGATTTTTTAATATAAGAAAGTTTGTTTAGGCGCGTTGTTTTCCTGCATTCCCGTCTCTGCACAGCTGGGCATGTTTATTTTCAGTTTGCGCACTGGCGTGGCATCCCAAAATGTCCGTGGAGCTTCCACCCAAACAGGCAACTTTGTGTGGAACCAAAGCCGTGGTGGGAAGGGGACCAGCTCTGCACGCATTTGCCACCTCCATGGATATCGAAAAGCCCACTGGCCTCTCTTGAAAGCACCTTATTTTTCGGCCCCTTTAGCAAAGCACAAAATCACTTTTGTAACTGTTTTTGATAAAAGTGAAACGTGATGATTACCCCACTAGGAGGAAAGCATAGGCGAAACCTCCCCACTCCAGAAAGCAAGGCCAGCTGGGGAGGGGGGCTTTCATCTTAGTATTGTCCGCATCTTGATAAATAGGAGAGAGCAATCTTTTGTGCTGAATGTAGTCTTGTTACCTCTTAGAATGCTCTGCGAACTTAATTTCATCTCTTCTTAAGAGCAAGCTTGTCTGAAATGGAATTAGAATCACTTTGAAGTGGACCCGTTTAACAGGTTTTCTTAATTTTTCAAGATGGAGGAACCTATTTAAACTCTAAGGAAAAATAGTATTTTATGGTGCAGGATTAGGCAAAGCTGCACAAAACGAATTCTGAATGAAATATCTGATCATCTAGTAGAACATAAATAATTGTGGTTTCCTCCCCTTGAAAGAGTGTGAAGCCCCAACTGACCCCCCTTTGTGTGCCTTTGTGAGAAAAGCTGCTTGCTCAGTTTCTCCAGATAGAGCTGTTTAAATCCCTTGACTCCTGAGGAAACTGAAGGCCCACAATTGCCCCATGAGAGCCTCAGCCTTGCAGCTGCTGCTGATTGTGGGCTGCTCTGCTCCTGGTGATAAGAGTGACATAAATAACAACTCACTAAAATGTAGGAGTGATTTGCTTTAAGCACTTCAGCACCTGCTGTTACTAATTAAGGGTTTAGCCTGCCACAGATTGCAAATGGAAATCCAGTGTTTTAAAAATTGTAGAGACTAGAGTGCTCTGTATGTTACTGTGATCACAGAAATGAAACAGTGGATGAAGTGTCTTGGTGACAATGATGTCATGTTATTAAAACCACCCACACTTAAAGGGTATGTACCAAGGTGTTAATAGGGCTTACCCTGAGTGGTGGAATTACACTTTATTTTCTTTTTTCAATTTAGTATTTCCCAATGAATACATGTTACTTTTGTTTACAAAGGTGTAGTAAGCAATTCAAACAGAAAAAGATATTTCATCAAACGAAGCTAGCATTGGTTCAAATTACTGCTTGCAGGTGAAAATCTTAGATGTACTAAAAGGCAGTTTTCCAAGCAGAATATACTAGAAACATTTATTCCTTTTTCTTTTTGTCAATAGATCTTTTTCATCGCCTGTGTTCATATTACATTGTCAACAAGATATTTTAAACTAAATAAATATTCAGATTTATGTTGATTATAAACTATTCCCTTAATTTGAGTTATGGAACTGGGATAGTGGACTTGAGCAATGTTCTGATTTGTCCATTAACATTCCAAGCGTGCTATGGCACTGATTTTGTAAGGCAGGGAAAGAAGCATTTGGGAAGAGAGCAAATCAGTTCTTTCCAGAGCTGCTTTATGTCATACCCGCTCTGTGCCATGGTGCAAGACACTATGCAAAGACTTCAGACTCCTGCACAGAACGGTGGGTTAGTGGTGCTTGTTTCTCCTCATCCCTTTCCAGATCATCTTCCTACCTACCCTCAGATTTCTCCCGACTTCCCACTATGCATGTTCTGCCCTTCATAACTCTTTCTTGACTTTTTTTTTCCCCCAAAGGCCGAGAGATTCTGGGGACACTGGAACTGAGCCTCTAAGGGGGGTTAGTGCAGTCAGAATGCCATGTGCTAGCTAGGGAAAGGCTCAAGCTAGGCAGTTGATTTCTGTTATTTTAAAGCTTATGCTCTGCAGGAGGCCGTGTTTCCTGAGCACTGTGATTCAAACAGTGCAGAGCCCAGCATGGACACATTTTCCTCTCCCCCCTGGCCCCTCCCCTGCTAGGTTGATTTGACGTTTTCTGTGTTCTTTGTGCTCAGGTTCGGTATTACTTGCAAAAACATGGTAATAACTACCACCTGCAGGGCACTATACAAACACTTCTCATAACAATCTTGCAACGTAAGTATTTTGATCCTTCAGACGAGGATCACTTAAGTGTCTTATTCAAAGCCACTGGTAAATAGTTGAAACAAGTGACAAGACTCTGGTGTGTCTGCCTCAAATGGCTTTGCTCCCTTCCCACTGCATCAAGCTGTTGAAAAAGGATAACACCCTTAGTAGAACTGGTCATACTCTATTCTTCCTATATTCCAAGGATTGAATGCCATGCTTTCTTATCGGCAGAGAAAAGGGCTATTAGAATGTAAGCCCCATGAGGGCAAGGACCTTGTCTTGTCTTGTTTGTTCACCTTGTGTTCCTATCACCCAGCCCTGTGTCTGCCCTATAGTAAGGGCTCAGTAAATATCTATGGAGAGAATAAACATCAAACATATTTAAGCAGATACATACAGTGGCAGGATATTTTAAAAGAAAAAATAAACCTTACTAATGGAAAGTTTCACAAACTATATCCCAGGACACCCTAGTTTGTATGTGTTATTTTAGTGTAATTATTAATGGCAACTCCTTTCATTCTCAAAAGTGCCTCAGTTTGGAAGATCAATTACATGGTCATACACCCTGATTGTACTAGATAGGTTATTTTTGGGCATTCGTATTTGCTTCAATTAATTAGGTTAATTAAAAAACAAAACTATAATTGCTCCTGTTGTGATCACTTGTTAATGACTGTTTCATTGTTTGGCTTTGGGTTCACAAAGAATATACTTGCATAGAAGAAATCACGCGCTATAGTGGAGATTAGCAAACACTCTGCGCTCACAGGCATCACAAAGGCTTAGAGTCCCATGCTGCTCCTAAAGTGCTGCTGGAAATGAGGAGTGTTTATAAAATGAAAAGGAAACACACTAGTAGTGCCCCAACGCTCTCTACTGTAGAAATTACATATTTCAAAGCTCATTTAAAAGTGTTGTGCTGTGTTCTTGGAATATAGAGTATTCAGGGAAGTAGGTTGGTAGCAGGCTATGAAACACCATGCTAAGGAGTTTAAATTGGTATCCTGTTTAGAGTAGGGTACTGCAGGTGAAGGAGATTGGCTCATGATGATTGAGCACACAGGTCAACCTCCCCATCTACCCCAAACTCCAGAGCAGATGTTTTCAAAATGTGATGATTCCTTCAAGTAAATATCATGGAAAAATAAGAAGGCAGGTATTCCAAATTAAAAGATCAAGGAGATATAACAACCAAATGCAATGCATAGTTCTTAATGCGATCTTGGTTTGAACAAAGCAACTTCTCTCTGAACGTTAAAAAAAAAATCCACAGAAAAATGTGACATTTAGAAAGCAGATGGGGTCCAATTGCACCTAAAACAAAAGTAGAAAATCCACAGCTTAAAAGACAAAGAGAAGAAATGCAGTGATAAAACAATTTTAGTGATAGTCCAGGCTCAGTGTTGACAGAAACAAAGATGAAAGTAGCCCAAAGGGTGCTCACCTGGTTTGAATTAGCTGGGTACAGAACTCCCGGGCCAGGTTGGCCCCCTGGATTTACCCTGTGGATTCTCCCAGCTCACTCCTACTAAAGCAGGAGCAGTGGTGCTTTTAACTTAAGGATAAAATTCAGGAACTATTCTCTAAAGAAAATGAACTATACATGAGATGAGGACTCCTGGTATGAGTAATTTCCAGACCTCTGTAACTGAAAGAGGAAAGGCAGTTCTTCCCAGGAGGAAAATAAACATACTTGGTCTTCAGAGTAGAGCCCACCTTGATTTTGACAATTAGCTGGCGCTAGCCCCTCTGCTCTCCAGCCTTTGCTTTCACTCATCCTGCTCACTCTCACCAAACCCATAGTCAGTTGTCCCATTAATGGAGGCCCCCACTGAGGAAACACCACCCCAGCTGCAGGAGATACTGCCTGTTCACATCCACTTAGTTCTTGATTCATATTTATGTTTGGAAACCAAGGATTGACAGACATTAACAGAACTAGACAAATGCACAGATTGAACAATTAAAGAGTCAGATTTTTAAGGTGCTATAGTCTGAATGTTTGTGCCCTCTACCGAATTCATATGTTGAAATCTTAACTGCTAAGGCGATGGCGTTAGCAGGTGGGGTCTTTGGGAGGTGATTAGGTCATAAAGGAGGAGCCCTCGTGAATGGGGTTAGTGCCTTATAAAAGAGGCCCAAGAAAGATCCCTTGCTTCTCCATGTGAGAACACAAATAAATTGCCATCTATGAACCAGAAATTGTGCCATCACCAGACATTTAATCTGCCAGTGCTGTGATCTTGGACTTCCCAACCTCCGAGCTGAGAAATGAATTTCTGTTGTTTATAAGCCACCCAGTTTATAGTCTTTTGTTATAGCAGCTTGAATAAACTAGGATGTAAAGGAATAGAAAAAAAAAAACTTCTAAAATTTGAATTTGTATCTGTAGAGAGAATATCACATCCTAAAAATAGGTTATGAAAAATTACCAAAAAATCTTAGAAATTAGTAATTCACATTAAATGGATTGAAATTATATAAAAAAATACTTAGAAGGACTGAAGACTAAGCTGGTGATCTGGAAAATGAGGAAATCTCTGAGAGAGAAGTCAAGGTATGTAGGATCAATTTAAGACATGCAGCATCTCATAGAAGATTTACAAGGAGGGACAAAGACAACAGAAAGAAGGAAATAAATACGAAAATTTTCAGAGCTACTGGGTGCCAAGTAGGATGAATAAGGTATATACTTAAACACAGCCTAGAAACTATCAGAATGCAGAGGAAAAAGAGGAGAAAAGCATCCAAAGGAACAAAGCAGCTTATTCTTTTCATTAGCAACTTGGATTCCAGAAGGAAAATTCAGAGACAAAGTGATTTTGACCTTATAAGTATTTGCTGGGTAAAACTTGCACTGAATTGTGAGAGCACAATGAAGATGTTTTCAGACTTGCTAGGACTCTGGTGCTGTCAGACAGTCTTTAAAGAATTTTCTGAGCCTGTACTTCAGTTCAAGAAAATGAATCCAAGAAAGAAGCAAATATGAGATACAAGAAACTGTAAGAATCAGAGAAACAAAAAATTAAGTGTAAATGTTAATAAAAATGTAAATATTTAACAATGATTGGAACTAAAATTCCAGCTAGTCATAGCTTGAGAAGTATATGGGGTGGAGGGAGACATGTTAAGGATGCTGCCTTGTTTGGAGAGAGGCTGTAGATTTAGATTAACTCTACATCTTAATTGAAAATGGCTATGTATACTTACTAATAATTAAGTATTTCTGAAATTTTGGCGGCCAAAGTGGAGTAATTTGAGTAACAAAATAAATGATAGTATTGGATTGTAACCCAAAGAATAAAATAAATATGTCGTTACTGATTTAAATAAATAATTGACTAAATAAGTAAATGAGGGAGAAGGAACATATCCTCCTTACATAAGATTTCCAAATCATAAATGTAGATGGAAGGAAATAGAAAATCACCAATGGAATGTCATAGTAATAATTGCTACAGACAAGATCCACAAATGAAGGGCAGGAACAGAGGGTATAACTTTCAGGAGAAATGGGATATTTGCAAAGCCTCAAACCATCTCCACTAACATTTATTAATTACTGTGATGGTTTTAATGTACATCCACAATTGTTTGATATTCCTCCCTCCAAGAGGTGGTACTTTAGTCCCTTTTCATTGAGTGTGGCCAGACTTAGTGACTGCCTTCTGCAAACAAGAATGTGGAAAGGATAAACAAGTGACTTAACAGTGGAGAAACCTTGCAGACACCATCTTAACCAAGCGACCAAGGTGAACCTCCCTGGAAATCTCTCATTGATATATGACACCGTAAGAAGGAGGCGCTCGTGTCCATGGTATTCTACCCAAAATCTATAGTCCCAGTCTAATTATGAGAAAATGTCAGACAAATCCAAGTAGTGGGACATTCTACAAAATACCTGACCAGCACTCCTCAAAAGCCAGTAAAAACTGAGAAACCGTTGCATATTAGAAGAAACTAGGAGACACGAGGACTAAGTACAACCTATTATCCAGATGGGATCCTGGGACAGAAAAAGGCTATCAGTGGAAAAATTGGTGAAATTCGAATAAAGTCTGTAGTTTAGCTAATAGTACTATGCTAATATTAATTTCTTAGGGTTTTCTTTCTCATGGTTAAAAAGCCCCTCACAATTTCTTAGTTTTGATAAACATACTATGATTGTAAGATGTTAATATTTGGGGAAGCTGAGTCAGGTGTTTATGAGAACTCACCATACCCTCTCTGCAACTCTTCTGTAAGTCAAATTAATTCCAAATAAAAAGACAATTAAGCACTTAAGTTACAAAAATTAGGGATTTCATTCCCAAAGCATTATAGGAGCAACAGGATGGAAAAATGAAAATTTGATCAGCCTAACAGTAGCTATGGGGAAAAAAAAATTACAGTAAATAGGAAGCCTGAAATAATAAATGAAAGGGAATAAGGTCATTTCACATTAAATTGTAAATGTTCACAATTAATTGATATTAGCTAATTCATTACATTAATGAAGTTAATGTACACTAGTTAATGTCAGTAATGTAATTACTTAAATTCATACATTAAAAACTGAAAGATTGTAAAAACCGTAAATTCAATTAAAACCTGTTTACAAAAGTCACAGAAAAGATGATAACAGTTTAAAATAAGGGGGTATGAAGAACGAAGCTGTATATCAGAAAAATAAAATTTAAGGTGAAAAGCATTAAAGGGCAAGGAGGTATTTTTATATAGTAGTATTTGCTATATGGAATCATCTATATATATATACACTAATAATATACTATATAAACATAGATCACATATATTGTTAAATATTATAGTTATATATTTATAAAATATCATGAACCTTTATGTACTTAACCCATAATTATAAATATAACCTATGATTATAGAAATTGATGGATTGACAAAACCATAATTAAGGAGACTTTGATACTCTTCTTTCATAAACTGAAAGATCAAGTAGACCTAATATAAGCAAAGAATTAACAATTTTGTTCTGAAAGATATATAGAACTTTATGCACAACAGAAAATAGGCATTGTTTTCAAGTACCCATGGAGGATTAACAAAAACTATCTGTTAGGCTATGAATAAAATGTCAACAAATTTTAAAAAGTAGACTTCATGCAGGACACATTCATTGTTGACAGTGCACTGAAATAAGAAATTAGCAACTAACAAATAGCCAAAAAAATAAAAAACCAAACATACTATCGCCTTGAAAATTAAAAACACCTTTATATAGGTATTTAATAAAAGTCTTAGATTAAAATGGAACTATCAACTGAAATTATAAACTAATTAGCAATGAATGAACATGAACTCACTATATATAAAAATTTGTGGGGTACAACAAAATGCCACTAGGAGGAAAATTTAGATCCTCTACTTTGCTGCCCAGTAGAACTTACCACAGTGATGAAAATGTGTAATTATGCCATCTGATAGTCCACACTTACCACATGAGGATGTTGAGAATGTGAAATATGGCTAGTGCAACTGAACTGAATTACAAACTTTAATTAATTTTAATTAACATAGGTTTAAATAGCCACATGTGGCTACTGTATTGGACCACACAGTTCTATATGCTCAATAAAGCATTACCAGAAAAAGAAAAAATTAAACATTTATAGTTAAGAAGCAAAATGAACTCAACACCAGTAATAGGTATTATATGTATATTTTAAAATTAAAACATTAAACAATATAAAAACTCCATATGAAATGGATTTGTAAAATGTATATGAACAAAATTCATTTAAGAGAAGGTGGGAAACTTCAATTTACCATTAATCAATAAGGAACTATAAAATGAAATGTAAGATCCGGCTCTATAAATGTCTTCAGAACCAGATTTTCTAGACATGTTTTACCTAAATTTAAGATGCAGATAATTTGTGTTTTATAAACTATTCAAGACCATAGAACAATATTTTATTCTTCAAGGCTGGCATAACCCTGATACCTAAACAAGATAAGGCAATACAATAAAACAAAATTATATCAAGATTCACTTATGAACATAGATGCAAAAATCTAAAGGTGAAGGAATTGAATTCATTACACATTATGAATAGGTTTATCCCAGCAATACCGTGATAGCTTGACATTAGGAAATCTATTAATATAATTCACTGCCTAGCAGATCAAAAAAAAAAAAATCATGTTATACTGAAAAAGCATTTAATAAATATCAACACCCTTTTCTGATGTAAAATTCTTAGCTTCCAAATAGAAACTTTTTTAACCGATAAAGGATATTGATCAGAAATCTTCAGTAAGTATCATATTTAGTAGTAAAATCATCTGAAATATTCCCACTAAAGTCAGGAACAAGACAGGAGCACCTACTATCACTCCTGTTATTCACCCTTGTTTTGGATGTTCTAGCCAATGCTTTAAAGTCAAAAGGCGTAAAGTTCTGGAAACAGAGAAAAAAGTGTAATTTTTTGAAGGCGGTAGGATTGCCTACCTAGGAAATTGAGAAGAATCAATGGAAATGTATTGGAACTGAACAGAGAGTACTATAAAGTGCATTACTTGAAGCAAGTTTCTTATACAGAAATCAATAGCACTTCTATATGTCAGCTGTAATCAATCAGAAAATGTAGTGAGTAAGAAGAGATCCCCTTCACAGTGACCTCCAATGTTGAAATATCTGGGAATACGTAGGATATATCTGGGAATACATACTAGGACACATGCAAAATCAATATGAAAGTCCATAAAACTGAAGAACATAATAGAAGACCCAAATTCTCTAAGATGCATACTTCCTAAATACAGAGATTTAATATAGCAACAATATTTTCTAATTAACTGTTAAAATAGTTAAAAATAGTTAACAGTTAAAAAATTAACTGTTAAAATAGAGGCCACCATAATTAAAACTTTAACAAGGTTCCTTGGCAAACTGATGCCAATTTCTGTTGGAAGAGAAATTGTTGGAAAATATATAATAACTGAATTGAAAAATAACAAGGAGGGAAACATGTTCTATCAAATATCAAAACACTATGAAGAGCTAGTAATTAAGCAGTGTGGTATTAACCAGGAATAGGCAAATAGATCAGTGGATCAGAATGAAGTCCAGAAACACACACACACACACACACTCCCCCACACACCCCTACACACCCCTACCTGGCATTGTGAAAACTTTGCTCATGAAAACACTGAGAGAAGGTTAGTCCGTTCAGTAATCCTGTTGGGTCAATTAGTTCTGTATTTAAAAAGAAAACTGAAAGCAGATACCTACCTCATATTAATCACCAAATAAACTCCAGCTGGGATAAAAAGCTAAATGCAAAAATAAACCCTTAAAAGTATTAGAATACTCTACCAAAGCATATTTTAACATAAACGGAGATGGCTTTGAAAGCAAGATAAAATTCACCAAAGCCATAAAGGAAACAGTAGATTTGTTACTAAATTGTTAAGTATTTAGTGACAAGAGACCTTATAATCAGAATTAAAGGGCTGGGCATGGTGGCTCACACCTGTAATCCCAGCACTCTGGGAGGCCAAGGTGGGTGGATCACCTGAGGTCAGGAGTTCGAGACTAGCCTGGCCAACACGGTGAAACCTCATCTCTACTAAAAATACAAAAATTAGCCAGGCGTGGTGGTGGGCACCTGTAATCCCAGCTACTCAGGAGGCTGAAGCAGGAGAATCTCTTGAACTCAGGAGGCAGAGGTTACAGTGAGCCGAGATCGCGCCACTGCACTCCAGCCTGGACGACAGAGTGAGACTCCTCTAAAAAAAAAAACAAAAACAAAAAAACAAACAAAAAAGAATTAAAGGCAGAGTGACAGACTGGAAAAAAAGTAGTTGACTAATATCCAGACTGTATAAACTCCCACAAAGCAGTAAGAAAAATACAAACCACAAATAGGAAGGTGAGCAAAGGGAGTAAATGGGCATGCATAATAAATATGTGATAATAAAATGCAAATTGCCACTAAAATGAAAAGATACTCCATTCATTCAAAAAATGCCAATAAAAAGGATAAGATTTTTTGCTCACAATACAAAGATTTTTTAAAGGTTAAGAATAATCAGTCTTATTAAGAGATTGGGGAAATGAGTACTCATATATACTGCTTGTGGGGATATAAATTTTTGTATCCTTTGGAGTATGCAAAACAAGCAAAAGTTTACTTTCTGATTTTCTAGTTTCAATTCTGGGATATATGCTTATTTGCACAAAGACGTATTTATAAATGTATTCATCATGGCACCGTAATAACATCAAAACCCAACACTGGAGAATGTCTTAATCAATTATCATCATCGAAAATAAGGAAGACTGGATCAAGGTGACAGATGAGCACATTCACCCCGATCCCAACAAATAATAGAAAACATATTTTTATGAGAATAAATCTATAACTGCCTGGAAAATGAGAATGTTCCCAGTGAATCAGAATTTTTGAGGAATTGTTGAACTATATTGTTAAATGAAAAAAGCAACTCACTTCAAAAAATACTAACAGCCCATTTATGAAAAGCTATGTATGTGTGTATTGTACTTACATGTTTGACACAAAAATTGTCTGGAAAGATAGACACCAAACTCTTGACAGCAGTTCCTTCCAGAGAAGGGATTGAATTAGGATATGAGAGATGGTAAAGGAAGATTGACTTTTTTTAAAAAGAAGGAAGAAAATCAGGTGAGCAGGTAGAAGTGCCAAAGCTTTGCTTACTTTACTCTTGCCTAGTTTCTTGCACCTCACCTGTTCTTTCTTGCAACCCTCAGGAAACCAGGCTGAAAAGAGAAGGAAGCCCCACGGGGCCACTTACACCAGCATCCTGCCCTGTGGAGTTGCTTCTTTGCCAAGCTACCTTTCTCTTTGTACAAGTATTTCCAGCCCCTTCACTCACTCTTTTAGCTTCAACTCTAATCACCTCCCAAATCTGTTTTCTCATACAGATGTCTATGGCCTGGCATTTCCAATTGTCTTCTATTTCCATTAATTTAAGCATCCCCATTCTTTGGCATTTTCAGTGGGTTGAGTTCATTAGCTGTAGAGAATAAAACATACAGAAGTAAAACATGAAGTTGGGAATGCTCTTTTTCCTAATTGAATATACTTGAAAATATCTCCAAATGCAAATAGCCTTTTTGGTTCCTAATATTGAGGTTTGAATAGCACATATATTCCATTGAAAGGACTTTATTTCAGTGTTTCTTATGATTTAGGGATTTAAATCTTTCTCTGTTCCCTGGAATGTGTGTTTCAGCAAAATAAATCACGTGGGAGAGCCACGACTTTGATCCTTTCAGCAATAAACAGATTTTCCAGTAGGAAAGACTTTTGGGAAACTTGAGTCATAAGAACTCTATCATTTAATAGGTTGAGAGAGAAATTTGCAGAAGAACTGAAGTAGAGTGGCATTGGTAGGCAAAATGTTTAAAAACAGGATGACCTTCAGATCTAATCACTACTCTAGGTACTGAAGATGTGAAATTAATAGTTCCTGTCCTTGAGCTGCTTATAGTTGACCATCTAGCCAGTCAGACTAGATATGGAGTCAATTGTTGTGTTATTTGTGAGCTTTATTTATCTTATCCTCTCATACATGACATTTTCCCTATGCCTAGGTAATAATTATGTGACGCCTCTGCTTCCTTCTCTTTCAGGCAAAAATAGACATCTTATTAGTTGGAGATGTCACTGTGGGCTACCTGGCTGATACTATACAGAAACTATTTGCAAACATAGCAGAAGTCACCATCACCATCAGTGACATGAAGGAGGCAGCAGCGCTTTTGGATGATTGCACATTCAACATGGTTTTCTTGAAGATGCCTTCTTCACTAAGTGCCGAGGAACTGGAAGCCATCAAGTTAATTAGGTAAACTTCAAAAGCCTTGATGCTGTATCTTTAGAATCATTTTTTTAAAAACCCATTTTTTTAAAACTCCTAAAAAGATGATATATTTCTATTTTACTTTTCAAATTAAGGGGCCAGGGAGTGGCTCATGCCTGTAATCCTGGCACTTTGAGAGGCCGATATGGGATGATTGCTTTAACCCGGGAGTTCAAGACCTGCCTGGGCAACATAGTGAGACCTCTGTCTCTACAAAAAATTTTTAAAAATTAGCCGGGCATGGTGGTGTGCACCTATAGTTCCATTTACTCAGAGGACTGAGGTGGGAGGATTGTTCAGGAGTTTAAGGCTGCAATGAACTATGATCATGTCACTGCACTCTAACCTGGACAACATAGTGAGATGCTATTTCTAAAAAAAAAAAAAATGAGGGATATTTTCATGGAGAGAGTCTATGTACATGTTGTTTTTATTTCCAGTTTGTGGTATTTAATTATAAGGAACTATTTTAACTTGAAAATAGGTACGGATTAGAATGTAAGAATCAATTTGTCATAGAAATTTAGTATGCAATGCTTACATTATTCCCACACATACTCCTTTTTAATAACTGTATCATTAAAATGGTGCATCTTTCCAGAGTTCATTAATTGTAGTGGCAGATGCTAAAGGAAGTGAGCACTCTTAGCTCTCTGTCCTGTTAGCTGGGGACTGAGGTGTCTCCTGGAGCCTTGGGGCCTTCTGGATTCACTGGGTCCAGAAACCACCACCTCCAGTGTTCTTGTTTCATCTTGCAATTCCACATAAGTTCTGCTTCTTTTCTTTTCTTTTTTTTTTTTTTTTTGAGACAGAGTCTCACTCTGTTGCCCAGGCTGGAGTGCAGTGGCGCCATCTTGGCTCACTGCAACCTCCGCCTCCCGGGTTCAAGTGATTCTCCTGCCTCAGCCTCCTGAGTAACTGAGATGACAGGCACCTGCCACTATGCCTGGCTAATTTTTGTATTTTTAGTAGATATGGGGTTTTACCATATTGGTCAGGCTGGTCTCAAACTCCTAACCTCGTGATCCGCCCACCTAGGCCTCCCAAAGTTCTGAGATTACAGGGGTGAGCCACCACACCTAGCCAAGTTCTGCTTCTTTTTAACCCACTCCAGCTCTAGAAAATTGTAGTCCAGTGGTGGGAGAGTTAGATTCTTCCCTGCCACTTAGGATGTATTTAGATAGGGTTAGATCAGAACAAATTTGTTCTCCTTCCATGAAATACTTAATAGATAAAGTGGAATTGTCAATTATATTGGAACATATGAGAGCTTGTCAGCATTACAAGACAGGCCTCTTTTTTGGCTAAAAAATTCAGAGACAATATTTTGATCCCTGAATAAACGGGCAAGCAAATTATGTTAAGGGAAAAGAAAGGTTGAAATGAGAAGCCCAAGCCATCAAGTTACTTATTAAACAGAGAGACAGACAGACAGATACTACTCTTGGGGTTTCTTAGAACAACTGGTCTGCATTTCTTTTGGCTTTCTACAAGGTATATGAACTCTAGACACACCAGGCAAACTATCTACCTCAAAGTGAATTCCACTTCTAAAACCTGTTGTAAACTATCCTACTTCTGATAATATGCTTATTTTATTACAAACCTTAAAGAAAGAGAGTTCCCTTGGCTGGGGACTCATCATAATACCTCATTTATATCATATCTTAAAATTTTTTACAGCAGCTATATGAGGCAGGTGGAGCAGGGTTTTATTGTCCTTACTTGACAGATGAGAAAACTGAGGCTGAAGTGACTTGCCTAAGACCACATGGCTGATTTTTACAAAACTCAGACTAGTTTCACAAAACGAGATTAGAACTCTGCTCTTCCCTTCATTTTCTTTCTAGAAGTCTGTAATTAATTGACTTTTGTATTGAAACCACCTCTTTTTCACCTGTGAGTTTCAGTATGTGCCAAGCTGGGTGTACATCAAACATAGATATGGTTTTGACAGAGCCCCAGACAATTCAATATGGCTGGTCTCTCTCTTCATTCCAAGATGAGGACCCTAGCTATGCCTCTCTGAATGAAGTAAAGCTTTGCATTTGCTCACTATCAGAGCTGCCTTTTGAACAAGATAAGAATGAAGTTCTGTTTAAGAACCAGCTTTATGTTTAGCTGCAGATATTAAAACCTAGAAGGTTAGAGGAGAGAATTTCTTGTCTGATACTCACCTCAGCAGCTTTTATTGCCCTGAGTAACATAGCTTAAGATTTCTTAGCAGAGAAAAGAAAGTAGATGAAGGTACTAAGTGTATAGCTATGCAAATGGTAGTTCTGTTATTTTGCCTTAAAAGAAATCATTTGTTTGAAAGAAGACAAATAATTTGTGGAGTACACCTGGACTTGTATTCATTGTTTGTCTCCTGTTGCACTGTTCCCAACACCCAGTGAAGGTGTTGACTACCAGCAGGTGTTATCTGCCTTGCTGTAGCTCCAGTGAATGCCTGTATGGATGAGTGGGAGAAGTGCCGTCCTAGGCAGGCAATGCCTCCTCACTTTTTTGCTCCTCTCTGCAAAGGGACAGAGTTGTTTGGTTGTATGTGTGTGTGTGTGTGTAAGTGTGTGTAAGCTTTGCTTTCATGGTGCTATCCTCAGAGGCTGTGAATGTCTCTGAAGTTCACTTTCCTGCCCTCAGAATTGTTATGAGTTTATGATTTGTTTAAACCCCTGTAGAGGATGTTTCCAGTTTTCAACCTATAGTTTTTCTTATGGTAATGAGTCCTGTACACGTACTGCCCCATTTGTAAGGAGTTTAAACCTTCGTCTATCCTAAAGCACTACATCTTTTGAGTTTGGGCTAATATTTAACGACTAAACCAAAATGAAAAGCCTGTCTCTACTTTTCTTCTGCTGTATTTTACATTTTTCTCTTTAGATCTTTCTTGTTGTCTGGTAATATCTCAAAAGCTATGTAGGTCTAGGAAGATATACAACTACATACCTTACTCTTGTTTCTCTGGGTGTTTTATGTCTCCTGTCAATGAATGAGGAATTGATGATAAAAGGAAAGTGGCCATATATATATGTTCAGTATTAGAGCACATGCTCACAAATCTATATATCTGTAAGACATATGGATTTTTATTGAAAATAGGAATGAAGCTTCGCCTCTTAGCTATAATATTAGATTTATTTTAGGATAAAATGAAAGCAGCTTCCTTAAAAGATTCTTAATCTTACAAAACTATGTTTTAAGCTTGGTGCTAATCATTCATTGACTTTAATCATTCATAAAATATCAGTACTTTACAGACTGTCTCAAGAATTATGGCACATCTCACTTACAGGTTAACGTTCCTGATAGTACTGCCTAATTTGTTTTCATCTTAAGAATGTATTGAAAGAGTGTATTTTTATTGAGCAGATGAACTCAGACACTACCTAGTGGTAACATATTTTTAGATAATCTTAGGATTCATATGCTTAGCTCCAGAATTCCAGGGACATTTCACTCTTGGCTTAGATAAGTTCTCAAAATTCAGCCATACTCAAAGGGCAGATACTTGCTAATTCAGACACATCTTGATACTTATCTTCCAAAGACAGGTACATAAAGTTTAAATATGTTTTAAACTCGTCAGTATATGGGGAGTTGTGGTTTTCTTCTCCATGAAATGGTTCTTCAGTAAAAATTCTGTGATTCTCATGAGCTCAGAGCAGTTTAGCAACAGAAAACGAATGCAGGATGTGGCCCCATCTGCTCTGTCAACAAATCAAGTTTGAATCTGATTTCATTTCTTCCCCGTGTAGCTTTGTCTGACCAGCTAACTGATCACTAAGAAAACCCAATCTTGTGAGCCACAGAGATCTAACAAGTTGTCCTTTTATGTCTCCAAGACATCCTTGACTTGACAGTGTAACACATTAAATCTTACTAGGTAGTTTGCATGACCTACTCCTCTGAATATTCGACAATAAACACAGTAACAGCAAAACATCTAAGTAGCTTTACTAAAACCTTTTTCCTATGAATTGGTGGAGGAAGTGAGTAGGAACTGAGGACAACTCTAGGTCTTTATAACTTCTAGCACCATGTCACATGGTGAATGTTGCAGCAGGAACTCTGTGGGAGAGCCGAGTGGGAACAGGGCACACCACTCTTCACTATTAGCCAGAATTAACTATCAGAGCCTAATTAAGTAATTAACAAAGAACATTATTTGTTACAAGTCCCATGTAGGTCATACCAGGTTAGTTTGGCTGCATTTAGCCCACGGACAGAATAATGGGTAACCGTACTCAAGAAAACCACAACCCAAAGATGATACTGGCTTTTGTCCCTGGAAATCCTTATGGCTCTAACAGAAGTAAAAGTAGAAAGTTCCGCAGGCTTCACAGGGACTTGTAACACCTCTTTGGCCCTCTTAGATGATAGATTTCAGAGGCCAGGGCTTTCCTGAGACCCGTTGATCAGCAGAGTGTACAACTCGGCTCAAAACACTTATATATGATCTTTGTTTTTTCAGCTACCAGAGACAGATCCAGGGATGGAGGCAAGACAGTGGGTAGGTACTGCTGCAGGTTGAGCTGATGCTGGGTGCAGTTCTAGAGGGCACTGCAGGCAGGCATAGGAATGGAACCGAGAATATCAGTATCCAATTTCGAAAGTGAGGTGTAACCTCAGGAAACATCATGACATTTAAACAGCATAATCGTGAAACATGAGGGAAAATGAACTGTCCCCAGATAAATTGCAAAACATAAGAGACATTAATTGAGAAGGTCTGCAGAGCCTATAATTTGATTCTGGTATATAGAAGAGGAAGTAGTATCAGTTGATGTGGATAAAAGTGATTTGTATTTTGGTTTGTCTTTGCATTGCTTAGTTTTGTTTCAAGGAATATTCATTCACACAAAAAAGAGAACATTTGCTGGTTGATCCTAGAAACAGAAACTCTTTTAGCTTATTGATTTGTAGAGAATGTGAATGAGTAGCTGAGCTTAAGACCAGAGTGTTGGATTCTGGGAACTCTTATCGATTGCAGGAGTCCCTGTACAGCAGGGGGAGTGTGCGTTTGGTAATTGATTCTGTGCTAATAATAAAAGTCCAAGAATCCCAGTTTTGTCTGATGTAAAGCTTGAAATTTGAAAGTCATCAGGGCATATAAATCTATATATCCATATCTTACATATTTTTTGTGTCAGCAAAATCAACTTTCAAATTTTTGAAAAATCAAGTTTTCAAAAATGGACATAGGAAGATTTCTAAAATCAAACAACCTGTTTTTAAAAAATCATTTAACTGTATTTAGGATAATTTACTTTTTTGAATCCACTATGCAGTATTTTTTATTTCAACATTTAAACTACCCAATAATTTTCTTTCAGTGGTCCCATCTGCTCAGTCCATTATTCCCTTTCACCTCTCTTTCCTCATTCTGTTGTCCATACCTCCATTATAATCCACACTTTCTCATCACTTAAAAATATATATACAAGGCTAGGCACAGTGGCTCTTGCCTGTAATCTCAGCACTTTGGGAGGCTGAAGCCAGAAGATTGCCTGAGGCCAGGAGTTTGAGACCAGCCTGGACAACATAGTGAGAACCCATCTCTACTAAAAATACAAAAAAATAGCCGAGTGTAATGGCACACACCTGTAGTCCCAGCTACCTGGGAGGCTGAGGTACAGGATTGCTTGAGCTTGGGAGAGTAAGGCTGCAGTAAGCCTTGACCACGCCACTGCACTCCCGCCTGAGTGACAAAGCAAGACCCTGTCTCAAAAAAAAAAAAAAAAAAATCAATCAATCTGTCTATCTATCTATCTATCTATCTATCTATCTATTTTTCTGTCTGTCTTTCTAAAACGTATATATTTATTTTCATATATATATGAAATGCTGACATCCTGGCAGGCATCAATTCCGATCCTCCTGTTCCCTCTGTGTCACCACGCCACCTACACCAGTGTAGGAAGTGCCTTTCTTACCTCCACATTTGGTTGGCCAGGCAAACTCTATCCTCCCTCCTGCATATGCCTATTTTGATGATAATATTTCTGCCTGAGTTTCTCATTTCCTCATAGAAACCATGTTTTCTTTCCTTTCTTCTCTCTTAGCCTAAACTCCCCAGAATTCATAGCACAGAATCAAGTCTGAATGGACCTCAATGTGGTGTCACATTTTCTTAGTAATCCTGATAGTCTGAAGTAATTAATTTAGTAAATACTCTGAAATATTTAACTTTACCAAAGGTTCACAGGTATGCCCGCTTTCCTTACCATCAGCTCTTGCCTGGATCACTGCCCTAGGGTCTCTCCAGTCCACCCGTGTCACCCCTGTCAGTGCATCCCATCATAGGCAGAGTGGTCTTTCTAAAATGCAAATGTAATTGTGTTGGTTGCTCCTGAGCTTCATAGCTTTCCGTTGCCCATTTTTCTTCAATACCAAACCTTTCCTGTGGCCTAACAGGCCTTCTGTGAGCAGAGCCCAGCCCTCCCTCACTCTTTGGTCTCCACTTAATGCTTTTCTTCCTCAGATGCCCTGTGCCAGAGCTCTCCTGGACATCTTGCACCTTCTCAAACGCACCTGTTCTCGACCACCCCAGGGCTCCTGCATATGCTGTGCCTTTTGTCCAGAATGTTCTGTGCTGCACATCTGCTTTCTGCCCTCCCCCTCTCCCCAGCCTTTTCTGTGTCTAGCCAGCACCAAGGGTTGTCCGCCTGGAAGCCTTCCCCAAGGCTGCTGAGGCAGGTTGGTGCCCAGGTGTGGACTCCTCTTGGCCCCTTTGGTTTTCCTTCCTGGCATTGGACACATTTTCAGCCATACAATTATCTATAGTGATTTGTTTAATGTCTTTCTGCCCCAAGACCGCCAGCTGTGTGAGAGCAGGAACCTTGTCTGTCTGTTTACCATGATATCCCCCAGAGCCTAGCACAGAGTTGGCACATAAGAGGTTCTCAATATATATGACTCAGATATATACATTATATTAATATATAATGTAATTTGAAATATAGAATGTGTTCTTACTTCCAAATGCATATGTAAGATAAACTAACAATGTTATACAGTGGGGGTGCTCCCAGTTCTCATTTTAATGAATAAATAATAACCATATATAACCACATGCTAATAAATGATGTTTTAAAATATTTGAGAATAGTTTACTTTTCTTAGATAGTTTTAAACTGTTTTCTTTAAAGTCTCTTTCACAGTCATATTCTCCCTGAAAATCATTTCATTTTGGCTAATGCCAAGGCTCAGTATCCATCCAGTCATCGAATTCCAGACTTACTGTGCTGAGTTTAGTGAATTATAATGCCACGTTAAGAAAAAAGTTTTATTTGAAAAATTTCAAGAAATAAAAGGGGAGAGAGTATAATAATACACCCATAATGTAGCCTCAGCAGTTACCCACATCTGGCTCATCATGTTTCTCCCTACCTTCCCACCCCTGCCCACCAGTGGATTATTTTAAGACAAATCTAAAATACTGTTTTATTTCATCCATAAATACTTTAATTGGTACCTCTCTAAGGTGAGGACTCAGAGAATAACCACAAAACCCATATTATACCTGAAAATTAGTAATCACTTCTTAGTATTGTCAAATATCCCATTAGCATTCAAATTTCCCTGCTTATCTTATGATTTTTTTAAACTGTGAGTTTATACAAATCAGGATTCAACTTTCCTTTTTCTTGTCTTGTTCTTTAATTATATATATATTTAAAAGGAGTCATTTGTCTTACAGAATTCCCCCCATTCTAGATTCTTTTTATTTCATTCCCATGATGTTCTTTAAAATGTTTCTTTCTTTCCACAAATTTCTTGTAAACTGATGATCTGATCAAAAATTTGGATAAGGTTTAGGCTTTTTTTTTGTTTTTAAGAAAAAGTGATTCATCTCTTTCCTCACTGATTTGAGATGCTACTTTTACTAAATTTCCATATTAATGATATTATTTTAAATTCTAAAGAAATGAAGAAAATCACTGTAGTTAGTTCCTAATAGCTAAACTCCTGAATCTCAATTTTTTGAATAATGATTTTGCTTCATTTTAACATTTTCTTTCCTCTCTCAGATTTGGCAAAAAGAAAAATACCCATTCACTGTTTGTTTTTATAATCCCTGAAAATTTTAAAGGTATGTACCTGCTAAATATAGTATTTGTTTTTTCTCTAAATAGAAACTATAAGGTCAATATTTAATATAAAGATTCTTAGGTTGTATTTCAGGGCATGGAGCTGATATTGCTTTAACTGAACCACTGACAATGGAAAAAATGAGTAATGTGGTAAAATACTGGAAAACATGTCCCTCAAACACTGGTGAGTAAAAAATTTACAAAGGTTTGAAAATTTGAATTAAAATCTTTGAAAACTATGCTCATATTTTCTGACAAAAACAAGCATAAATAAAATAAAGGGAGAAATACATATTCTTTACCTGGAAAGAAAAAAAGCTGCGTCTTCAGAGGTTTAGAATGTGTTGCCCAAGGGCAAATACAGTGCTGCGGTAGGCACAGGGTTTTGGGTGGGGGGTTGGTAGCAGCATTGTTACTATTTTTTTTTCTTTTTTGGTAGCCTAGCTACCATAATTTCTTACTCATTAAAATGGAATTAACTGTGCTGTGGCATTGTGTGATTATCTAAAAGCCAGGGGCACTAACCTACAATTGTATTGTACTTTCTACTTTGCAAAACACTTGCATATAAATTATTTTACTTCTTAAAGTTAATAGGGTGGTTGCCCTTTCTGTTTTAGATTTTAGATGCAGAGGATTAATGTCAATGCTTCAATTAGACCTCACATTTCTAAACTCTTTGCCTATTATATTATGCATATCACCAGTATCTAAACACTTAAACTAATTAAATTAGCTTTCATTTGACTTGTGAAAGGACAGACTCCGATTATGGAAATTAAATTCTACTGGAATCATTACTGGTCAGTGACTATTTTTGGTCTTTCTAGGCCTGGGATACTAAATAAGAAATCTTTTAAAATGAAGATGATGTTAAATTGGGACCATTGTTGGTCAAGGGGTACAAGGTTTTGGTTATATAAGATGAACAAATTCTGGGGGTCTAATATACCACAGTGGATTATAGTTAACAATACTGTATTGTTTACTTGAAATTTGCTAAGAGGGTAGATCTTACATGTTCTCATCACCAGAAAAGTTAACGCTGTGATGTGATGGATATGTCAATTAACTTGATTGTGGTGATTATTTCACAATATATACGTATATTATCAACTCAAGTTGCACACCTTAAATATGTACAATTTCGAATTGTCAATTATACTTTAATATAACTGGGAAAATTAAGATGATTTTTTCTTAAAATGGCCCTGAAAGATACTTTCTGGGTTATCCTGATAATGATTATATGAGATTTACTGGAACAGTCCTTTTTTAATGTTCTTTTTAAATATTCAGATGAGTGAGTCTATTTATGACATTCCAGTGGCTCCCAGCCCTTGTGCTTCTTCCTGGAAATGGCTAACTTTGGTGACTGACGGCTTTTGCAACCTCTTCTTATTTGGTTCTCAGTGAAATAGAGCAGCTGCTCGTCACCTGCCCACGCCCTTCTGTTGGTCATGACCATGTCTGCTTCCAGTTGTCTCGTCTTTGCTCTGAGGATGAGCAGCTGCAAAAAAGAAAAAATTTTTTTCAGATGCTATATTTTGACAGTGCAGCTGCTTACTGAAGACTCATGCTTTTTTTTTTTTTTTGTCTCCTGACATTTACCTATAAATAGGAACTTGATAAATAAACTCAGTTGAATGTGTTTTAAGCACACCTGTTGCTAAGTGACTAGACTCTGGCTTAAAGGTATCCCGGGGTAAATAATATAGAGTATTTTAGTTTTTGCTTTCTAACCTAGGTGGTTTTATATTTCACAGAAATCTATAAGTTGCTTTCAGTTTTAAAAATACTGCTTTGTAAAATCTATTGAGTAAAAGATGACAACTGCATTAAGGTTTGGGGCTTGTGTGTTTGATTAGCATCATCTCCTTAAGTGACTTTAGAAATAAATAGTCCCCCTCTCAAAACTTTCAGTTAAGATTGAAAATGCTACTGGGCCTGAAGAACCTGGATTGCCCTTGCAGAGGTCTTACAGCGAACACCTGGGATATTTTCCTACTGATCTATTTGCCTGGTTAGTTTTTTGTTCTTTTTCATAATAGCAATATTTTTAGAGAACTTATTGATTGTGGCTATTTTGTGGAAGAGGGGTGCAGCATTTGCTGTACTTAAGAATCCTGAGCTGGCACCATGGGTACACATTACAGAAGTATTCAACTTAATATAAGGAAATACTTCATAAACAATTAGACTTGATCACAGAGGAACAGGTCAAATTGTAAGGTAGTGAGTTCCCCATCATTGGGGAATATGATCAGTATTAGAGTCTCTGTTATCACTAAGCAAAGTTAAATAGCAGCAGTGGTATTTAAACTTAATAAAAGCAGTGAAATTCCTCAAACAAAAATTTTACGTGGAACCCCAATATTTAAACAGACAAGAACAGCCACAACTGTTATACACCTACTACTCAGCTTCTTGCCATTGTCTTTCTTGAACTCATGAACCTATCCCCCCAGTTATTGAAAATCTCCCTTTAAAAAGGATTTAGTGTCTTTTACATACCTCATGTAGCTTTTGGAATCTTCTTGTTTGGTATACAAGGCAAGTTTTAGTGTGTGTCTCTGTGTCTCTTTGTGTTTCTCTGTCTCTCTCTCTCATAGATATTAGAAGTAGTATTCAAACCTGGATTGGATAGGCAGTTGAACTGGGGATTAGACCCTTCCAATGCTAGTAGGCTTATAAAATTCAATTTTTGTGAATTTCTTCCCTTCACTTTAAGCTGATTTCCAAGGAGGTTTTAAGTAGAGCCTAGGGATACAAAGAATGGACATAACTGCCGAGGGCATGTGTACTGATGATGGTGAAAATTTTAAGTTAGTCACTTCCAGAATTTGTAGAATGTGGCCATCTACTGTTTTGAACAAGAAAGGGACTTGGCAGTCAGTAAGTGTGATTAAACCAAAGCTGACTTTGGTAATGCAGAGATATCAACAGCTTTCTCTGTCTTATTTAACATTTTAATCTTTAAGAGGCTTGCCATATTAACCCTTATCTAGGATATGGGGTTGGGAAAGGTTTTGGAAGGTCTTAATTTTCTTATATTACTTGCAACTGCTTTTCTTTTTAAAAAAGTTTTTATGACTACATAGTATGCATGTGCTTTTTGATCTCTACTCATCTCGAATCCTTCTGTCTTCCCTCAGTATCTTACCACCGTAAATAAAATTTTCAAATCGAGTTATATCTCTTAGGATAGAGGAAATAGGATTAGTTTGCAAGTTTCTTAGATTAATATATTTCTAAACCAGAATGCCTGAAGAAGTTCTGCAAAAATAGTAGAACCAAAAAATGTCCATTAAATGACAAATTTTAAAATGGAGGGAACCTGCGCTTTGCTGGTCAGGTTGGCCTAGGGTGTATCTTGTCCTTCTAATCCTCTATGCTTTTTTCCTGTAATGTACCTTTCCTTCTGAAGGGTGCATAAAGTCATATAATATGGTGTAGTCATAATTGATGAGGTCAGAATGTTTTAATCCTGCTTGTATCTATTGTTAACAATTTATTTTAGAATTTTGATCAGTCATTGAATTTAGGATGATTTTGATAATATATTCTTTTGAAATTTTGAAATAAACATTCTGCACCAAATGTCTAAGATACGGTGTTTTGACACTTATTGCCCCTTTGTAAGAAGCAAGAGAGTTAGAGAAGCATCCATGTTTAGTGTATTGGTGCGTATTATTTAATTTTGCCCGACAATTTTCCCCTTTAATATATGGTATGGTTTTTTCTTGTTTCTAGCCCTGAATCTTTAAGGAATGGCAATGGGCTTGAATTAAATGCTTCGTTGTCAGAGTTCGAGAAAAACAAAAAGATTTCTCTTCTTCATTCAAGCAAGGAAAAACTAAGAAGGTGAATTTTAATATAGCACTTTTTAAGCATTATTCTTTTGTAGGGAGAAATTACTTTAATTTTTATAATTTTTTGTAATATTATTAAAAGTATAAGTGAAACTAGTAAATTTAGCAAACAAATAGATGCCACTCACTCATTCAGCCGTGTAGTCATTCAATAAACATTTCTGAGTCTGCAGTGCATGCCAAAGAAGGATTGGAGAACTGAGATAAAAAATAAGTCCCTGCCTTCAAAGGTGTTCTGAGTCTAGTGCTCAGACAGATTTTTAAATAGGCTACTAAGTAGAAAATTATGCTTTTTAATACATGTCATGATGAGAACACAAAATAAGGACACTAGGAAAGTTTTCTAAGACAGAATAAGGGGACAGCAAAAGTTTTCTTGAGATGGCAATAGCTAAATTGAGCTTTTCACACGTTGCAATTCATTTGATTTGGAAATCAGGGAAGGGTATTTTATATGGAGGGAATAATAGGTACAGAGGTTGGCAGTCTTAGAGAGTACAGTGAATTTGTGGAACTGCGTGTATGTCCATATGGTTGGCCATCAGGTCACAAGGGGGAAGAGGCAAAAGATGAGAGGTAGTAAGTAGGGGCTGGGTATTTCATACTATGAAATTCAAATTGTAACCTGGTCTGTTGGGCAGTTGCTAAAGGATTTTAGCAAAGGAGTGATATGAGATTTATACCTTAGAATGAACACTCTAATAGGATGTAACACAGTGAATTGCATCTGGAGGCCAGAAGGAGTCTATAATAAGAAATGATAATTTCCTGAGCTATGGTGTTAGCAATGAGATAGAGAGGAATAAGCCAATTCTAGATGTATTAACTAGGAAGAATCAGCATGAGCATGGCTAAGGATAAGTGAGGTGTAACTCCCAAGTGGATGGTGACACCATCCGCTGACGAAGAAGGACAGTAGAATGGCAGTGTGAGGTAAATGTATTTTTATTTTTACTCTTGTTGAGCTTGAATACTTCTAGGTTTGAATACCTCTTGGAGTACAGAGTTGGCCCTTTGATTCTAGAGAAAGGTCTAGGCTTAGAAATACAGGCTCAGAGGAATGAGGACACAGCATTTCTTTGAAGCAATGGACATAGGAATGGATATAGGATGATTGTGGGAAGCACGTAGAGAAGGGACTAGTGGAGAAAAGAACCTTAAAAAGATTCTCAGTATTTAAGGTACAGGCAGCAGAGAAGGAATCCATGGGGAACACAAGGAGTTACTAAGGAGATAGGAAGAATACCAAGAGGCAGTGGTATTGAGCAGACCAGGGGAGAGGAATTTCCTAAAGGAACAGGTGCTCAGGAGTATCAATGTGATACAGAGAGATCAAGTAAGGTTAAGAGCTGGTAATTGACTATTTGTATTGAGCCAGACCTAGATGTCATTGATCTTGGCAAAAATCATTTCATTGGTATGGTTAGACAAGAAGCACCATTGCAGAAAGAAAGATGGGAACACAGATGAAATGAAGGTGGGAAGTATTTACAAAGGGACCGAGGGTAAAGTATGAGATTTTGATAAGAGGCCAGACTTTAATATGCTTATGTTACAAAAGAAGCAGCTGAGAGAGAGAAAGAAGTTTTGAAGATCCTCATGTTCTAGTCATCTGTGGTTGCATAAAAATTAAAACAAGATTTACTGGCTTGAAACAACCACCATTTTATTGTGACTATGTTTTTATGAGTTAGCAGTTCGAGCAGGGCTCAGCCAAGCAATTCTTCTGCCTACATGACATTAACTGAGTTACTCATAGTTTTCAGCTGGTGGATGGTCCAGTCAGGAGGGTCCAAGACATCACGTATCTGGAGCTTTTGCCAGCATGGGTTGGAAGGCTGAGCTCAGCGGGGGCTGTCAACTGAAGCCTTTCCAGTAGAGTAGTTTTAGGGTCGTTGGACTTCTTTCATGGTGGCTCAGGGCTCCTAGAGAGAGTGTTTCAAGAGACAGGAAGGGGACGCTGCCAGTCTCTTCAGGCCTGGGCCCAGGCCACTTCTACTATAGGCTAGTGGTCAGAGCCATCACAGGGTCCACCCAGATCCAAGGGGAGGGACATAGACCCCACCTGTCAGTGGGAGGAAGGTCAAATAATTTTAATCCCCCGCAGCTGATGAGGGGGTGTTGGTGATGGAATGAGCATCCCTGAGGAGGCAGAAGGCAAGGGAATACAGAACCAGGTGGAAGAATGTCTCTTCCATGGAAAATGGAGAGGAGGAGTTTAGGCTCAGTGTGAATTCATATGAGTTTTTCGATGGGGCCCGATCAGGGAGGAAGTTGAGCAAGTTCTTTGCTGAATGGTCCCCCTCCATCTGCTGAAGATTAGTGGGAAGATGATGGGGTTTGGGCTTGATGGGATGGGGTGGTAGATAGGCTACTCTGGCTCTTAAAGAGCTTCATTCCCATGACTGCTGCCTTGCCAGGTCAAGACTTAGGGCCCGCTGGCCAGTGCTGTCCCATAGATCTCACTCATCTGAAGCAAAATGAGAAAAATACAGTGCACTGAGTATTTTTTACAGCTACATATTATACAATTGATATCCTAAGATTGTATTCTCCATACTTTTTTTGATGTTAAAATGTTGATACTAGCAAATGATAATAATGAAATGATACGAGGAAACATTTATTCCTTGTTTTTTCATTATTTTTCATGTCCAGATCTAATGTTGGGAATCCTTTATTGGTCCCCCAAAGTTATGTGTTAGTTTTCTTTTTAAAATTTTAATGGTTGATGAAAATTAAAATCTAGTAGACTGAAAAGATGCTTTGGGGTTGTTCACATCTGTGGCATTATTTGAAGGACTAGAAATCTTTGTTTCTCAAAAAGAAGAGCTGTGACAAGGACCTCCCCCTTTCTCTTTAGAGATTTGCCTGGGAGCTCCCACGAGGTAAACACCATCCCTGATTAGTTTTTGCCTTTCCCTCTTAACTCTTCTGACTATGCCTGTGAATCTGAAATTGTTGCTTCTAGTCTGTTTCCTTTCTTCCTCCTCCTCTTTCCCTCACCTGCTTTACATATGGTTTTGGGTTTTTGTTTGTTTTTAAGCAGTAGGGCAACATGATGTTTGCTAATGTTAAGGAAATGATGGTTCTGGCCGGTATTTTTGCACTTAGGAAATTTTTTTCTCTGATACTCGCATTCTTCTTATTAGAACATATTAATCAAAATTAGCTAATTCTTATATTCTTGGTGAAATCCCATTCATTATATATTTATAAATACATAAACATGTTTTTATCTTGTAAAGTGTGTATTCTCCAAATGATGTCATCACATTTTTGTGTACCCATGAGTCTGACATGATGGTGGTTTAATAATTTTGGGTGTGTCTATTCACTTGAGAAGAAAGGAAATGTTGAGCTTTGCCACAGTGTCCCACAAATGAAGACTTTTCCAGGACTAGACAAGTCTTAAAGATTCAAGAAAGGTAGAATAGGCAGTTCTTGGAGGGTTCCAAGTTGTATCTGGCCCAGACACCTTTCCCTGTAAGTCCTTGTTTGCTTGAGACACATTTGTACAGAGGAGAGCCCCAAGTAGACATCTGTGCCTTGTTTCAGATCTTAGAGGGAAAATGTTAAGTCTTTTACCATCACATATGATGTAAGCTGTAGCCTTTTGTGCATGCTTTTTTATCAGCTTAAAAAAATGTTCCCTTCTAGTCCTAGTTTAGGATTTTATCATGAATGGATGTAAAATTTTGTCAGTCTTTTTTCTCTATCTAGTAAGATGATTATTTCTCCTCGTGTTTGTTAACGTGGTGATTATGACTGATTTTTTTTAAATGCAAAACTTCACTTTGTCTTAAGGTATAGATAATTTTTGTTTATTGCTGGATTAGATTTGCTAATATTTTGTTAACAATTTTTGCATCTGTGTTTATGAAAGATATTGGTTTGTAGTTTTCTTACAATGTTTTTATCTCATACTGGTCATATAAAATGAAATGGAAAGTCTTCTGTTTGCTGAAACAATTTGTATAGAAATGATATGTTTGATAGGATTCAACAGTGAAGTCATCTAGGCTTGGAATTTTCTTCATGGGAAAGTTTTAATTACATATTCAATTTCTGTAATTATTATAGGACTAAATTCCCTATTTTTTCCTTTTGGCTGTTTTTTTCTGTGTCAGTTTGGTTAATTTATGTCTTTCAAGAAATTTGTCCATTTAATCCTAAGTGTCACATTTATTTAACAACATGATCTTATTATCGTTTTAACATCTACAGGTCTGTGATGATGGCTTTTTTCATTCCCGGTATTGATAAATTGTGTTTTCTGTCTTGTTTCTTGATCAGTCTAGCAAAAAAAGGTTTGTCACTTTTATCAATTTTATTGATTTTTTTTTCAGTGAAGCAGATTTTGATTCATTGATTTTCTATATTAGCTCATTGTTTCATTTCACTGATTTCTGCTCTTTGTCTTTCTATACTTTGTGGGTGTGTTTGTTTGTTTGTTTTGAGACTGAGTCTTGCTCTGTCACCCAGGCTGGAGTGCAGTGGTATAATCTTGGCTCGCTGCGACTTCTGCCTCCTGGGTTCAAGCAATTCTCCTGCCTCAGCCTCCCAAGCAGCTGGAATTACAGGCGTCTGCCACCACATCTGGCTAATTTTTGTATTTTTAGTAGAGATGGGGTTTCACCATGTTGGCCAGGCTGGTCTCAAACTCCTGACCTCGTCATCCGCACACCTCGGCCTCCCAAAGTGCTGGGATTACAGGCATGAGCCATCGTGCCTGGCCTCTATACTTTGCTTTTTTAAAAAAAAAAGCCTTTGAAAATGTGACACATATACACCACACAATATTATGTAGCCATAATGAAGAATGAGTTCATGTCCTTTGCAGGGACATAGATGAAGCTGGAAACCAGCATTCTCAGCAAACTAACACAGGAACAGAAAACCAAATACCACATGGTCTCACTCATAAGTGGGAGTTGAACAATGAGAACCCATGGACACAGGGAGGGGAACATCGCACACCAGGGCCTGTCTAGGGGTTGAGGGGAAAGGGGAGGGAGAGCATTAGGACAAATACCTAATGCATGCGGGGCTTAAAAACCGAGATGACGGGTTGATGGGTGCAGCAAACCACCATGGCACATGTATACATATCTAACAAACCTGCACGTTCTGCACATGTATCCCAGAACTTAAAGTATTTAAAAAATAAGTAGAGCGGGCACAGCGTCTCACGCCTATAATCCCAGCGCTTTGGGAGGCCAAGGCGGGCGGATCACGAGGTCAGGAGATCGAGACCATCCTGGCTAACGTGGTGAAACCCTGTCTCTACTAAAATACAAAAAATTAGCTGGGTGTGGTGGTGGGCGCCTGTAGTCCCAGCTGCTCGGGAGGCTGAGGCAGGAGAACGGGGTGAACCTGGGAGGCGGAGCTTGCAGTGAGCCGAGATAGCGCCACTGCACTCCAGCCTGGGCGAGAGCAAGACTCCAGCTCAAAAAAAAAAAGTCTTTGTAGGTAGAAACTTCCATCATTGATTTTAACCTTTTCTTCTTTTCTAATATAAGCACTTAAAACTAAAGCTTTTCCTTTATAAAAGTTTTTCTCTCAGCATTGCTTCAGCTGCATCTCATCAGCTTTGATATATTTCCACTATCATTCAGTTCAAAATATTTTCTCATATCCCTTGTGATTTTTTTCTTTTCACTAGTAAGTCTTTTCACTGTTTAGAAGTGTGTAACTTAACTTGAATGTTTGGAGACTTTCTAGGTATTGATTTATAATTTAATTATGTTGTCATCTGAAAACATGCTTTGTAAGGTTTCTGTCCTTCGTTATTTTCTGAAACTTGTTTTATGGCCCAAAGCATGCTCTCCCTTGATGAATGTTCCATATGCATTTGAAAAGACCGTATTCTTCTGTTTGGGGGGTGTAGTATTCTATAAATATTAATGAGGTAGAGTTAGTCAATAGTGTTTTTCATATATTCTGTTCCCTTACTGATTTTTTGAGGGTTAAATTTTTTAGTGACAACTCTTTTTCCCTTTTTTTCTGAGAGTTTTTGCTTCATGTAGTTTGAGATTCTGTTGTTAGATGCCTGTCTTCTTGCTGAATTGACCCACTTATCCTAAGGAAATGATAATGCTAATTTTTCTATGCTAGTACTCCCTGTGTTAAAAAATCTACTTTGATATTAATATAGCTTTCTTGTGATTAGTATTTGCATGTTTTTTTCTAGCCTCTTTATATTTAAAGAGTGTCCCTTGTAAATAGCATGTAGTTGAATTTTGTTGTTATTTTTTACTCATTCTGACAATCTCTGTTCATTTTCATATAACATACTTACTGTTAAGTGCGGTTTTAGGTTCACAATTTTTCTATTTGAGTTCATTAGTCTAATCTATTTTCTTTTTCCTTTTTTTCTCATTACCTACCTTCCTTTGGATTTATCAAATATACTCTAGCATTTCTTTTTATCTCTTTCATTGACTTTTTAGCTAAAACTATTTTTTATTGGTCGCTCTAGGGATTATGATATGCATCTTTAACTTATCATAATCTACCTTGAATTGATATTATGCCCTTAAAATACAACAGCATATTTCTATTTACCTTCTTTCATTTTTTCTTATTGTTGTCATACATTTTACTTTTACATGTGTTATTGTGTTAGTCCATTCTTGTGTTGCTATAAAGAAATACCAGAGACTGAGTAATTTATAAAGAAAAGAGGTTTAACTGGTTCATGATTCTGCAAGCTGTACAGGAAGCATAGCAGCTTCTGTTTCTGGTGAGGCCTCAGGAAGCTTACAATCATGGCAGGAGGCAAAGTGGAGCCAATGTGTCACATAGCAAGAAGAGGAGCAAGAGAGAGAGAAAGGAGAGGCCCCAAACTCTTTTAAACCACCAGATCTTGCATGAACTGAGTGAGAACTCACTCATCAAGTGAGGGGATGGCGCTAAGCTAAACCCTAGAGCGCCCCCATGATTTAACACCTCCCACCAGGTTCCACCTCCAACATTGGGTGTCACATTTCACCATAAGATTTGGAGGGGACAAAACATCCAAGCCACATCAGTTATCAACCCAGCATTGTTATTAGTTTTGCTTAAACAGTAAGCTGTTGTCCAGTTATTTAATACTGTATGACAAATTACTCTAAAACTTGGTAGTGGAAATCAACAAACTGTTTATCATATCTCAGGATTTTGTGAGTCACCAGTTTGGGCAGAGCTTGGCTCTGTGATTCTTCTCTGTGTGGTGTTAACCATGGCACTCCATGATGTTCAGCCAGCAGTTGGCCTGTCTGGAGATTCCAGCACAGCGTCATCCACACGTGTGGTCTTCTTGTGGGTATGGCTGCAGGTTGTGCTCAAATGGGCTGTTCTTCCCTGTGGTCTCATCACTTCTCCACATGGTATCTCCAGCAAGCTAGAAGGACCTCTTACATGAAGGCTTAGGATTCCATGAGACCAGTGTGAAAGCTACATCTTCTGAAATGCTGGTCCCAGAACTCTTATAGACTCAGTCTCCAGGTATCTTTTGGTTAAAGCAGGCACAGGCCAGTGAAGATTCAAGAGGAGAGGAAATGGACCCTGACTCTTCATTGAAGAAATAAGTAATTTTCAGTGACTTTAATCTCAACTCTTAACTCTTATCTTTTTAACCCAAATTTCAGATTCTTGTTTGCAGTGGAACAGGCTCTTCACTGTATACAAGGTTTTGTCTGAGTTGCAAAAATTCTCTCCCCATGCATTTCCCTGTATTACCATCTTTTGCTCCTGCATTTCCCCACTCAATCTTGGCTGCCACAATCAAAGGGACATAAAGAACAAGGACACTTTTTTCTTGTCTCTGTAGTAGAAATCTTAGCAGTATACAGCTGCTCTAGGCCTGTCAAATAAATGTATACTATTGGTTTTTAAAACATTAATAAATTAGAAAACTACCCTTTAATGTATGCCACCTGTATTTATCATGTCTTAGACTCTTCACTTGTTTGTGCAAATCATATTTCCATCAGATATTATTTCCCTTTATCTTCATGTAAGATAAAGACATTTTCAGATAAAAGACAACTTAGATATTTTGACACCAGTGGACCTGCAGGGTAAGAAAGCTGAAGGAAATTCTTCAGGCTGAAGGGAAATAATACCAAATGGAAACTCGAATCACCAGAAGGACTACATAGCACCAGAAATGATAAATGTCTAAACAAAAACAAACATTTTTCATTTTAAACTATTTAAAATACTTAAAACTGTTATGAGCAAAAATTATAGCAATGTATTATGGGGTTTATAACATATGTAGCTATAGTACATATGACTATTACATGAAGAATGAGTGGGATAAATGCACTTGCATAACTTCTGCAGTTATACATTTTATGTGATGTCATAAAGTATTAACTCTAGACTATGAAAACTTCAGATATATATTGTAATCCCTAGAGCAACCCTAAAGAGATAGGCAAAATGCATTGCTGTGAAGCCAAAAGATAAAATTGGATTTTTAAAAATATTTTAAAAAGAAGGAAGGAAAGGAGGAACAGAAAAATAAAAAAGCAAAAGAGACTACAGAGGGGAAAAAGGTATGGTAGACCTTTATCCAACTATATCCAACTTATAGGCAGAAGTTTTCAGAATAGATAAAAACAAACAAAACCTAAGACCCAGCTATCTACTGTCTGTAACAGAGAAGCTTTAAATATAAAAAAATAAATTAATAGAAATATATCCATTGTGGAAACAGGAAGTATAAGAAAGTCAGATAGGCTATTTTAATATCAAATAAAGTAGACTTGAAGACAAACAGTATTACCTGAGGTAAAGAGGGGCAATTTATAATGATAGAAGTGTCAACTTCTCAGAATGATATTAAAATCACAAATAGCATGTGATAAGAACTTCAAAATATTTGGATCAAAAATTTACAGAATTAAATGGACAAATAGATAATTTTAAAACGATTGCTGGAGATTTAACACTCCTCTCTCAGCAATTTATACAACTGGACACCAAAAAATCAGCTAGAAGATGTGAACACCGCTAACCACCTCAATCTCATGAATATTTATAGAACAACACTCCCAACAACTGCAGCAGAAGACTCCTTCTCAGTGGCACGTGGTAGTCACTTAGATAGACTGTATACCGGGGGGGAAACAAGAAGCTTCAAAACATTCAAAAGAGTTGAATTAATAAAGATGTGTTCCCTGACCACAATGAAATTAAATTAGAAATCAGTAAGAATAAGATTTAAAGGGAAATCTTAAATATATGGAAATAAAAAAAAAAACTTCTAAGTAATCCGTGGGTAAAACAAAAAATCACAAGAAAAATTAGAAAATATTTCAAAGTGAATCTATTGAGAACAGAATATATCAGCAAACCATCATGGCACACGTCTAGCTATGTAACAAACCTGCATGTACTGCACATGTATCCTAGAACTTTAAAAAAAGAGAATGCAATATATAAAAGTTTTTAAAGAAACTACAACAAAGTTTAGGGAAAACACCGTGGCTTTAAATGCTTATATTAGATAAGGCAAAAGGCCTAAAAATCAGTAATACAGGGTTCCATCTTAGGAAGGAAGACAAAGTAAACCAAAGTAAACCCAAATAAGTGGGGTGGTGAAGGGGGAGGAGGCTGAGAAAGAGACAGACACAATATATCACAATCATGAATGAAATAGGGATGATCACGATAGCTACTCTAAATATTTAAATACAAAAGAGTATACTTTGAACAATTTTACACCAGTAAATTCAACAACTTAGATGTACTGGATAAATTCTTGAAAATCACAATTTATCAAAACTGATACCAGATGAAGCAGAAAGTCGGAATAGCTCTATATTTAACAAAATAGAACTTGTTATCAAAACCTTACCAAAGAGAAAACACTCAGGTGGTTTTACCAGAATTTCAGCAAGCATTTAAAGAAGTATACCAATCTTAAACACGTTCTTACAGAAATGGGAGGAGGGAATACTTCCTAACCACTTTCATGGGAACAACATAACCCTAAGCCTGACAAAGACATTATTTATAAAGAAAATTACAGACCAGTATCCCTCATGAACATAAAAACAAAAACACTTAACATAATTTTAGCAAATTGAATCAAGAAATATATAAAGATATAATATGACCACATCAGGTTTATCTTAGAAAAGCAAGACTGGTGTGACGTTCAAAAATCAACCAATGGGGCTTGGCATGGTGACTCATACCTGTAATTCCAGCATTTTGGGAGGCCAAGGCAGGTGGATCACTTGAGGCCAGGAGTTCAAGACCAGCCAGGCCGACATGGCAAAACCTTGTCTCTACTAAAAAAATAAAAAAATTAGCCAGGTTTGGTGGCACATACCTGTAATCCCAGCTACTCATGAGGCTGAGGCATGAGAATCACTTGAGCCCAGTAGGCAGAGGTTGCAGTGAGCTGAGATGGTGCCACTGCACTCCAGCCTGGCTGACAGAGTGAGACTCTGTCTCAAAAACAAAGCAAAACAAAAAACCAATGAAATTCACCACATTAACAGAATAAAGGAGAAAAACCATGTGATTAACAAATTCTGAAAAAATATTTGACAATGCTCAATATACCATTATCATTAAAAAAATCAGCAAATAGATGTGGAAGATAACTTCCTCAATTTGTTAAAAGGCATCTATAAAAAACTTATAACTAACATTGTACTTAGTGATAACATGTTGACTGCTCCTTAAAAAGATCAGGAACAAACTAAGGGTGCCTATTCTTACCATTTCTGTTCATCATCAAATAAATAATCCTAGCCATTGCAATTAGGCAAGATAAAGAAATAGACATACACATTAGCAAGGAAGAAGGAAAACTGTCTTACTATATGTAGATGGCATGATTGAGTATAAAGTCAAAGTCCTAAGACATTTACAAAACAGCTACTAGAACAAAAGAATGACTGTAACAGGGTTACAGAAGATAAGGTACAAAAATCAATAATATTTTATATATTAACAGCAAATAATTATAAAATGAAAATATAAATATTATGACATTTAAAGTAGAATAAAATAGCTTTAGGATACTTAGGAACAAATACGCAAAAAAACCCAAATGATCTGTACATCAATCATTCAAAATGTTACTATGAAAAGTTAAATAAAAACTAAATCATGAATTATACCATAATTATGAATCGAAAGACTCACTATTGTTAAGATCTCAGTTCTCACCAAATTGAAACATAACTTTATTTGAATCCAAATCATAATCCCAGCAAGTTTTTTTCCATAAAAATTGACAAGATGATTTTACAATGTATGAAAAGGACTTAGAATATTCAAAGCAATTTTGCAAAAGTACAACAAAGTAGAAGAACTTAAACTATCTTGACTTCAAGACTTACCCTAAAGCTACAATCACCAGTAGGTAACTGGCATAAAAGTTGACAAATAGATCAATGGAACACAATGGCCCAGCACTGCATCTACATATTTATAGTCATTTGATTTTCAACAAAAGCACCAAAGCAAATATTTTGGGACAGAAAATCTTTTTAATAAATGATGCTGGAACAGCTAGATATCCATCTGGAAAGAGAATCAACCTTGATCCCTTCACACCATATAAAAAATTATTTCAAGATGGAGCATAGTCAGAGCTGCACCATAAAGCTAAAATTATAGAGCTTCTAGGATGACACTATTCAGTTGAATCTTCTGCTGTGTTAAAAATTATATCTTCATCATCTAATACAGTAGCCACTAGCAACATGTGGTTATTGAGTATTCGAAGTGTGGCTATTGCAACTTAGGAAATGAATTTTTAATATATGTAATATTAACTTATATTTATTATATTTAAATAGACTCACATCTATTGACTACTGTATTGGACATTACAGTTCTACAAGAAAATAGGAGAATGTCTTCACGAGCTGAGAGGATGCAGATTTTCTTTAGACAGGACATAGAAAACAATAACCATGAGAGAGAGAGAGTAAATAAATTGGATTTATCAAAATTTAAAACTTTTGCTATCAAAAAGTTTTAAGAAAATAAATACGAAAGCCACAGACTGGGAGAAAATATTTGCCAAACAGATATCTGACAAATCCTGGTATCCAAGATATGTAAAGAATTGCTAAAACTAAAAAATAAAAAGACCTGCAATTCAATTAAAATGTAGGTAAAATGTCTGCACGGACACTTGACAAAGGAAGCTATACAAGTGCCCAAAAGGCACAGGAAAAAGTGTTCAACATCATTAGCTGTCAGGGAAATGCAGATTAAAGCATAATGAATACTACTGTGTATGCCCCAGCAAGGCCAAAATGCTAAAATGAAAACTACTGACGATATTAAATATCATCAAAGATTTGGAACAAGAGGTCTGATACATTGATGGTGGAAGTGTAAAATGGTACTACTTTGGTGTGGTAAAAGTTCTGGCAGTTTTTATAAACTTATAAAATGGCCCATCATTTCTATTCCTAGATATTACCCAAGAGAAATAAAACCATGCATTCACAAAAAGACATCTAGAATGTTCTAGCATCCTTATTCGTAATAACCCAAAACTGGTAACAGCCCAAGTGTTCAATAAGAGAATGGATAAGTAAGCTGTGGCATATTTATATATTTTCAAATACTGTTGCTCAGTGAAAAGGAGCAAACTGCTGCTATGGGGCTAACCCCATAGATAAATCCCAGAAACATTCAAGCTGAGTGAAAGAAGCTTCACAAAAGAATACATGCTGTAAGATTTTATTTATATGCTATTTGAGGACAGGCAAAAGAGATGTGGTATGGAAAAAAATATTAGAATTGTAGTTGCTTTATGGGGTTAGGGGATGGTATTGACTGGGAAGAAACAAGGGACTTTCTGGGTTTGTGATAATGGATTTTCATGTGTGATTAGGATTTTCATTACATATGTATTTCAAATACAGTTGTATGTATTTGTCCAAACTCATAGAATGGGACTCATTGTGCATTTTTGTTTGATGTAGTGTTTACCTGAAAATAAAGTAATTTGAGCTCTAGCTACTGATACATTTAGGAGTGTAATGTGCTTATGTCTACAACTTACCTTGCTTTAATATATGTAAATATGTTGACATATGAACAGTGGGATGACACATATATAATAAAGCAGATACTAGTTGAACATCACTAATCTGAAAATCTGAAATCTGAAATGCTCCAAAATCAAACTTTTTCAGCACTGACATAAGATAGTGACATCTTTTCTTTCTGATGGTTCAGTGTGTACAAACTTTGTTTCAGGTACAAATATTGTATAAAATTACCTTCAGGCTATATATATATATTATAAAACATAAATGAGTTTTGTATTAAACCTTGGGTCCCATCCCCAAGCTGTCTTATTATGTATATGCAAACATTCCAAAATCCAAAAAAGTCTGAAATCTTAGACACTTCCCCAGGCATTATGGGGCGGATACTCAACCTGTACAGTAAATGTTAACTGTAGACTCTTAAGTGGTGAGTGTATAGGTGTTCACTTTATAATTCTTTCAGATTTTCTCTATGTTTGAACATTTTTCTAATGTTTGAAAAATTTTAATAGCATTTTAATAGTTTCAATTATGAATGTGACATATGCCTAGCAAAAATATTTGGAAAATGTAGAAAATGAAGGGAATAAAAATGATCCATCATCCAGCCATCCAGAAATAACTGTACTGGATGTTTTTGCCTTCAGTCTTTTTTCCTAGGCTTCATTTTTACTTTGTTTAGTGGCTTGGATTATATTTTATATGCTGTTTTGTGTCCTACTTTTCCCCAATAAGCTTTATAACATATCACTTCCACTGCCAGGTGACATTCTACTGAACTCACATACAGCAGCTTACTTAAGGCGTCCCCCTATGTTATGTGTTGTTTTCCGTATTTTACTAATGTGTTGCTCTGATGGGTTTCTGTGTATACATGCTGTGCTCTGTGTTTTAGATTGACTCCTTAGGATGGATCCTTATAAGTGGAAGAACCATGTCAAAGGGTGTGATATGTTTCAAAGCCTTTCACACACGTAGTCAAATTGTTGACTCTTCTATCCTTCCCTTCCCGGAATAGTTCCCGAGACACCCCCGCAGAGCCCCCAGAGTTCCTCAGAGCTCAGTGAGAACACCACTGATGTAGAATATTTGAGTTATTCATTGGCCATATGTCAAACTAGGTTTTTAAATTTAATTTCTCTGCCATTCTGGTGTTTACAGAGGTTTAGTAACTTGCCTAAGGTTCCAGTTAGTAATAGCAGAGCCGCCATTCAACCCTGTAGATGTCAAGGTAGTATGCAGCACGAAACAGGTGCTTAAAGATGTTTATTAAATGAACACGTGGATAAATGAAGCCACCAAGGGCTTAGGTCAGTTAGATCTACATTTCCTGTCCCCCTTCAGAGCTGTGAAAGACAGGTTAGTTTCTTTCTGATACCTGCATCCTGGTCTACTCCTTCTGTCTGTACCTACCTCATGTAAAGGAAGCAGCCTTCTGATTTTCTTTGTGCTCAGGCCATGAAGTCATGTGATACAAGATGCTAGCTGATCTGTTGTTGGAAATGTGGTCTAGGTCCCAGTGACATGAAGGTCCTGACTGCTCTTTGCCTTCTAGGCTTCTAGTGTGAATCGCAAAAGGATTTTTATATCGTGTACAATTCCCTGCTTGGAAGGCAGAGTGGTCTGCATGTTTCCGTAGGCAGCAGGGGGTGGGAAGGGTGCTTTCCTCGGTGACTGGGCATCCTCCGCTCTGCAGCAGGCCTGAGGTGAGAGAGCTAGGGCTGCCATCAGCACACACAGTGCACTTGGGCAGTGGTTCTTTGTGCAGCGGTATGCGTGGGTGCCCCAGGAAGCTGTGATTTCAGGGGCTGTGAGGGCTGCTGGCTTGTGGTGACACAGCCTTTCTCTGAAATGGAGACTACATAGGGAGGGGATGGTTCCTTTACACACATACCCAGGAGGAAGTGTTGTTTGTCTTTGGGTACAAGGAAGAAAATGAGACTAATCATTCTTTATGTATTGCAATTCTCTGTCCAGGGAAAGAATCAAATATTGCTGTGAGCAGCTGCGTACTCTCTTGCCGAATGTAAAGGGGAGAAAGAATGATGCGGCTTCAGTTCTTGAGGCAACAGTTGATTATGTGAAATATATCCGGGAGAAAATCTCTCCAGCCATTATGGCCCAGGTATTTGACTCCCAAAGCTTCGAATTTTATCCTTATAGGCAATGCTTTAATACTACAATTTTACTTCTTTTAATTTTTTATCATTGGAAAGTGTGTCTTTGTATGTATGTAAAAATGTCAGTATCTACCTAAATATATTTCTGTATTTTTTAGATTACAGAAGCACTTCAGAGCAACAGGAGGTTTTGTAAGAAACAACGAACACCCATCGAGCTCTCTCTCCCAGGCACTGTCATGGCACAGCGGTATGATAAGGGCTTTTGCGAATTTGAAGGCTGCTAGTTATTTTCCTCCCATGTGGATGCTAAACACGTAGACAAAAACTGATCCCATCCACAGTGAAAGTGCAGGGGCTTGTTAAGGGTCAGTGAACTTTTCTAATTGCCGATGTGTATCATTTCGTTGCAGTGATAAACACAGGTAATATTCTCAAGTCCATGGTTTTTTCATCATGTGACTCACCCTTTCTTCTCCTTTTGTTATTTCTGAGGTTCTTAAAATGGGGCTTTCTCCCTTGTGAGTATAGGGATGGTGGCGGTCCAGCAGGGACACCATGGCTTCTGGTGTTCCTCCATCCCAGAGAGGTCTTGGGCCCTGGAGCTGTCCAGCCCTATTTCAACTAGTGGTGCTTAAAGCAGGTCACTAGTGTAAAATGTGACTTCCCAAATGATTACTTCCTTCTGTAGATTGATCAGAATATGCAAACAAAGAGAAACTGGAGAAAAAGCACATCATTCCTGCACATCCTAAGGAATCATCATGGGTCATATGTCTTTGTTCATATGTAAATAATCCATAGTTGAGGCTTTATCGGTGTTTTTAGAACTTGAATGATAAAAGGGCAATTGAACTCAGCAGTGTTCACATTGTTTTCCTTGAAAAATATGAAAATAATTTTTTCTGTCCTTTCAAGGGAAAATAGTGTGACGAGCACTTACTCCCCTGAGAGAGGGCTCCAATTCCTGACTAATATGTGCTGGAATGGGTGCTCCACTCCTGATGCAGAGGGCTCCTTGGATGAAGCTGTGAGAGGTGAGCTTCCCCTAGCATCTGTGCCACTTACAGGGGGACCTGCACTGCCCTGCAAACCCCCAGGCTGCTGTGCATTCACCACCATAACCAGGGAATGCAGGAGAGCTGATGAGTCCTTCTGGTATTGTCAGCCTCAGGTATACAAGGTGGCTACAGGTGTTTAAATAGTGTTAGGCCGGAAACTGGCCTCAAAATTGACCATAATTACCAGAAAGCTCATTTTGTTGATAGATGATAAGCACACTGGTGACTTTGTTTATAATATGAATAGAATCTCAGGGGAGGGGAAGTATTCATATTATTTCAGGTCCTGAGCATTTAACATATTTATTTACCTCCTTCATGCCTTTGCTTGCATGTCACCTCTCAAAGAGATCTTCTCAGCCACTTTCTCTGCTATATTTGTCTTGATAGCACTCACTGCCTTCTGCTATTCTTTACTTGTGTGTTTTGTTTGTTGCCTATCTTCCATTAGAATGTCACCTCTATGAAGGCAGGGAATTTTTTGGCCGGTTTTATTCATTGCTGTATTTCTAGTACCTAGAACAATGACCAACACACAGGAGGGGCTCAAGAAATCTCATTATGTGAATATACATTGTGGAACAAATGCTTTCCCACTGGGAGGCATTTTTGTTATATGTGCCGTATAAGCCTAGACATGCCCGTGTACTTGAAATAACAAGATGGAAAAAAATAGAGGAAAAGAACACAGCTAACAGTTGTGACTTTTAGTATTCCTGAAGGTAAAGTTACTCTCCATCTAGAAACCAGAAAGGTATGGACCTCTTGACCTAAATGTTAGATGCTAGATGACAGGACTGCCTCTCTCCTCAGCCTCTCAGTCCTAGATGACACTTCTGACTTCCTCCAACAGGCTCTGCTCTCACCAAGCACCTCCCTTGTACCAGGAATGTCCTTTCTCCCTCACCTGCCTTAGTTAGCGCCAAGTCCATCCCTAGTTCTCAGCTTAAATGTCCCTGCCTCAAAGATGGGGACACAAAGATGAATGAAAGGCAGTTCTTGTTCTTATGGAGCTCGCAACTTAGTGGTAGAAAGGGTCACAAAAGAAATTCTGGTCCAGACAGTCTTGTAAGTGCTGTAGTAGAGGCACCGTGTACCGATGGAGATGGGGCGGAAGCCATGGGAACAAATGAAGGTTACTCAGGATAGTGTCTAAAGTCAAAAGAGAAGGGACTCCAAATAGAACCCAGCCCTGATTCTTCATATCACCAAAGAAGCCTCAGGGTGTTATTTTAGTCAGTTTAGACTTTTCTCCCAACTTAGGGAGGAGAAGAAAAAAAAAAAAACATTGCCCTCAGTAGCAGTGGCTGAATGTGACATGGAATGATTAAATCAGCTTAGATTAAATCCGATAGAGATCAGGCCACAGGCATATGCCTGTCAATGTTATTTTTTTTGTACATACAATACTATTTATGTCCTGCAGAAACCCTGAAACATTCTTTTCATGGCAGCGAGTTCATGCCTTTCTGTGCCCCAGCATTTCAAGGCACTGCCTCCCCTAAGGAGACCGATCTTGGGAAGCCAGAGATATGCTAGGACCATAGACCTGTGGCATGTTCAAACCCTAGGAGGTCTTGAAGGTTAAGGAGTCAAAACTGCCATTTTTATTTGATGTAAATACATTTTTGCATTTGAAAACCAGTGCCGATCCTTTACTAACCTGGATAAGATAATCACTGTGTTCATTTTTTAATGTATTTCCTTCAAGTCTTCTTCCAGGTATATTTTTCTATAGTAGTAATCATTGGATATCCCATTTTGTTTCCTGAATTTTTTTACTTAACTTTGTGTCATACATACGTATATTTGTTGTTATGCGTCACTCATCACCATTTTAATAGTTTTAATCATCAAGTGTAAAGTAATTTTCTTAGCCATTTTCCAATCGCTACGTTTAGCATTTGCAGTTTGGGGAGAGAGTGATTTTTTACATCATGTGATAGGAAATATTTTCCCATATATGAGGTTTTCTGTATTTTGGACTTTTCCTTGGACTGGATTCCTGGAAGAGTATAATAGGTTCCTGGAAGAGTGTGATGGGTGACTTAGGGAACCGAGAACGTGAATGTATGTATAGCTCTTAATGCATGTTGCCAAATTGTTTTAGAAAGAGGATCAGAGAAGCTGCAATCAGTTAAGTCTTCCAAATTTCACTTTCACTACCCACATCAGGAAATTGAAGGCTAGAGAAGTTAAATGATCACCCAAGGTCCCAAGGTTTCTGTGCTGAGCCTGATCTGTAGCACAGACATGTTTTAACCTTATCAGCTTGCCTTTTTCCGTTCTTTTTCATAAATCTCTGTATACATTTGCTTAAATTATGTTTTCACAAACATTTCAGATACATTTGTATTTAAAGTAGACATACCATTATATTATTTTACTTTCAGTATTATCAATGTCCAGTACAAAATAAATATTCATAGTATTATTTGAGATTACATTGTTAATATTATATATTGAATTTTTTTTCTTCTAGTTACCATGTAGAATATAGCTATATGATGATATAAACCATTCTGCTGAATGGAGTTGTTCTTTCCAACCTTCTTCCTTGCTTCAGAGAGAGTCAATTTTGATTGACGTGCACATTCACATACATCAGAAGGCACAGGGATCTTCTGCTTCTCTAAAATCTGTCTTTTAATGACACATGAACACTAATTTATAGTGTGTGTATTGCACTAAATGTCACAATTAGAAAGTTCACTTTGTTTTTCCATCAGCATTCTGGTGTAGCGGGTAGTACAGATTTGTAATGCGAGGAAATGAAATAGCGGGCAGTCTATGTCGAATAACAGTCGTTCCGAATTACAGAATTGTGGATACTGACCCATATTTGTTTTCTTTCTCATTAAAGTTCCATCAAGCTCCACCTCAGAGAATGCTACTGGTGATCCATATAAAACTCACATTCCCAGTGCAGCGCTCTCTCTGAATTCCTTGCATACTGTCAGATATTATTCTAAAGTCACCTCTTCCTACGATGCAACTGCCGTAACGAATCAGAACATTTCAATTCATTTACCTTCAGCCGTGCCCCCGGTCTCAAAGCTTCTCCCTCAGCACTGCACTTCTGGGTTGGGCCAGACGTGCACTGCCCATCCCAACTGTCTGGTAAGTTTCCAGGGGTCCATGGATCAGATTGGACCCTTTCACTCCAGCCAGCAGAAACCCCTGACTTGCATTTTGTTGTTGCTACTCTGGTTGGAAGGCTGGGACCTAAGAGCTTGATTCTGAGCCTCTCTACCCTGATGGGTGAAAAGGAGGTGCAGTCAACCCATGCTCTCGCTCCCCATGCTGAAGGGCTGGTGTCTCGATATCCAGAACCAGTGAAGCTGAATGGGACTGTGCTAGTTTGACGGTGACCAGGTGGACTCTGATCTCCCTAGCACTGATTCCCCACCCCTCTGCTTCTACTCAGAGCTTCCACAGTGGCACATCCCATTTTAGCACCCTCATCCTCAACTGGCCCCATAACTAACTGCTGCTTATCTCTTAGGTGGGCAGCATCACTTACACTAATCAAAAAGCTTTCTTTCAGTCACCAGCCAGGCTGGTTTCAGATACCAGGTGTCTTCATACAGCAGATATTTACTGAGCACCCATTATGTTCTGACATCGAGCTTGTCATTGTACTAAGAATGTGGTATACAAAGGTAGACATGATCCCTGCCCTCATGCAGCTTTAGTGTTAACGGGATGCAGACAAAGAAGCAGAAATTACAATATGGTTGAAGCGGGTAGGAGGAGTGCCCCATTATATCTATCAGCTAGATGTGGGCAAGGTTGATGACTGCTCGCCCCTGGAGAAATACCATCTATGCCAATCTCTAGCCACTAAGGATTAGCCAGGTAGAGCATTGAGGAATCGGGAGTGAGGAGGCAAGAGCAGTCCTGGCAGATGGACCAGCGTATGAAACAGTCATACCTGCATTGTTTGGAAGAACTGTCTAGTGCTAGAGGAAGACTCAAACTAAATTGGCCTACTTCAAATGGACTTCTGTTAACTTTAATATAGTTGCTAGTACTTTTGCATATTAACAATAGCTAACCTGTTTTGAGCACTTAATAACTAATAGTGCCAAATACTCTATGTACTTAATGTGCATGATCTCATGAGAATCCCTGAAGTGATCCTTTGAAGGTAGATACTGTTACAATCTCCATATGACATCTATAAAATGGGAATAATAGTGACCTTCCAAAAGATATTTGTAAGAAAAATATTCTAAAGAGAATTGCAAAGAAATGTTAAAATATGTAGTGTCTACAGATATTGTAATGTTGCTAATGATCATTAGTATTCCAATAGGAAGGCTAGGGTAAATGAAAGAAAAGATTACAATATTATTATTTTTTAATTGTTGACCTATACTTACTCTGGGTGGGTTTTGTTGATTGTTGTGAGAAAATAATTACTTTTAATAAGAATATATATTGAAAAACCTGTAAGCTTATTCATCTGAGGATTTCACATAGTTTTGCAAATCATTTCAGATTGTTTTAGGATATAGAAAATACAATCATGACATTATGAGTAAGAATGGGTGAGGATTCAATTAATGTGGGTTTTTCCCCCTTCTTTGCAGCAACAGTTTTGGGCATATTAAAAGCACATGTTTGAAATTCACACTCTCAACCACCTACTGGGCGCAGTTTGACAATCTAGGAAAAGTGGAACAAAGAATGATTTTGAAAGCTCCACCCAAAGACCTAATATCAAAAGAGTTGGCATGGTTTGGCTTCTGATAAATGCACTCAAAGCTTCTGCAGATAGAAAGACCAGCAGCGAAAAAGCTGGCCACACACTGTCACTCATCTTCATACACACTTGGATCCCTGCCAGCCAGAGAGCTACAAGAACAAATGGCCTCAGTGACCTACACTCTCTCTTCTCAAAAAATATTCCACAATTTATGAAAAAAGCATGCTATAAGGAAGATCCATGTAGACACGATAAAATGATAAGATTGGGAATGTGTGTTGATACCTCGTGTCACTGAGTACAGATATTGCAACTTGATTCTTATTTTTAGTATCCCTGTGAATTACTGTCACTCATTTCTAGGTGGTGTCTTTTCCTTATTTGACATTTTAGAGAGTTTCCTTCTTCATTCACCATCCAAACTAAGATATGCAGAGAGATGCTGAAAAGAGGAGTTTACCTCCTCACTTGACTACTAATGAATAAATTGATGTGTGCTTTTGCATTTCACAATCCTTTGAGTGAAATGATGGCTAATAGGTAAATATTTCTTTCTGGACCTTAAGTTACAGACTAGCAGCTTTTTTGTTTTTCATCTCTTCCTCCCTATGGGTATTAGAAAGGACAGTTGAAAATAAGGGAGAAAAAGGTTTGTTTTATATTTCACTGAATTGTTCTTATACGTAAGTTTTATTATTAAATAAAATACTCAGTTTTCACCCTGAACCTTGTAATCCATTTTTGTTTTGTTTAATAAATATATATTCTCTCTTTTAGTAGTACTATGTAGGGAATTTAATTTCCTAGAGTTTTGAGAAGCTTAAAAATTACTGTAGGCATAGCCTAATTCTCACGTCAAATTGTACAACTTTTCTTTGAGGATACCAAAATGATGGAATCTGTAGATGTTTGACGTACTTTATAAAGGAACAGAAGTTTCCAACTAAGGTTTTATTCTTATTATTAAAAACAGGTGCTTGATTCTGCATTCTCTTTCCTTTAGGAATAATTGCTTTGACATTAGAAGAGAATCTGTTGAGGTATTTTGGACACTGGGACTACGGCCTGTGTTCCCAGCTGGTCTTAATTGTTGCTGGGGCTTTTGCTTTGTACCAGGGTTTCTTTATATCTCCATGTGGGCTATGAGAGAAGCCAGTGACTGGAAATTCTTCAACAGAGGACCTAAAAAGTGCGACCCCTAGAGCCGTCTCTCTACTTGCTGCTCTCTCAGTCCCCTTTTCCTTTCAGCATAAAGAGGACGCTACCAGATCCATCATTAGAGCTACCTTTCAAGGCTGGGTCCCATGATCCTGTACTTCATGCAAGTATCCAAATTCATTTCTAATATGAGAATTTCATTTTTAATAAATTATTCTCTTCCAAATGAGCTCAACTCTTAGCCAAGGAAGAAAGGTTAGTTGGGTTTCACCTTGTAGAAAAAGAGCAGGATTTTCCTTGTAAAATCAAGTTGGCTGGTCATGGGACAGACAGTTGCAGTGTTATTTTCACAATGAAGAAGATGCAAAGAGCTTGCGTAGAAAAGGTGACAGATTGTAGGTTTCACGGTGGTGGTAGCAGAATGAGTGAAACATAGTAGATGATCTGATATAGGGGCTGTGAGGAAGGGCAAAGAATTAAGGATGCCACCCAGGCTTCTGGCGTCAGCAGCTAGTGAGACACTATTGATGTTCACTGAGACAATGCAAGGAGAAGAACACTTGGAGTCATGGCACTAGAACATGACAATTTTATATGGGGACATGTTGCATTTGAGATATTTAAATGATATCTGAGTTGAAGTAGCTAAAATACATTCAGATATTGCAGCACAGGCAATAGATATAGATGAGAGACGTGGTTTGGAGTGTCAGCACTGGAGGGGAATGCCAAAGTGGGGGAATTAAACACTAAATGGTGGGAGTGGCCTGGATGACCCAATAGGAACTTGTGATGCTGCAATTCTATCATATTATATGATTCATTTTAAGAGGTCACTTGGCCAGGCTCCTGATGACACAAGGTATTGCAAATCACCAGAGATTCAAGGTACGTGGGTAAAACCCTCAAAGGCAGAGGGCACAAGTTGCTGGTGGCAGCTGTTTGTTTATTGGCTGTTTCTGAATGTTAAGAAATTAAATTGCTCTGAATTTCTAGCTTCTGAAAAATTCAAAACATAGACAATACTGGCTCTATTTCTAGTCTGGAAAAATAGAGACAAACTGCTCAGGCAGAGCAGTGCCTCCCTCTTTACATGGGGCATCAGCTTCCCTTTGGTCCCTTCCCACTCAGCCTGCCTCATTCATTGAAGTGGTGTGCCCTGTCCCAGTAGGTGTTCCAGTTTGGTTCCCAAAGGGGTAGTGTTTCTCTATACAAGGAAATCACTTTGGGAAGGGAGGATGGGGAGGTTAAAATGCAGATTCCCAGGCCATACCCCTACAGGGTCAGATTTGGTAAGCCTTGCTCCCTGGTGCTTGGGAATCTGCATTCAAACACTACAAAATGTGTTTGCTGGTATTTGATTATTCCTCTTAAACACACCCAATTCACATAGAGAGATGCAGATACCCATAGCGGACAAAATAGATACAAACTAAAGCCATATGTCATTGACTTCCAAACCTGGCAGGGCCTCAGAAGCACTCGTAGGTTGATTAAAACTGTACATTCTCGGACTTTCTCCCAGAGATTCTGATTCCATAGCTCTGGAAAGAGGCCCAATACTCTGCGTAGGATGATTAGGATGATTCTGATGCACAGCCAGGTGTGAGAGCCCCTGTTAACTTACAGCACACTGATCAAGTGCATGTTAAGGGCTGGAGTGGAGCACAAGGAGCACCGCCCTCCTAAATCCAGGCAGGCAGTGATGGAGAGACTCATTCATTACTCCCACAATGATTAAGGAAGAGTTTGCTGAGATGGGTTCCCGAAACTGCTTTGGTAAGTTAGAAGGATGAATAGGTAGTACAGTTGGGAAACTCAAAGGTGGGAGTGAACCCCGTGAATTTTGAGTAGGTATTCCCAAGAAGAGTGAAAACCAGAAAAGTGAGGTGGAGTTTTGCTCATTTTGGTTTATCTAGATGGCAATGGAAACTGCATGAAGAGGTGGTTCTGAATTTTTATCAAAGCTTTCATATTTTGTGAAGTTATGCTAAAGGTATTGTTAAAAACAGACTGCCACTTTTGCAAAAAAAAAAAAAACATTGGAAAGGATCTGTCATTGAATGACATTGACGTAACAAAGTCTTAAGACCTGAACCTGAACCTCCTGGTATCTTTCTACCCACCTATCACATATGCCACTGGTTTCCCCTTTTCTTCTGTGCATCTCCCTGTTACATGGAAATAGGAAGCAGGAAGCCTTGATTAATCCAGTATCAGGAGCTGTTTTCATCACCATGGAAACATGACACTCCTATGGAAAATGGAGAAACTTCTGATCTTTGTATTTTAAAAGGTTTTTTTAAAAAAAAAAAAAAAAAACACCCTAGAATAATGTTCTTTCTGAAAACAACAAGATACACATACAAACACACGATTATATTACACATCTTGTATGCGGTTGAATTTTACTCATCATGCTTGTAAAAATATTAATTTATGCTCAAAGCAAAGGTTTCTAGACATAAGATTATACAATGAGAGGGCTTAAGTGCCACTGGAAGAAACTTTGGGAAATAAGACTTCTAAAATGCGTAGATTGTTCTAAGAAGAACATGTATCCCAAGAAGTCTTTGCAAACAGATATTCCTTTATGCTTATTTCTTACCCAGGTAGTATCAAGGGTATGTAAAGGTGTCGGGAGTGGCGCATTTCATAAAACACTGAATTTTTCCTCCTTTCAATCTGCATCAAGCTATTTCTTTTTGTCCTTCAAAATAATAGCCAAATGTTTAAAAATTCTCTGCTTAGGACTTCTGAGACTCCATGCTATTTTAAACCCTCAATAACAGATCTCAATATTGCAAGCATCCTGTAGATTATTTTCCACATAGTCCTGAAATAAGACTCAATTTTGAACTGGAAACTATTGAAAAGTAGAAAATCTTTCCTATGGCTATGTGTATATTAGCATAGGCACACAAAAAACAAGAATAAACTCACTGATTTCCCTACTGCTTTGGGCTCATACTGGTTCTCTCATGTTGTGGTATTCTAATGCTGCTGACTCTTGTTTATAGAACATTATTTAAGGAAGGGGTGAAAAACCTACAGCACTCACATTCCTGGGGTAGTTACTTGTTTCTTTAATATTTTTAGATTTTATTTACTGTAATCAAAAAAGGCCAATGGCGTTGGAACACTGATTTTTATAATTGAACAGAGAATTATAATTAAACTATGTGAAATTTAACTGGTAAAATAAAGATGTTAAATATCTTTCTAAAGGAGACATTATAGGCTTTTTCTTTTTTTCAGTGCAATAGGAAGTTCTACATTTTTGTAGGGTTAGCGAGTCAGGAGCTGGATGAAAATGCCCCTAAGCCTTTGACAGAGTTAAAAGAAAGGGAGAAAGACAAAATACCAATTGAGCTACTTTTTTTTTTTCCTTTAGAAGTAGAAAATAGTATTTGGAAAAATCTGAATACGAAAACATTGTCTTGAGTTCTTAATTTTAATCATATGCAACTGAGAAACTAGTGCAGGATTTACTCTGAGCTTAAAGTAATACTCCCTTGCTTTCTTGAGTCATGTGAGAAGCATCGTATATGGGGAAAGGAATTCCTTTCTTGACCATCATTGCCCTCACCCTGCGAAGCAAGAGCTATGAGTTTCGATATAAATATTATTGCTGGCCACAAGACTTCCCAGATCCTTTTCAAAAACCCTAGCCGCAGAATTTGACTGGCAGAGGATGTGTTGATACTTAGTCTCACTATCCTCCCTAAAATGGAAAACCTGCAACAAAGGATGCACTAAAATGCTGCTCCCCAGGGCAGGCTTGTGTCAGCAGAAGAGGCAGTTACAGGGAGATCATGTTAAGGGATTTGCACTTAATAACCTTGGCACCGGTCCAGCCAAGGCTAGGAAAAGTACTCAGCAGCAAATGATGTAATTCATGCTACAAGGAGGCATGTCCGCTGACCTGGCTTGGCAGAGGTGAGTGCGAAGGTGCTTGTATAAATGGTCTGCTTGTTGAGGTCCAAAATGGTTTATGAAAAGGAGACGCTTAAGCAGCATTTTATCACAGGTTAACTGCATTAGAGAAATTGGGTTAAAATGTTAAATTTCAGCTGCTAGAACCAGCTTTGTGTCATTTGGGTATTTCCTTCAAATGCTAATGAAAGCTCAAGAATACTAATCAGATCCCATTGGCAAAGCCAAGCCAGTCACGGCAGGTTTCCAGCTGAAAATTATTTTTCACTGTCTACACTTGGATACTCTGCTCCCACTTGAACAAAGGCACGGCAAAGTCATTGGTGATTATGCTCCTCCTATGCCCAGTCCAGGCCTCCCGCAGCATGTCCCTACAACTGCTCTTCACAATTATCAGGCCCTTGCCTCTGTAATCAATAGAGCTCTGCTTCTACACCCTCAGTGCCTGATGCTAGGCCAGACACTACTTGCTCACTGCTCAGGCCAGGGCACCGATTACCTCACTCAGAAGAGACAGCTGAGTGTCGTGGAGAAAGCACGAGATTAGAAGTCAGAATGTTGTGAATAGAGCCTAGTTAGCTGCATATATTTGGGTAAATTATTTGCCTTTTTGCACTTGTTTCCTCTTCTGTAAAATGGGAGTAATGAAATTTATTTACTTATTCAGGCTCTGAGGATTAAAGCTCATGTTTATAAAACTTCCTGGCATTTGGTAGACCCTTGCCCAACGATAGCTGCTGTTCTTATCTTGCCACCTTCCCTCTCTGCAGCCTATCTACTCCCCAATACATGATCTGCACAGAGGAAGAAAAATCATGGTTCTTACTGTCACTTCATACCACTCTTCCTGGCTCTGTAGCATCCTAAACAAGGAGGAGTTTTGGTTCCTAGGGGCTGCTGGGATTTTCTCCAGACAGATTTGACTGCCTGGCTGCTGCTGTTGTATAAGCAGAAATTTAACTGAGGGTTCACCAACCACGTTTGACAGAGAAGATAATGGCTAGGGAGTTGAATAAGTATGCAAGCGAGTCATGATCTGGAAGATCCGGAGTATCTTGGCTTTACAAGTAAGGAGGGTGATGGGCCCTGGAAAGTGGATCAGTGGATGCAGGGCTCCACCTGTGTGGTTAAAAAATTGTTGATGTCAAAGTAGGTAGACGGATGAGATGTAAGGGTAAGGTGGGGGTAAAAGTAGATGTAGCAGTTAGTGAGTGGCATACTCGGAATGGTGGGTATGGAGGGGGTGTGACTGTGGGAGTATTCTTTCTCCTTTGTAGAAAAGAAAAATGTGATCATACAAGGCTACAGAGAGAACAGGTAAACCGGTGACTCCAGCAAGACCTCATCTGTCCAGCACTGTTAGCTGTGGAGAATCCCATTCATACAACCATTCCAGACAACAAATAACTTAAAGCACATACTTTGTTTTAACGACTTGGAGAGAATTCTTACTTATGACCAGTTTGCTGAATGCATCAATCATGTACTAGGGGATATTGTACTTGCACAGAGAGAAAGGGTACGACACAGGGAGAGGATGTGTGAGCACTTTAAGGAAGAATACAACATGCGTCTGTATTTGCAAAGATAACCATTTCCAGGGAGTTACAAAGTCATAAAGTAATAAATTTCTATTTTAATAACAGAAAGGGGACTGTAATTAATTATTTGCTGATCATTTGCCTATTTCCAGTCAATAGCACAGGTAGGACCTTAATGTAATTTTCTACAAAGAAAATAAATATATGAACAGATGTTTATAATAATAATGAAAAACCAATGGAGTCATTTCTCACCAACTAGATATAACAAAGATCATAAAGTTTTACACACTGTTGGGGAGGGATTGAGGGAAAACTATCATATATGTGGGTAGGAATTAAATTTGCATCAGTTATTTGGCAACATCCATCGCGATTGTAAATGTACATACCTTTTGTATTAAAATTCCGAGACAAAGAGACTTAGACGAATGTAGCCCCACATGCAGAGTTCAGAACTATGGAGTAAGTGTGAAGTGCTCGATGTGCTGAGAAAGAAAAAGGAAAGGTCTTCAGACTGATGGAGTGTGACAGGATCCAGATGAGCCCTCTTCTTGACTTGAATTGTAAGTACTTTTTAAACTGGGTAGGATAAAGTTAGCATTTCAAGAATGTTTGGGAAAAGCAGATTATTCCAGAGACAGAAATGGGGAAGCAATTTGAAATTGAAAAAAAAAAAAAAAAAAAGGAAGTAAAGCTGCATTCCTACATCACCCCCCCAAAATACTGTAAAATCATTAAAGAAAATGTACATTTTTATAAAAGTGGCATGGTGACTTTTTCTAAAGAATGACAATGGGCCAGGCACAGTGGCTTATGCCTGTAATCCCAGCACTTTGTGAGGCTGAGGCGGGCAGATCACAAGGTCAGGAGATCGAGACCATCCTGGCTAACACGGTGAAACCCAGTCTCTACTTAAAAAATACAAAAAATTAGCCAGACGTGGTAGTGGGTACCTGTGTTCCCAGCTACTCGGGAGGCTGAGGCAGGAGAATGGCGTGAACCCGAGAGGCAGAGCTTGCAGTGAGCCAAGATCGTGCCACTGCACTCCAGCCTGGGCGACAGAGCGAGACTCCATCTCAAAAAATAAAAAAATAAAAAGAATGACAATGAAACCCAGACCCATATGTTTCCATTAATATGACTGGCAAATGGCTTGTTTCCCTAATATGCAAAGGGCTCTTCAAATGAATAAGGAACATACAAGCAACCAGGGAGAAAAATGGGCAAAGGCCTTTAACAGCATTTCATGAAGAAGAAACACAAGGAAAATAAATAGGTGAAAAGATATTCACAATAGTAATTGATAAAGCAATGAGCTGTTTTTCACAGACTAGATATGACAAAGATTATGAGCTTTAACAGGGATTGAGGGAAAACTCTTATGTGGATAGGAATTTAAATTTGCATCAATTATTTGGCAACATCAAGATTGTAAATGCACATACCCTCAATTCCACAATTTCTTATCTACCTGAATTCGTTATGAATCTTTCTGAATTCATTATGAGTTCAGGACCTCCTCCTCCTCTAGAGGTGACCTGAGGGCCACAAGGAGAGCCATTGATTTTTCTTCCTCCATCACAACATGACCTGCCCCATCATTATAAGCCAAATCCAGTACCTGAAGAGGCTATAATTAGAAATGACTGCACACCTTCTAAAAGGCCACGGGAACTAGCCTCATCACTCTTTCCATGCCTAAGTCACTTGTCACCAGAAGTTGAAGCTTCTCATGTCTCTCCCACAACACTATTGTTGGACAGCTCCTGTTGGAACCCAGTTTCCCAGCCACTCTGAACACATACTCGCCTCTGGAATTCAATCATCATCAACATCATTTGTACCCTTCTCCTTTCTAGGCCAGCCTCTCCACTTCCAGCTTGGGTCTCAGCCACTCTTAACTACTCACGGACATTCTTCGAGCAATTGTCCCTTGTCTCTCTTGAACACTGGATCATCCTTTTATCCAAGGTCAATTCCATCACACACAATAAACATGCTTTAATATCTCCCACCTAAACAAACAAAACCAAAAAATCCTCTTTCGACTCCACCTCACTTCCCTCCAGTTACTGCTGGATTTCTCTGTTCTCCTTTGGAGCAAAACTTTTTGAAAGGATAGTGTTGTGCCTACTTTCTTCACTTCCTCACCACCCATTGTCTCTCATGAGAGTTTTTACTGCAGTGTGATTAGCCTACTGGAAGCTGCACAAATCGCAGGTATGTAGCTCAATGGATTATCACAAAGTGAACACACCCTGTGCCAATACCCAGGTCAAGAGATGGAACACTGTCCACACCCCAGAAACCTAGTTCTTTCTTCCGACTACCACTGCTCCCTCTTTCCCAAAGACCATTACTATTATTCCTTTTAAAACAACACATTATTTTGCCTATTTTGAAAAATTGCTTTGGAATATTACTGTCTTTCTTTCTCTTTCTTTCTTTCTTTCTTTCTTTCTTTCTCTCTCTCTTTCTCTCTCTCTGTCTCTCTCTCTTTTTTTCTTTTCTTTTCTTTTTTTCTTTTTTTTTTTGACGGAGTTTTGCTGTTGTTACCTAGGCTGGAGTGCGGTGGTGCGATCTCAGCTCACTGCAACCTCGGCTTCCCAGGTTCAAGGGATTCTCCTGCCTCAGCCTCCCGAGCAGCTGGAATTACTGTATGTATTTCTCTGTGCATATTTTCTTTTGTCCAATGTGATGTTTGTGAGGTTTGTTCAAGTTATTACACATAGCAGGGACCAGATCGCACAATATAAGGACTTTTTCATTTTTGTGGAGTGAAGCCCTTGAGAGGTTTTTAACAGAAGAGTGACATGGTATGATCTTTGCACTGAAAGTTCACTTGGCTGCTACCTCGAGAACAGAATATGGGTCGGGAGGTGAGGATGAAGACGAAAGCTGGGAGACTGGTTAGGAAGCCATTACAACAATCCAATCACAGTATTAAATTCTCCGGCTTTAATAAGAAAAGACATTTTAGGTCAGTCCCTCAGTGGAGCTAAATCAAAGCAATAATAAACCAAGTTCACTGTTGGACCTGCAATAACTAGGCCAGCTATCATAATTTAGGCCCGGAAAATAATTAACACCTCCTCAACAAAAATAGCCTTTGCAAACAACTGTAATTTTCAAAATTAAAATAGAATAATATATGGCTGAGAATAAATAGAAGCTTCAATATTTGGAAACCTTGGGTCTTCAAAGTAATACTTCATCAAACACAGAAAGCATTTTCAAGGCCAGAAAACCGAAATAATTTCAGGCCTTAGGAGAATAACAGGGTGGTAACGACTCATCGAAAGCAGACTGGTAGGCAGGGCGAAAAGTATGGGGTGCCTGGATATAAATAATTGGAAATAACAGGGATGCCCTACCCTGCTGCAAGGTTTTCCTTTACTATTCACATTGTTTCTTGTTATTCTTCACACTTGCAGCATCACAAAGGTGTGTTTTCTTGGTGACAAGTGTTTTTACACGACTCAGTTGAAACCTGAGATTATGTGTGTTTTATTTTTCATCCATGACTGCACATTTGTCTTGATCTTGAGAATTCCCAGCTTTTTGAAACGAAAGTTTTAACATTTTTGCTCAGATCCACATATTTGATTCCTTGTTGGTTTTCACAGCACTCTGGGCAAAAGATGGGACTGAAAGTTGGTGTATCTTAAATCTAGGAGCATGGCAAATAATGCCGGACTATGGCTCTATTCAATTCTATAATTTATCTAGGGGAGTGGCCCCATCCCACGTCCCCTTACCCCAGTGGAAAAGTCTGGCTGCCTCATACGATATCAACGTCAAAAGATTAGCATTGTATTGAATATAGTCTCACTTATTTACCAGTTAAGATCTATTGCCAATGCATTTATCTGGGAATCTTGTTTTAGCTTACTTTATTTTTTGCTTCTATCACCTTTGAAAGAATGTTCCTCTTTGGAGCAAAAGTTTTCAAAATAGTTCATACTTGTCTCCAATTCCCCTCTCGAATTCTTTGTTAAACCCACTCCAACAGCATTTTGTCTTCAATATAGCCTCGTCAAGGCAACCAAAACCCTGCATATTGCTGTGCCTACACCAACCGTGCAGAGTGTTTATTTTTCCTACCAACCTTTTGAAGATAATTTCTTTGCCTGTATGTTCCGACCAAAAAAAAAAAAAAAAAAAAAAAGTGATTCAAAACAGAGTTTGAAGCCAGGCTGGGTGTGAAGCCAGTAGTGCAAGAGCTTTAGAGTCAGACAAACCTCTGTTGAAATGCGAGCTGCATCACCTACTAGTAGGTGACCATGAGCAGTCTCCCTGACCCCGCTTGCCTCAGTTTCCTGATCTGCGAAAATGAGGAATTAACAGAAGCTGCCTAGCAAGGCTGTGGGAAAATGAAATGAGAGAGTGGGCCTGGCACATAGTAACCATTTATTATGCATTAGCTGCTATTATTATTGTCGTTGATATTGTTCTCATCTGAGGCCAGTGGGGGCAAATAAGTTTTATGCCAGGAGATTCCTCCCCACAAATCCTCTTGGGTAAGCAGCTGCCTCTGCTGCTTTCTCAGGCCGCTTTGTTCGACTTCCTGCCTGCTTGAGGCATAAATCAATAACTTTGATGATAGCCACTGCTCTTGTGTGTGAGATGAGGCAGGAGGAAGGAAGGTTACAAGAAGGGGTGATCACTGGAAAAAACTAATGTAAGTCTATAAACTCAGCACCCCACAGATAGAAGAAATGTTCCCAATACATAGGCCTCTGTCTATACATCTGGATAAAATTAAAACAATAAGCTTTATTTTCATAAGATCATAAAATTGCAAGCTTTGCAAAAACAGGAGCAACGTCCTCCATTTCCTCTGAGTCCCTCCACACTGCTGTCCTTAGGTAGCTAAGCCAGCAGCTTTCAATCTTTTTCTTTCTTTCTTTTTTTTTTTTTTTTTGCCGATTCACAAAAATGGATGCCACTTACATGAGCGATCACTCTCGTGGGGATGCCCAAGATTCTGTGAAATTCCCAACACACAAACAGCAATTCCTCCCTGTTCTCTCTGTTGAACACGAGGGAGAATGACAAAAATAGAGGGGTACATTTTAGCTAGCTCCAATTCACTTTGGAAAAAAAATACATAATTTGTGAGCTTATCTTTATTGTTAGTCATATGTTTCTTTTGACATCTTACACTGTTCACCTTAGCCATTTCAACAGGCATCCATTTCAACAAGCTATCATCAAACAGTGGTGCCAGCGAGCTACCAGGAAATGGGATGAGGAGAGTCTGGGATGTCTGTTGGTGCTTCCCAACGAGTGCTATGGGCCCTCTGTTTTCAGGTGGACCTTCCTGCAGAAGCAGAAGATTTCTTGGAAAAGGGAGTGTAAAGATCTTTTCCTTTCTCTTTAGTGGATCAGAACCTGCATAGAAAACAGAAATGAAATGCTCAGGTGAGAGCACTGATTCTCAATGGCTGATGTCCAAGACACAAAAGGATAATCGCAATGTTTTTATGATACCAACTTCTCAAAATCATGTTTGGCAAATTTTTCCTGAATAACGGACAATATGAAGAAGACCCAAAATGTTTATACAGGGGAGATTTCAGAGTGGGATCTGTTTCAAGTCAAAGGAGAAAGTAGTCAAGCAGCTTGGGGGCCAATTACAATATTGGGTGAATGCCACTGGGTTAAAGAGAAGGCTGTGGGCTCACCACACAAGACAAAAGCTGAACTTTTGATTCCCTTTCCCACCATTCCTCTCCCTTTCTTTTAGCAAATTGCAAACCCATTCGTCACCAAGCCAGAAATCTTTGAGTCATTGGCTCCTCTCTCTCTCTTACTCTCCATTTGATTGATCAGCAAATCTTGACTTTTTGAGTTTCAAAATGTCATCAGTACCTGACCACTTCACTCCAGTGAAGGACAGTACTCATCCTGGTCCGGGCCACCAATATCTCTCACCCAGGTAATGGCCTCCTAACTAGTCTTACTGCTTTCACCTTCCCCTGCTCAATCTGTTTCACGTAGTAGACAGACCAGTCTTTTTAATGTTTAAATCAGATTATGCCATTTCTTTGCAAACCTCCAATGACCTCTCATCTCACTCACAGAAAAGCAGTCTTTACTATGAGTCTATGAGACCTTTTAGGACCTCAGTCCTTGCAACCTATCCAACGACATCGTCTGCAACAGCTCTTCCCCTCTGTCACTCGGCTCATTGACAGTGGTCACCTGGGTTTTACTTGAACAACCCTACCTCAGGGCTTTGCACTTGCAATTCTCTCTGCATGGAGTATTTTCTTCCAGAAATTTGCTTGGCTAACTTATTTATTCAGCTTATCATAGGCCTCATTATGAAAGAAGCCTTATTCTTTTTTATGGGCAACTTGATCATTGGCATCTGTTTCAGCAGTCAATAACTGTGAGCAAATTGGCAATGTCAAACTCTGCAAAATTTCGAGATTTTTTTTAATGACCTTAAATAGCTCATTATCTCAGAAATTTGTTAAGGTCAAATTTTTTGTGTATTATCCTCAATACATGGTTGATTTTCTCTTACAAACTCTTTCACTTGTTTTAAAGAATGAATAATTTGGGGACTTTGAGTATTTAAATCTATTTTTAAACATGGTATATGTTCTCGTAACTATTGTTTCTCACGTTGGCACTGATTGTACTTTATTAGTTAGTTCCAGAGACCCTTAATTACAGAAAGTTGCCCGGGGAAGTGCAAGATCAAGTCAATTTTATTGATGAGAAAAGAAAAAAACAAACTAATAGACCTAATGACTTGGAGTCTAAGACAGTCATGAAAGACTTTCCCCTCCACTTCCTCAAAACATAGGTAGGTGCAATGTTAAGTAGAGTCAGGGAAGTCAGTAACTCATTTTGCCAATTTAAAGCCCCAGCGGAATCTATTTATGAGGCTCGGGGTATTTTAAATTCACGTAAGTCAATCACGCGGTGAAAATCATGCTTGGGTGTGAATTCTGGCATGAAAATATGCATCCCCTTATTGTATTCACACAGACCTTTTGCAACTCAAGCGGGGTGAGCAGCTGTTGCGGAGTCGGTAGAGCCTGGTCTGAATAAGGAGGAGCCCGGCAGCGGCCCTGGTGGGGTCGGAGAGAGGGCACTAGGGCTGTTTCTATTTGGGGACCCCGGGGGAAGGCGCCGCCGCAGGGTCATTGCAGCGCCTCCCCAGTGCGCAGGGCTGTGGATCCCACAGCAGCCTCCAGGCCAGGTTCCGGGATGCTTGGGGATGGCGCGGCTGCACCTGTCACCCGCCGCTCACTCCTGCTCCAGGGAGACCCTGCGCTGACCTCTGCCCTTGCGCCTGACAGCTGGGCCCCGAGCCTCCCCTGCCTCTGCTGTCACTCGGAGGTGGCAGGTGATTAGTAATCGACTCAGTCCTCCACGCGGGAGGCGTGACCGGGCTTTTACACGCAGCCTATGAGCCAGCGCCTGGAAATTCCTTTCAGGGACTGCTTTTGCATCTAGAAACCAGAAGTGATTCAAGTGATATGTTCAACTCCTGCCCCTGGGCTGGGGAGAGCGTCGCAGCTCAGTAAAGCACTGCTCCCAGGGAAGAGCTGTCTCTGCTCCCATGGCATAGTTCTTTTCCCTTTCCTGATCAAGGAGACAATGACAGAAGTATGACTGTCATGGCTGATGATAGCCAGACTGGAGAGACATTCTCACTAGGGTTTTGTTTTGTTTGTTTTTGTAGACAGTCTCACTTTGTCACCCAGGCTGGAGTGCAGTGGCACAATCACTGCTCACTGCAGCCTCAATCTCTCCAGCTCAAGTGATTCTCCCACCTCAGCCTCCCAAGTAGCTGGGACTACAGGCGCATGCCACCATGCCTGGCCAATTTTTTTTTTTTTTTTAAGTAGAGAGGAGAGTCTCACTATACTGTCCAGGCTAGTCTCAAACTCCTGACTTCAAGTAATCCTCCCACCTCGGCCTCCCAAAATACTTGGATTACAGGTGTGAGCCACTGTGCCCAGCTCCCATTAGTTACCACTAACACTCTTCCTCAATTGTAAAATAAGGCATTGAACAAGTTGTTTACATTTAAATCACTTTCTGAGTGTCCATCAGCCTCCAAAAATTGAGGCAGTTTCTCAGACTAATATCAGTGGCAATTCTATCACTATTTCTTCTTTAATGTAAGGGAAAATAAATTTTGATCAGTTTGCCAGGTATCAATTTGGGTAACATTTCTACCATCTTGATTTGACATATGGTATTGCAGTTCCCCTTAAGTCACTCCAGCTGGGGCACAAGAGGCAGCTTACAGTCACTGTGGGCATGCTTTTTATTGTGTTACCTTGAGCCCACCAGGCTCATGTGCTTAGTCCTTCTTGTCACTGGCTCTGCCCCTGCCCTTGGTACTTGCACAGGCCAGGCCCCAGGGAAGAATGCTTATAGACTGGGTCAGATATTTTACCTTCCCCATTGGTCTTGGGAGCTGTCTCCATCTTCTTCCCTTGTTTGTTCATTTTGCTAATTTCAGGAACCCCAGATCCTGGTCCTGCTCCTCCTCCACCAGATGGAAGGAAGTCAGAGCTTGCTCCAAAGAAATTCTTGCAAAGTGGCCCCTTTGACTCAAACAACTGCTTGTCTGAGTCAAGCCTCAGCAGAAACAATCCCTGTATCCATCATCTATTTCTCTATTCCTCTAGGAATAATTTATCTCATAGTTCATCATATTCCATAATATCTGCTTATGATAACTAAAGCATCTAGCAGCTTGACCTGCTGGAAAGGATATGGATTTGGGACTTTTTGTCTCAGCTCTACTACATACGAACTTTGTGACTTTGGAAATAGACACTTTCTTGGTATGAATCTTAGTAAGCTCATCTGTAAGATGGGAGTTGTAAGAATTTTATGGTGCCAGGCACAGTGATTCACACCTGTAATCCTAACACTTTGGGAGGCAGAGGCAGGAGAACCACTTAAGCCTAGGAGTTTCAGACCAGCCCTGTCAACACAGAGAGACCCTGATTTTCCAAAAAACTTAACAGAATTTAGCCAGGCATGGTGGTATGCTCCTGTCAGCTCTTCAGGAGGCTGAGATGTGAGGATCCCTTGAGCCCAGGAGGTCGAGGCTGCAGTGAGCCATGATGGTGCCACTGCAATCCGACCTGGGCAACAAAGCCAGATTCTGTCTCAAAAATAAATAAATAAATAAATAAATAAATAAATAAATAAATAAATAAGAGTTTTGTAGGAATCAAGTCAAATAATGTATGACAAAAGATTCTGTGAACCTCACAGCATTATGTAGTGTGTGTGTGTGTGTGTGTGTGTTACTGCAGCATGTTTTGGTGGTTAGGAGAATGAGTTTTTGGAGTCAGACTTCTGTTTAAAGCAAGGCTTCACTAATTACTGGCTCTGTGACCACAGAGAAGTGACTTTAATTTCTTTATATCCCGGCATCATCATCTGTAAATTGGAAACAATAGCTATATTTTAGGGTTGTTGAAACATTAAGTGAGATAACGTATGCTAAGCATTTAGTGTAATTCTTAATGTATCATAATAGCAGTTGCTGCTGTCAGGCCCTAAGGATGCTGTTGGCCTGAAAAAAAAATGTACCCTTGAGACTTTTAATCTACCTCCTTTTGTTATCCACATCTGAATTTTTATCTCTAGAAATAAATGTATATAAAATTGCCTTACTTAATTCCAGTTTTTAGAAAATATTTCTTTTTCCATAGTTTGAAAATGCATAAAAATCGAATGCACCAGCTTCTTACCTCAGCAGTTGAAATTATTTCATTTGACTATTGATTCTTGAATTCAACCAAGATTTTTCCAGAAAAATCATGAAAGAATCAATCTTCAGAGACTGATGTTCCAAGGGAAGGCCTGTCTTCTGGGAATAACAGACCTGATGTGTGTATTCTGCCAAAACAGCTGAGCAAATGAAACAAACTTAACAGCTTTTTGCCTAATTTGCTAATATACCAAAAGGCCTCACAATTAGTATGCACGTCAGGTGTATTAGTCCATTTTCACACTGCCGATAAAGACATATCCAAGACTGGGTAAATTATAAAGAAAAAGAAGTTTAATGGACTCATAGTTTCAAGTGACTGGAGAGGCCTCACAATCATGGCAGAAGGTGAAAAGCAAATCTTACATGGCAGCAGGCAAGAGAGAGAACTTGTGCAGGGAAACTCCCCTTTGTAAAACCATCAGATCTCATGAGACTTATTCACTATCATGAGAATAGCATGGGAAAGACCTCCCCCATGATTCGATTATCTCCCACTGGATACCTCTCACAACACATGGGAATTATGGGAGCTACAATTCAAGATGAGATTTGGGTGGGGACACAGCCAGACCATATCATCAGGGTTGTTCAGGGGACTCCTTGGGGAGTTGTAGCCCTGTATTAGGATGGGGTTCCAGGAGATGCTGCCATGGAGCATCCCTTTTGTGTTCACAAATGGTCCTTCTGAGGAACATGAGATTCCTGAACATGAAACATTTGTTCTGGGGTAGATAATTTATAGTTACTTTTGCTCATGCACCTGTGATCAGCTGCTAGACTGGCTGGCTGGTCTAGCATTGCCTTAACAGGGACAGCTTATCTGTGCTCCATGTGGTTCTCTTTCTTCAGCAGGCCTGCTCTCATGGCAGTTGCTGGAAGCAAGAGAGCCAGTGAAAGAGTCAAAGTGCTCTTGAGACATAATGACTCTTCTGCTGCAATCTATTGGTAAAAGCAATAGAATAAAAGTTCAGCTTAGATAGAAAAGGAGAAGAAATGGACTCCACCTCTTGATGAAAGGATGTGCAAAATCACATTACAAAGAGTATGGAAATGGGAGAAGTGAAGGATCATGGCCATTTTTGCAACCCTCCACATATGGTACAATTTCCGTGTTGCTGTCTAAGTAAAGCTGTAGGGCATTTATGTTCCCACTTTCAGTGTGTGAGTTTCTATTTCTCTGCATTCTTGCCAACATTTGGCAGAATACACTCATTTTTTAAATTAATCTGATAATGTAAGGTAAGTGGTGTCACATGGTTATTGTTTTTATTTCATTTTCAGCTTCTTATACCTACTGAGGTTAAATATATTTTTATATATTTATTAGCTATTTGTATTTCTTCCGAGAATTGCCAATTTCTATCTTGCTAATTTTTCTATTGAAATGTTTTCTGTTGGAATGTTCTCTATTCAAACTGTTATGAATATTTACATATTTTAATTCTTTAAGGGTCATTTCACTGCAAATTTTTTTCCATTCATTTGTCCTTTTTTCCCAATAGATTTTTGAGGAACATATGGTGTTTGGTTACATGAATAAATTCTTTAATGATGATTTCTGAGATTTTCATGCACCCATCACCCAAGCAGTGTACACTGCACTCAGTGTGTTGTCTTTTATCCCTAACCCCCTCACCCTTTCCCCCGAGTCCCCAAAGTCCATTGTATCATTCTTATGTCTTTGTATCCTCATAGTCTAGCTCCTACTTATAAGTGAGAACATATGATGTTTGGTTTTTCCATTTCTGAGTTACTTCATTTGGAATAATGGTCTTCAATTCCACCCAGGTTGCTATGAATGCCATTATTTCATTCCTTTTTATGGCTGTGTAGTATTCCATGGTGTATATATATCACATTTTCTTTATCCATTCATTGATTGATAGACATTTGGGCTGGTTCCAAGTTTTTACAATTGCATACTGTGCTGCAAGAAACATGCTTGTGCAAGTATGTTTTTCATATAATGACTTCTTTTCCTCTAGGTAGATACCCATGAGTGAGACTGCTGGATCAAATGGTAGGTCTACTTTTAGTTCTTTAAAGAGACTCCACACTGTTTTCTATAGTGGTTGTACTAGCTTGCATTCTCACCAACAGTGTAAAAAAGTGTTTCCTTTTCACCATACCCACACCAACATCTATTATTTTTTAATTTTTATGGGTGTTCTTGCAGGAGTGAGGTGGTATCGCATTGTGGTTTTGATTTGCATTTCCCAGATAATTAGTGATGTTGAGCATTTGTCCATATGTTTGTTGGCCACTTGTATATCTTCTTTTGAGAATTGTCTATTCATGTCCTTAGCCCACTTTTTGATGGGATTGTTTGTTTTTTTCTTGCTAATTTGTTCGAGTTTCTTATAGATTCTGGATATTAGTCCTTTGTCCAATATAGATTGCAAAGATTTTTCTTCCACTCTGTGGGGTATCTATTTACTCTGCTGATTATTTCTTTTACTGTGCAGAAGCTTTTTAGTTTAATTGACTCCCATCTATTTATCTTTTTTTGTTTGTTTGTTTCATTTGCTTTTGGGTTCTTGGTCATGAAGTCTTTGCCTAAGCCGATGTATAGAAGGGTTTTTCTGATGTTATCTTCTAGATTTTTTATGGTTTCAGGTCTTAGATTTAGGTCTTTGATCCATCTTGAGTTGATTTTTGTATAGGGTGAGAGATGAGGATCCAGTTTCATTCTTCTACATGTGGCTTGCCAATTATCCCAGCACCATTTGTTGAATAGGGTGTGCTTTCCCCACTTTATGTTTTTGTTTGCTTTGTCGAAGATCAGTTGACTATAAGTATTTGGCTTTATTTCTGGTTTCTCTACTCTGTTCCATTGATCTATATGCCTATTTTTATACCAGTACCATGCTGTTTTGGTGACTATGGCCTTATAGTATAGTTTGAAGTTGGTAAATGTGATGCCTCCAGATGCCTCCTTTTTGCTTAGTCTTGCTTTGGCTTCATTTGTCCTTTTAACTTTGCCTATGATGTCCTTTGCCATAGGCAAAAATGAATTTTTATCTAAAAAAAGTCAAACTTTTCCATTATGAGTTATATTTTTTGTAATTTAAGCTAGCCTCAACTTCAAAATCTTTAATATATTACCCCCATTTTTGGTCAAAATAGTTGTAAAGTTTGCATTTTATATTTGGTTCTTTAATATATCTGGAATTTTATTTTTATGTATGACATGAAGGAAAGAATCTAATTTTATTTTTTCTGTGTGGTGAACAATTATTCTCACCCACTTTTTGAAGACTGTGTCTTTCCCCATGGATTTTTGGTGCCATCTTTATCATATATCAAGGCTCTATATATGAGCAAGACTGTTTCTGGACACTCTAAAAGTTCCATTGACTTATTTATTTGTTGTAGCACCAAAAAAAATGCTGTTTTATTTATGATCACTTTGAATATTGACTAGTTTCTAATGAGAAAATATGCTTTTAAAAGTATTTTTCAGGATTGTTTAGCTGTATCTATACTCTTCTGTATGAATTCTATATGGACCAAAATTAAAAAAAATACACTGTACATTTAACTTTTCTCCTCTAATATGCAGAATAGCATACATCTAGCAAACAGCTATTTTTACTGGGCACATAAATCTTACTCCTCCAAAATTCCTGGTCTTTCTTAGGCAAGGGAGCATGTTCCCAGTGGAAAAGGCTTGAGATTATATTCTGTTTTAATGCTTCTCATCCTGGTAGAATCATTTCTCTGTTTCTCAATGTTTTTACTTGCTGAGTAATACTGTTAATGTAGAATCTTAGAAACTGTAGGAAGGTTTTATTAAAAGATAAGAAGGTACCATGAGGCCTATTTTTAGTTAGAGCTCTGGTACTTTTTGAGTTCTAAAAACCTCAAATACAATGCCTCATCTCAGATGACTTAGAATGTAGCCTCTTCACTTATTCATTCAGCAAATATTTACTAAGGTCCTATTACATGGCTGTTACTATCTTAAGTGCCAGGGATAGAGTGGCTTACTCACCAGTTCTTTGGAAGAGAAGAGACAATTATTATTTTTATTTTAATAGGTGAAGGAACTAAGGCACAAGCTCTTCATTTAATTTGATTCAATACAAGTTGCATTTTCTGAGAGCTTACAGAGGTCCCAGACTATAGGGTTATGTATTAGGTGCTCTGGGATGATAATATCAAAGATGAGGAAGAGAGGTGTTCTCTTCAAGGCTGGTCTCATCCAACATGACACATTACAGTCAACATATAGCTATTACACTTGAATTCATATAAGACCACTTGCCTCCTATCTAAGGAGATTTAAATTGATTCCTCAAGAAAGTAGGCTGTAAGTTGGCTTTTGAAGAATGGAAGTATCATTGTCTGATTTCTAGTGAGATTATCATGTAGACAGATTGAAGGCCAGAGGAGATACTGGAGCAAAAAGGGACCTGGGGAGAAAGACAACATTGCAAAGACAAGGGTGAGGCTGGTTGGAATAGAGCAAGTGTTTGGAGCATACAGAGATGGAATGAGTAGTGAATAGCACTCAGGTCTCTTGCACTTCTGGCTAGTAGAGGTCAGTGGATTAGGAGACCTGACATAAATTACAATCACAGGCAGGCTACCTATGCTTTGTCCTTAAGTACTGATTCCTTTCTAGTAGTTTCCGTGTAATCTCCTTAACAAATTTTTTTATAATTCACCACTGAAAATTAATCATTCTTCCATCTATGCCCCCTGTACTCTGTGCATTTTAAAATCACAGCATCTGTAATTGTCAGCATACTTGATAATGTGTCTGTCTGCCTAAGAGCAGAGCCATGCCTTTGGCCTTTGTGACCTCAACAACTAGCACAATGCCTGTTAGTTGAGGGAAATTTTGTTGATGGGAGAATAAACCTTCACGGCCTATTATTTACTGGATGGCTAGAGTTCCTTGGGTTTGTTTTTTAAAAAAATCTGTACATCTAATGCATCTTATGAGGTAGTAACCTGATGCACTGATACCACATGGGTCACAGAATCATGTGATTATGTGGGAGTGTGGTTACTGATGCAGAATGTGACATAACCCTGAAAGGGTTCTAGAGAGAAGCTGTAAAGAGTTGACTCAGCCAACAGTGCAGAGTGAATGGTCAGCAAATCACACATTTTGAAGTAGTTCAGGCCTTGTTGAGATTTACAGGAAAAACATTTTCCTAGTAATTGGAGGTTTTCTTCCTAGAGCAGTGTACTTATATTGTTCTACAAACTTGGGACTCAACTAAAAGTTGTCATGAAAAAAGGTTTTAGAATGCCAAATAAGTCTAGTGTTTTCTATATTTCAATTCTCATTTGTTTTTAAATTAAAATTTCTTCTGCATTTCCCAGTCACCCTTTATGATATTTGTCTTGGGCTTTTAAAGAATGTTCATTTGGGTATAGATGATGAAGCACAGCTGGGGAAATCATTAACTGTATCTTCCTTGAGAAAAGTACAAACTATTCAAGTGGATCTTATCAACTTCATAAGCATTTCCTGAGAATTTGCCATGAATCTAGTAACATTCTGAGTAAGCGGAAGTATATCAAAGTTAAAAACAAACTATCACTAAGTAGACATGTAACCTAAAGCTAGTGACTTAAACTATAAACCTTGGTTTCCTCATTTGTAAAACTGTATACTTACTACCTATTTCATGGGTTATCACAAATAAAGAATAAGCAAACAAATTTACATTTGCAAAGCACAAGTGTCTGGTAAGACATAAGATGACTCAGTAAGTAAAACTCACTCATAATTAATAAAATTAGAGGAACTATGTTCAACTATGCTCACCAGAAACACAGTTAGTAATAGTCATAATAATGAATGGCAAACCCCCATGTTCCAGAATATTTGTGCTGGAGGAAGCAGTCAATGAAGGACCTTAGGAGGAGGTAGGACAGGATCATGGGCTTTGGAGTCAATCTAGTTATGAATCCTAGGCTGCCATATACTAAACCCTCAGTCAGTATTAGTTCTCTTTCTTTTTCACGGTGTAATGATATAGCCACTTCCTTGGCAGTCATTTATAAGAAGGCCTTGACTAGCTTCCTGTAGGTATAGCCTGGCAGCATCCGGCCTAGAGCTTCATACCAATTGCCTCTCACTTTCTGTCCCAGAGCTTTTCTGAAACAGAAATTTGGTTGCCAGAAGGAATCTGCTCTACACTCTGCCATGTGCAATTCTGTCTCAAAGAGAGTTAAAGCCTTGGACTTCCTTGAGAAATGGGGGATGTGAACTAATGGATACATGTTTCCGAAGGCATTTCACAAGGGTCCTCAGATGGTCCAGTGGGATAATGCACAGTTGTCTGTAGTAGTGACCACCTTGACAACTTATCATTGTTCTAGATTTCTTTCTTTTTTTCTTTCTCTCTCCTACTATCTCATTCCTGCTTCCTGGACTTACTCCAAATAAACCACTTGCACCCAAGACTTTGTTTCAGGATCACCTGTGGGAAAAACTCAGGCTATTATGTACATTGCCTATGCTAAATACTGGGAAAACAAAGTTGAGGAAGATAAATGCCTATCCTAGAATACTTTACAGTCTAATGCAGGAAACAGGTATTTAAACATATCATTTCAATACTGTATGTTTATACAATTTACATTTACTGCATACTTGACATTTAACTCAAAGCTTAATCCTAGTTTACTAAATACATAACAGTTAAACAAATGGAAACTGTTTTGCATTTGTGCTCAACACATGGTTTGTGTGAATCATCTAAACAAATATAGGTAACTGTATTTCATACATTTTCACTGCAGTATAGTTTGCCATTACAAAAATATATCACGTGATTTATCTACTTTTGTGTTATTTGGATTGGATTACTTGGATTGTGTTACTTGGATTATTTATATGTTTATATTTTTTCTGCTATAGATAGGGCTTCCAGGAGCATTCTTCTACCTGTCTTTTGGAGTACATGTGCAACAATTTCTCTTCTACCTATTTAGAGGTAGGTATGCTGGTACATAGGATTTGCTTATTTTCAATTTTACTACATAATACCTGACAGTTTTATAATGTGATTATACCAACATACACCTCTTACAGCACTGTATAAGATTTCTGGTTTCTCCACAATCTCGTCACACTTTATATTGTCACACATTTTCATTTTTTTAATTAAAAAATTCCTCATGCTATCTAGTCTATGATATATTGTCACACATTTTCAATTTGCCAGTGTAGTATGTGTAAAATGGTATTTTGTGATTTTAATTTGAATTTCTGTGACTACTAAGGGGATTGAGCGTTTGTTCATGTTTGTTGACCATGTTCATTCTTTTGTAAAATGCCTGTTGAGGTATTTTTGCCTATTTTCTACTGAGATGTTTTAATTTTTAGTATAGAGGCTGTTCATAAATTGTATATTAATCCTATATCAATTATATGGGTTGCAAATTGTGTCAACTTATAGTTCATGGCTTATCTTTTAACTGTCTTTATATCTTTCAATAACTGTAAATTCTTAATGTAGTATGAGTTATTCATATTTTCCTTTATTCTTTGCATTTTCTGTGTCTTTTAAAGAAATACTCTTTTATCCTAATGTTGAAAAAATACATATTCTTCTACAAATTTCTTTACTATTTTTCTGTTCACATGAAAGTCTTTAATCCACTTGGAACTGCTTCTTGAGTATGATATGCTCTAGGGTCTTAATTTTATTTTATTTTTCCTCATTGAGATAACTGATTCATTTACTTAAAAAATCCTTCTTGTCCCTTGTGGTCTGCAGTGCCCACTCAGTCACAAAACAACTTTTCATATGCATGGTGTTCTGTTCTTGGGCTGTCCGTTCTATTCCATTTTTCTATTTGTTCATTCTTGCACCAATACTACAATGTCTTAAATAATATAACCTTGTCTGGTAAGGCAAGTCTGTCTACCTCATTCTTTTCTTCAATAGAGTTTTGGCTATTTATTCTTTGCTTCTTGCTTTCCAAAAAAATTTTAGAATAAGCTTGTCACACTTCACAAAAAATTAAAACACAAGCAAAAATACAGTTGGCATTTTTACTGCAATCACACTAAATCAATAGATCAATCTGAGGAAAATTTATATTTTTATTATTTGATTAAATCAATCCATGAACATGGTATATCCGACCATCTATTTTAAGTTTGTTTTAATGTGTTTCAATATAATTTTATGATTTTTTCATGAAGATCTTATACATCTTTTCAAAGGCCTATATTCCTTGATACTTTGTATTTTAGTGCTATGACAAGTGATATCATTTAAATTACATTTTCTAGCTGTTTTGCTGGTATATAGAAATGTAACTAATATTTGTATATTCATTTTATATCAACCTTACTAATTTTTCTCATTAATTCTAACAATTTGTCATTACATTTACTTGAATTTTCTATTCAGATGGTCATATTATCTAAGTATGACTTTCTAATCCTTGTACTTTTTATTTCTTTATCTTTCCTTGCTATTTTGAACAGCAGTATAACAATAAGCATCCTTATCATCTCTCTAATTTAAAGAAAATACTTCAGTATTTCTTCATTCAGCAGGATGACTGCAGTAAATCTGGGGGCTCCTATTTTAGGACTTCCCTTCTATTGCCAAGATTTTTTTAATCATGAATGCATGGTGAATTTTTATTTAATACTTTTTTATATCTGTTGAGATTATCACATGATTTTTCTCCCTTAAGCTATTTTAGTGATGAGTAACATCGGCTGATTTTCTTTTGTTTAAGCCAATCTTGCATTCCTTGGATAAACTCTACTAGCTCAAGATGTGTTTTATTTTTTATATCTCTAGTTTGTCTTGACAATGTTTGCATCTATTTTTATAGATGAGATTGAGTTATAATGGTCTTTTTAAAAAAAAACTGTTCTTGTTAGATTTTGGTATCATGCTTTTGCTAGTCTCTTAAAATAAATTGAGGGGAATGTTCTCTTTACTTATACTTAAGAATAATTTTTGCAGGATAGAAATTATTTGTTCCTTCAATATTTGGCAGAACTCACCTGTTTTTTTTGTGGGCCTGTTGTTTTCATTATGGGAAGATTTAAATTCTGATTCTATATTTCTTTTCAAGTCAGTTTTAGGAAGTTATATTTTTGAAGACTATTTCATCTAAGTTTTAAAATGTATTGTCATAAACTCTTATTATCTTTTAAATAACTGAAGCATGCACAGTTAGATCTGCTTTTTTATTCTTAATATTATTCACTTTCACCTTCTTTATTTTATTCTTACTTTATCTTTCCAAAATTTGATATATTTTATTTGAGTTTTTAAGGAACCGGCTTTTGTCTTTGATGATTCTCTGTATTGTGTATTTGTTTTCTAAAACATTAAATCAACTCTGTATTAATTTTTTATTGCTGTATGACAAATGGCTGCAAACTGACTATCTCAAACAAAACTGATTTATTGTTTTATGTCTGGGTATGGTTAGCTGTATGCTCTGCTCAAAGTCTGACCAAGCTGAAATCAAGGTGCTAAGGTGGGGCTGGGGCTATGATAAGGCATGAGCTCTTCTTCCAAGCTCACTGGTTTTGGCAGAATTCATTTCCTTATAGTTATACGGCTGAATTCCCCATTTGCTTGTTGGCTCCTCAACTTCTACAGCTAAACACAGTTCTTTGCCATGTGACCCCAGCAGGCAGTTTACAACATGGCTATTTGCATACCTCCAGGACAGAAGAAGAGCACCTGCTGAACCTTTGAATTTCTCAGACCTCTGTCTCTGACCTCTAAACCCTCTTTTAAAGGGCTCACCTAATTAAGTCAGGCGCATCCACGCTCAACAGAAAGAGATTATGCTGGTTGTGTGCTCAAGGATGCAGAAATCTTGAGAGCTATCATAGAATGTTTTCTGCCAGTAGTCTCTTGTATTTGTCTTTTTATAAATCTTATTAGGGGTTTTTTTTTTTTTTTTTTTGAGACAGGGTCTCACTCTGTCGCCCAGGCTGGAGTGCAGTGGCGCGGTCTTGGCACACTGCAAGCTCCACCTCCCGGTTCACTCCATTCTCCTGCCTCAGCCTCCCGAGTAGCTGGAACTACAGGCATCCGCCACCACGTCCGGCTAATTTTTTTGTATTTTTTTAGCAGAGATGGGTTTTCACCGTGTTAGCCAGGATAGTCTCCATCTCCTGACTTCGTGATCCGCTTGTGTCAGCCTCCCAAAATGCTGGGATTACAGGTGTGATCCACCGTGCCCAGCCTGTTGTTTTCTTTCTAACATCTGAAGTTAGATGCTTAGTTCATTGGTTTTCTAAAGTATTTTCTAAAGTCCATTATGATTTCTCCTTTGAACAATGTACAACTAAAAGAATATTTCAAATACTTTAAATACATAGATTTAATTTTTTTCCTTTAATTACTCATTTCCTACTTAACTGCATTGTAGGGAAGAATATTGACTGTATGAATCAATATTTGGAAATTTGTTGATTTTTTTTCTATTTTCTTTTTATAATTCTGTCAATTCTTGCCTCATATTATTAAGGTCATATTATTTTGTGCTGGTGGGTAGAAATAGATTGTACGTTCTTATCAATTGACTTTTTTATCATTATGTAAGACCTAGAAATTTTTACCTTAATATACTTATTTGAACTTTGTTAGTATTTATATGGTATATTTTTTCCTTCTTTATATTTTAAATTTTATTGTCTCATTATATTTTAGATGTGTCTCTTATCAACAGCATAGAGCTAGATCTAAAAATTCCAGTCTAGCAATTTGGCCTCTTAAATGGAGTTTTTAGCATAGTTATATTTTTGTAATTACTAAAATATTTGGGTTATTTTCAGCATCTTATTTTCTGCTTTATAATTGTTTCTCTTGTTCTATGTTTCTTTCACTTTCCTTTCATATCTTATTTTACATTAATTTTAAAAATTATATTATTTTTCTCTATTATTTTGGAAATTATACACCCTATACTTATCAATTAAAATTTGCTTATTCTAGAAATACATTTTAAAGAATTTTAGTGAGAATTTATGGAAAGTTAACATTTTTAGTTGTAGTTTCTCTGAAGAATATCTTTTTGTCACCCTTATTCTTGAGAATGATTTTCTTTGGCACACAATTCTATGTTGATAATTATTTTCTTTTTGCATGTTGAAGATATCATTCTACTGTTCTCTGGTTTCCATTTTATTCCTCCTAGGCTTATTATTTGCAGTAATTGTGTTCTATAAACTCACTGTTAACGCTGAATTATTAAATATTGAACCACTGCTCCTAGAGAAAATAAAAGGTGAGGTTCCATGAGCATGTGATCACAACATTTTCATCAGCTTATCAACACATAATCTTGTTTTGTATGTGTTTCTGTTTAAAAACACCTTATTTAATCTATATTGTTGATTAATTGACATTGAACTTGCAGCCCACAGCACTGTACTCACATCTGAATGCAGCTTCTGTAACACGTGTATTTTCTCCCAAAGACACATCATAGTCTTCTTGTTCTTAGGAACACTAACAGTATTTCAGTACTATGCTTGAGGAGAATTTTAAACCACAAAATCACCAACAAAAAGCACAGAAATAGAAAAATATGCCACTAAATAGACTGTGAAAAAGACAAATGTTTATAGTATAAGAGGTAATAAAAGAAGGCAGAGGGTTGTGTTGTTTGATCTTGGCTAGAAAGTATGTATGAGATAACTCAAATATTTTGCCACATTGTGCATCTCCCTGAATGACCATGAAAGTGCTGCAAGAATGGATTTTGGGGTTACTAATAAATTTTAGCAAGTAGGCAAATTTTCAAATATTGAATCTGTGAATAATGAGCACCAACTACAATTGGTCCTTTTTTTTAAAAGTCTTATTCTTCAGCTTTAGTGCTCTTCAGTTTCACTCTAATAGTATATATGTCAAATTTATTTTTAAAATTTTTTGATAAAATTTTGATTTTGTTAGACTTCATAAATCTGGGGCTTAATACTTCTCATCAGTTCTTTAAGAATGCTCAGCCATTTCTTCTTCAAGTATTCTGTCACCCATTTTCTCTCTCTTTCTTTTTCTGGGACTCTAGACATATTTTTGAACTTTTTACTTTGTTATTTATGACTCCTAACTATTATTCAGTATCTTTCATTTCTTTGTCTCTCTCTGTTGCATTATGGATTCATTCTTTAAATCTAATTTCCAGTTTACTAAATCTTTCTTCAGCTATATCAAATCTGCTGAAAAAGCCATTGTTTAGATTTTAATTTCAGTTGTTTCCTTTAATTTTTACAAGTTCTTTTTGATGCTTTTTTTCAAATATTATTGGTCTTTTTAAAAATCCCTTGCTCTTGGCTTGAAATCTTTATCCTCTCTTCTATTACTTTAAACATACTACATACATGCATATGCTTTTATATCCCATGTCTGATAATACCACTATCAGAAGTTATTTTAATTCTGACTTTATTTTTTACTTTTTTCTAGCTCATACTCATGTTGCTTTCTTTATTAATCTATTAAGTATTTCCTCCTCCCCCTTCTACTTCTTCCTCTCCCTCTCTTCCTCCTTTCTTTTCTTCACCATTAGCCTATAATCTTTAGAAGTATATCAGTAGCAATTTTTTGAGACTTGACTTGAAGATGTATTTCTTCAGTGAGGACTTAGTTCACTTTTCCTAAATGCCTGAAAACCATTTTAAACTGAATTGAGAGCTTCAAGGCTTTTTAGGGCACCAGGAGAATATGAATTTAGGCTGCAAACCTACACGAGGCCCAGAGTGTGTACCTACATTCTTAGGGAATATTTTCTTCCTTAACCTAAAACAAAATGTTGAGATAGGCACCCTTTCTCTGAGAGTGTATGGGGTTTCCTTTTCAGCATTTCATGATAAGCATATTCTAGGTTTTGTCTCCAATCTTCCTGCACTGGGAGGCTATGAAAACTAAAGTTCAGTGCCCTCAGGGTAAAGCCAGTTTGAGTTCTTTTTCCTTTGTGTGTGTATTTGTTACTTGAACCACACCCACTGATTTTTATAAAAACAATATATTCTATCATTTGGCCTCATATTTTATTAGAACTAAGAAGGGTAGGAGAGTTTTTCAGAGTTTAGTGTCACATCCATGCATACTAGGTTAGTGTTGTGAAAGTTCTGAGCACTGGGTGGGGGTCAGTGGGAGGGGAATATGCTTCATTCTTTGTGCAATTTTTCAAACTATTTTCTTTTCAAACTACAAAACCAGAAAGTGTTCATGCGATAGGGCATTAACAGAGAGATACACAAAGAAAAGGACAACAATCTGTCTCCCCCACTATTGGTTCCTTGGCAGCCAATATTTACACTTTTGGATGCATGTTTATCCTTAGCTCTGTAAGCTCATACAATTATATGCAAACAGATACACAATACAGATTCTCTTTCTTTCTCTTCATTACCAAATAATGAGATCATACTGTAAATATTTCTGCCACTTGCCTTTTCATATAACAGCATATCATGTTCCTCCATGTCAATATATGTAGCCTAACTCATATGTTATTAATAGAAGCATGTTATTCTGTAGTATGTATATATGTGCTCCAATTTATTCAGCCATTTCTCTGTTTATAAACAGTAGTTTTCCTGCCAGAATTTTACCATTGATGGTAGGGAAAGATCAGCAATGAACATTCTAGACACAAACGCTTATGTACTGGTGCTTTTATTTTTGTAGAATAGATCTTGCTGGATCAAAGACTGTTTGCGATTTGCTTTCCAAAAAAATTACAGCTGTTGTATAAGAGTGTCCTTTCCTCCATATTTTAGCCAACAATATATTTTATCCGTCTTTCTAATAGATGCCAGGCTGATGAGGGGAGATGCATCTGTCTGCCTTGTTTACTTCGACCTGAATTTTCAATAAGGTTGAGCACCTTCCATATGTTTAATACCCATTTGCATCAACTCTAATGTGGAAAACTGCATACACTTTATTCATTTTTCTATCAGATTGCTTGATGTTTACCTACAAATTTCTATGGCTCTTTGTAAGTTAGAAAGAGTAATCTTTGTCTGTCATATATATTTCAAATATTTTTTCCAGCCTATCATTTGTTTTTTGACTTTGTATTTGGTGTATGGAAATTTTTATCAGTTTCATTGAGCTATAATTTACATGCAATAAAATTGACCTGTTTTAAGTGTACAATGTGGTAGATTTTGACAAATAGGTACTTATATATAACCATCACCACAATGATGATATAGAAGTTTCATTATCCCACATATTTTACCTGTGCTTCTTTGTAGCCAGTTTTTTCCCACCTCTAGCCCTGTGACCACTGATCTGGTTTTCTTGCCTTTTCTGGAATTTCTTTTTTTTTTTTAATAATCCTACATAAGTTTTAATGTGATATGAGTAATATTGTTATTGCTCATTTAAATTAATTACATTTAGTTAATTTTATGTGGATTAGAATATTTTATTTGCATGTATCTGACATTAAATTGTGGAAATTACAAATTTATTGATGGATGATATAGTACGATACATGTTATAGTATTTTACATCTTCAACTTTTGTCTCATTTTTTATAAATGCTTATTTTAAAAACAAGTAATTCCTAGGAGTATGCTGGGCGTGAAAATATACTATAGTTACTTAATTCTCATTTACAATAATAACATGAATGCAAAATGCATGTATATAAATTTAATAGGAAACATGTACACTTTGAATAAGGAAAACTACAAAACTACTGAAAAAAGTTAATGAACATATAAACACATGCAGTACTTGTATAGGAAGAAAACATTGTAAAGATAAATTCCTTCCCAATATAATTTATAAATATAGTCCAATTCAAATCTAATTATAATCCTGGCAAGATTATATTTAATTTTTTTATTATACTTTAAGTTTTAGGGTACAACTGCACAATATGCAGGTTTGTTATATATGTATCCATGTGCCATGTTGGTGTGCTGCACCCATTAACCCGTCATTTAGCATTAGGTATATCTCCTAATGCTGTCCCTCCCCCCTCCCCCCACCCCACAACAGTCCCCGGAGTGTGATGTTCCCCTTCCTATGTCCATGTGTTCTCATTATTCAATTCCCACCTATGAGTGAGAACATGCGGTGTTTGGTTTTTTGTCCTTGCAATAGTTTACTGCGAATGATGGTTTCTAGTTTCATCCATGTCCCTATAAAGGACATGAACTCATCATTTTTTATGGCTGCATAGTATTCCATGGTGTATATGTGCTACATTTTCTTAATCCAGTCTATCGTTGTTGGACATTTGGGTTGGTTCCAACTCTTTGCTATTGTGAATAGTGCCACAATAAACATACGTGTGCATGTGTCTTTATAGCAGCATGATTTATAGTCCTTTGGGTATATACCCAGTAATGGGATGGCTGGGTCAAATGGTATTTCTAGTTCTAGATCCCTGAGGAATCACCACACTGACTTCCACAATGGTTGAACTAGTTTACAGTCCCACCAACAGTGTAAAAGTGTTCCTATTTCTCCACATCCTCTCCAGCACCTGTTGTTTCCTGACTTTTTAATGATGGCCATTCTAACTGGTGTGAGATGGTATCTCATTTTGGTTTTGATTTGCATTTCTCTGATGGCCAGTGATGATGAGCATTTCTTCATGTGTTTTTTGGCTGCATAAATGTCTTCTTTTGAGAAGTGTCTGTTCATGTCCTTTGCCCACTTTTTGATGGGGTTGTTTGTTTTTTTCTTGTAAATTTGTTTGAGTTCATTGTAGATTCTGGATATTAGCCCTTTGTCAGATAAGTAGGTTGCAAAAATTTTCTCCCATTTTGTAGGTTGCCTGTTGACTCTGATGATAGTTTCTTTTGCTGTGCAGAAGCTCTTTAGTTTAATTAGATCCCATTTGTCAATTTTGGCTTTTGTTGCCATTGCTTTTGATGTTTTAGACATGAAGTCCTTGCCCATGCCTATGTCCTGAATGGTATTGCCTAGGTTTTCTTCTAGGGTTTTTATGGTTTTAGGTCTCACATGTAAGTCTTTAATCCATCTTGAATTAATTTTTGTATAAGGTGTAAGGAAGGGATCCAGTTTCAGCTTTCTACATATGGCTAGCCAGTTTCCCCAGCACCATTTATTAAATAGGAAATCCTTTCCCCACTGCTTGTTTTTGTCAGGTTTGTCAAAGATCAGATAGTTGTAGATATGTGACATTATTTCTGAGGTCTCTGTTCTGTTCCATTGATCTATGTCTCTGTTGTGGTACTAGTACCATGCTGTTTTGGTTACTGTAGCCTTGTAGTATAGTTTAAAGTTAGGTAGCGTGATGCCTCCAGCTTTGTTCTTTTGGCTTAAGATTGACTTGGCGATGCGGGCTCTTTTTTGGTTCCATATGAACTTTAAAGTAGTTTTTTTCGAATTCTGTGAAGAAAGTCATTGGTAGCTTGATGGGGATGGCATTGAATCTATAAATTACCTTGGGCAGTATGGCTATTTTCACGATATTGATTTTTCCAACCCATGAGCATGGAATGTTCTTCCATTTGTTTGTATCCTCTTTTATTTCATTGAGCAGTGGTTTGTAGTTCTCCTTGAAGAGGTCCTTTGCGTCCCTTGTAAGTTGGATTACTAGGTATTTTATTCTCTTTGAAGCAATTGTGAATGGGAGTTCACTCATGATTTGGCTCTCTGTTTGTCTGTTATTGGTGTATAAGAATGTTTGTGATTTTTGCACATTGATTTTGTATCCTGAGACTTTGCTGAAGTTGCTTATCAGCTTAAGGAGATTTTGGGCTGAGCCAGTGGGGTTTTCTAGATATATGATCATGTCATCTGCAAACAGGGACAATTTGACTTCCTCTTTTCCTAATTGAATACCCTTTATTGCCTTCTCCTGCCTAATTGCCCTGGCCAGAACTTCCAACACTATGTTGAATAGGAGTGGTGAGAGAGGGCATCCCTGTCTTGTGCTAGTTTTCAAAGGGAATGCTTCCAGTTTTTGCCCATTCAGTATGATATTGGCTGTGGGTTTGTCATAGATAGCTCTTATTATTTTGAAATATGTCCCATCAATACCTAATTTATTGAGAGTTTTTAGCTTGAAGCGCTGTTGAATTTTGTCAAAGGCCTTTTCGGCATCTATTGAGATAATCATGTGGTTTTTGTCTTTGGTTCTGTTTATATGCTGGATTACATTTATTGATTTGCATATGTTGAACCAGCCTTGCATCCCAGGGATGAAGCCCACTTGATCATGGTGTATAAGCTTTTTGATGTGCTGCTGGATTCGGTTTGCCAGTATTTTATTGAGGATTTTTGCATCAATGTTCATCGAGGATATTGGTCTACAATTCTCTTTTTTGGTTATGTCTCTGCCAGGCTTTGGTATCAGGATGATGCTGGCCTCATAAAATGAGTTAGGGAGGATTCCCTCTTTTTCTATTGATTGGAATAGTTTCAGAAGGAATGGTACCAGTTCCTCCTTGTGCCTCTGGTAGAATTGGGCTGTGAATCCATCAGGTCCTGGACTCTTTTTGGTTGGCCACAATTTCAGAGCCTGTTATTAGTCTATTCAGAGATTCAACTTCTTCCTGGTTTAGTCTTGGGAGGGTGTATTTGTCGAGCACTTTATCCATTTCTTCTAGATTTTCTAGTTTATTTGTGTAGAGGTGTTTGTAGTATTCTCTGATGGTAGATTATATTTCTGTGGGATCAGTGGTGATATCCCCTTTATCATTTTTTATTGCATCTATTTGATTCTTCTCTCTTTTCTTCTTTATTAGTCTTGCTAGTGGTCTATCAATTTTGTTATCTTTTCAAAAAACCAGCTCCTGGATTCATTAATTTTTTGAAGGGTTTTTTGTGTCTCTATTTCCTTCAGTTCTGCTCTGATTTTAGTTATTTCTTGCCTTCTGCTAGCTTTTGAATGTGTTTGCTCTTGCTTTTCTAGTTCTTTTAATTGTGATGTTAGGGTGTCAATTTTGGATCTTTCCTGCTTTCTCTTGTGGGCATTTAGTGCCATAAATTTCCCTCTGCACACTGCTTTGAATGTGTCCCAGAGATTCTGGTATGTTGTGTCTTTGTTCTCATTGGTTTCAAAGAACATCTTTATTTCTGCCTTCATTTCGTTATGTACCCAGTAGTCATTCAGGAGCAGGTTGTTCAGTTTCCATGTAGCTGAGCGGTTTTGAGTGGGTTTCTTAATCCTGAGTTCTAGTTTGATTGCACTATGGTCTGAGAGACAGTTTGTTATAATTTCTGTTCTTTTACATTTGCTGAGGAGAGCTTTACTTCCAACTATGTGGTCAATTTTGGAATAGATGTGGTGTGATGCTGAAAAAAATGTATATTCTGTTGATTTGGGGTGGAGAGTTCTGTAGATGTCTATTAGGTCTGCTTGGTGCAGAGCTGAGTTCAATTCCTGGGTATCCTTGTTAACTTTCTGTCTCATAGATCTGTCTAATGTTGACAGTGGGGTGTTAAAATCTCCCATTATTATTGTGTGGGAGTCTAAGTCTCTTTGTAGGTCACTCAGGACTTGCTTTATGAATCTGGATGCTCCTGTATTGGGTGCATATATATTTAGGATAGTTAGCTCTTCTTGTTGAATTGATCCCTTTACCATTATGTAATGGCCTTGTCTCTTTCGATCTTTGTTGGTTTAAAGTCTATTTTATCAGAGACTAGGATTGCAACCCCTGCCTTTTTTTGTTTTACATTTGCTTGGTAGATCTTATTCCATCCCTTTATTTTGAGTCTATGTGTGTCTCTGCACGTGAGATGGGTTTCCTGAACACAGCACACTGATGGGTCTTGACTCCTTATCCAATTTGCCAGTCTGTGTCTTTTAATTGGAGCATTTAGCCCATTTACATTTAAAGTTAATATTGTTATGTGTGAATTTGATCCTGTCATTATGATGTTAGCTGGTTATTTTGCTCATTAGTTGATGCACTTACTTCCTAGCCTCGATGGTCTTTACAGTTGGGCATGTTTTTGCAGTGGCTGGTACCGGTTGTTCCTTTCCATGTTTAGTGCTTCCTTCAGGAGCTCTTTTAGGGCAGGCCTGCTGGTGACAAAATCACTCAGCATTTGCTTGTCTGTAAAGTATTTTATTTCTGCTTCACTTATGAAGCTTAGTTTGGCTGGATATGAATTTCTGGGTTGAAAATTCTTTTCTTTAAGCATGTTGAATATTGGCCCCC
>NW_026652279.1:84826907-84902332 GCF_009828535.3 Hylobates moloch
AGGGAATGCTTCCAGTTTTTGCCCATTCAGTATGATATTGGCTGTGGGTTTGTCATAGATAGCTCTTATTATTTTGAAATATGTCCCATCAATACCTAATTTATTGAGAGTTTTTAGCTTGAAGCGCTGTTGAATTTTGTCAAAGGCCTTTTCGGCATCTATTGAGATAATCATGTGGTTTTTGTCTTTGGTTCTGTTTATATGCTGGATTACATTTATTGATTTGCATATGTTGAACCAGCCTTGCATCCCAGGGATGAAGCCCACTTGATCATGGTGTATAAGCTTTTTGATGTGCTGCTGGATTCGGTTTGCCAGTATTTTATTGAGGATTTTTGCATCAATGTTCATCAAGGATATTGGTCTACAATTCTCTTTTTTGTTTATGTCTCTGCCAGGCTTTGGTATCAGGATGATGCTGGCCTCATAAAATGAGTTAGGGAGGATTCCCTCTTTTTCTATTGATTGGAATAGTTTCAGAAGGAATGGTACCAGTTCCTCCTTGTGCCTCTGGTAGAATTGGGCTGTGAATCCATCAGGTCCTGGACTCTTTTTGGTTGGCCACAATTTCAGAGCCTGTTATTAGTCTATTCAGAGATTCAACTTCTTCCTGGTTTAGTCTTGGGAGGGTGTATTTGTCGAGCACTTTATCCATTTCTTCTAGATTTTCTAGTTTATTTGTGTAGAGGTGTTTGTAGTATTCTCTGATGGTAGATTATATTTCTGTGGGATCAGTGGTGATATCCCCTTTATCATTTTTTATTGCATCTATTTGATTCTTCTCTCTTTTCTTCTTTATTAGTCTTGCTAGTGGTCTATCAATTTTGTTATCTTTTCAAAAAACCAGCTCCTGGATTCATTAATTTTTTGAAGGGTTTTTTGTGTCTCTATTTCCTTCAGTTCTGCTCTGATTTTAGTTATTTCTAGCCTTCTGCTAGCTTTTGAATGTGTTTGCTCTTGCTTTTCTAGTTCTTTTAATTGTGATGTTAGGGTGTCAATTTTGGATCTTTCCTGCTTTCTCTTGTGGGCATTTAGTGCCATAAATTTCCCTCTGCACACTGCTTTGAATGTGTCCCAGAGATTCTGGTATGTTGTGTCTTTGTTCTCATTGGTTTCAAAGAACATCTTTATTTCTGCCTTCATTTCATTATGTACCCAGTAGTCATTCAGGAGCAGGTTGTTCAGTTTCCATGTAGCTGAGCGGTTTTGAGTGGGTTTCTTAATCCTGAGTTCTAGTTTGATTGCACTATGGTCTGAGAGACAGTTTGTTATAATTTCTATTCTTTTACATTTGCTGAGGAGAGCTTTACTTCCAACTATGTGGTCAATTTTGGAATAGATGTGGTGTGATGCTGAAAAAAATGTATATTCTGTTGATTTGGGGTGGAGAGTTCTGTAGATGTCTATTAGGTCTGCTTGGTGCAGAGCTGAGTTCAATTCCTGGGTATCCTTGTTAACTTTCTGTCTCATAGATCTGTCTAATGTTGACAGTGGGGTGTTAAAATCTCCCATTATTATTGTGTGGGAGTCTAAGTCTCTTTGTAGGTCACTCAGGACTTGCTTTATGAATCTGGATGCTCCTGTATTGGGTGCATATATATTTAGGATAGTTAGCTCTTCTTGTTGAATTGATCCCTTTACCATTATGTAATGGCCTTGTCTCTTTCGATCTTTGTTGGTTTAAAGTCTATTTTATCAGAGACTAGGATTGCAACCCCTGCCTTTTTTTGTTTTACATTTGCTTGGTAGATCTTATTCCATCCCTTTATTTTGAGTCTATGTGTGTCTCTGCACGTGAGATGGGTTTCCTGAACACAGCACACTGATGGGTCTTGACTCCTTATCCAATTTGCCAGTCTGTGTCTTTTAATTGGAGCATTTAGCCCATTTACATTTAAAGTTAATATTGTTATGTGTGAATTTGATCCTGTCATTATGGTGTTAGCTGGTTATTTTGCTCATTAGTTGATGCACTTACTTCCTAGCCTCGATGGTCTTTACAGTTGGGCATGTTTTTGCAGTGGCTGGTACCGGTTGTTCCTTTCCATGTTTAGTGCTTCCTTCAGGAGCTCTTTTAGGGCAGGCCTGCTGGTGACAAAATCACTCAGCATTTGCTTGTCTGTAAAGTATTTTATTTCTGCTTCACTTATGAAGCTTAGTTTGGCTGGATATGAATTTCTGGGTTGAAAATTCTTTTCTTTAAGCATGTTGAATATTGGCCCCCACTCTCTTCTGGCTTGTAGAGTTTCTGCCGAGAGATCAGCTGTTAGTCTGATGGACCTCCCTTTGCGGGTAACCCAACCTTTCTCTCTGGCTGCCCTTAACATTTTTTCCTTCATTTCAACTTTGGTGAATCTGACAATTATGTGTCTAGGAATTGCTCTTCTCGAGGAGTATCTTTGTGGCGTTCTCTGTATTTCCTGAATCTGAATGTTGGCCTGCCTTGCTAGATTGGGGAAGTTCTCCTGGATAATATCTTGCAGAGTGTTTTCCAACTTGGTTCCATTCTCCCTGTCACTTTCAGGTACACCAATCAGATGTAGGTTTGGTCTTTTCACGTAGTCCCATATTTCTTGGAGGCTTTGCTCGTTTCTTTTTATTCTTTTTTCTCTAAACTTCCCTTCTCGCTTCATTTCATTCATTTCATCTTCCATCACTGATAATCTTTCTTCTAGTTGATCGCATTGGCTACTGAGGTTTCTGCATTCTTCACATAGTTCTCGAAACTTGGCTTTCAGCTCCATCAGCTCCTTTAAGCACTTCTCTGCATTGGTTATTTTAGTTAAACATTCATCTAATTTTTTTTCAAAGTTTTTAACTTCTTTGCCATTGGTTTGAATTTCCTCCTGTAGCTCGGAGTAGTTTGATTGTCTGAAGCCTTCTTCTCTCAACTCGTCAAAGTCATTCTCCGTCCAGCTTTGTTCCATTGCTTGTGAGGAACTGCGTTCCTTTGGAGGAGGAGAGGCACTCTGCTTTTTAGAGTTTCCAGTTTTTCTGCTCTGTTTTCTCCCCATCTTTGTAGTTTTTTCTACTTTTGGTCTTTGATGATGGTGATGTACAGATGGGTTTTTGGTGTGGGTGTCCTTTCTGTTTGTTAGTTTTCCTTCTAACAGACAGGACCCTCAGCTGCAGGTCTGTTGGAGTTTGCTAGAGGTCCACTCCAGACACTGTTTGGCTGGATGTCAGCAGCGGTGGCTGCAGAACAGCAGATTTTCGTGAACCGCAAATTCAGCTGTCTGATCATTCCTCTGGAAGTTTTGTCTCAGAGGAGTACCCGGCCGAGTGAGGTGTCAGTCTGTCCCTACTTGGGGGTGCCTCCCTTAGGCTACTCAGGGGTGAGGGTCCCACTTTAGGAGGCAGTCTGCCCGTTCTGAGATCTCCAGCTGCGTGCTGGGAGAACCACTACTCTCTTCAAAGCTGTCATACAGGGACATTTAAGTCTGCAGAGGTTACTGCTTTTTGTTTGTCTGTGCCCTGCCCCCAGAGGTGGAGCCTACAGAGGCAGGCAGGCCTCCTTCAGCTGTGGTGGGCTCCACCCAGTTCGAGCTTCCTGGCTGCTTTGTTTACTTAACCAAGCCTGGGCAATGGCGGGTGCCCCTCCCCCAGCCTCGCTGCTGCCTTGCAGTTGGATCTCAGACTGCTGTGCTAGCAATTAGCGAGACTCCATGGGCATAGGACCCTCCAAGCCAGGTGCAGGACACAATCTCCTGGTGTGCCATTTTCCAAACCTGTTGGAAAAGCACAGTATTCAGGTGGGAGTAATCCGATTTTCCAGGTGCTGTCTGTTACCCCTTTCTTTGACTAGGAGAGGGAACTCCCTGACCCCTTGCACTTCCCGAGTGAGGCAATGCCTCACCCTGCTTCAGCTCGCGCACGGTGCGCTGCACCGACTGTCCTGCACCCACTGTTTGGCACTCCCTAGTGAGATGAACCCGGTACCTCAGATGGAAATGCAGAAATCACCCGTCTTCTGTGTCACTCACGCTGGGAGCTGTAGACCGGAGCTGTTCCTATTCGGCCATCTTGGCTCCCAGCCTATCTGGAATTTCATATAAATGAAATTATGCAGCATGTAGTCATTGGTGCCGGTCTTTTTTCACTGAACATAATACCTTGAGATCCCATGTTGTGTGTATCAGCAGTTCTGCTTTTTAAATAGCTGTATGCATATTCCACAGTTTGTTTATCCATTCACCAGTAAATGTTTATTTCAGTTGTTGTTTTACCTAATATGAATAAAACTGGTAAAAAAGCTTAAATACAAGTCTCCTTAAACATATTTTTCTTTTTCTTGGGTATATATCTAGGTACGGGATTGATGGGTCATAGAGTAGGTACAAAAAAACCTGGCATATTATTTTTCAAAATGATTGTATCATTTTATATTCCAAACAGGGATGATGGAGAGCTTTAACTGCTCAACCTCCTCCCCAACACTTGGTATCATCAGTGTTTTTATTTTTAGTTATTCTGTTGGGTGTGCAATGGCATCTCATTGTGGTTTGGGTTTGCATTTCCCCAGAGACTAAAGATGTTGGGCATTCTTATATGTTCTTTGGTAATGTGTCTATTCAAATCTTTTGCCTTTCTATTCTTCTTTTTTTGTTCCAATCCATGTTGAACTGTAAGAGATCTTTAATCTGGATGCAAGATCTTTATCAGAGATATATTTTGCAATTTTTTTTTGCTACTTTGTGGCTTGCCTTTTCATTTTCTTAACAGTGTCTTTTGAAGAGCAAAAGTTTTTTAATTTCGTAAAAGCCATCTTAACTAATTGTGACTTATGTTTCATGTTTTTGGGTCTTCTCTAAGTAACCTTTGTATAGCCAAAGGTCACAAAGATGTTTTTCCCATATTTTATTCTAGAAATTTTATTGTGTCAGTTTTTGCATTTAGATTTATGATACATTTGAGTTAATTGTTAAGTGAAAGCAGTTATAATACAATACATTACATCCATTAGCATCCTACATATTTCTATTTAAAGCTACACTTTCGGTATATATACATATACATGAAAAAGTTTAGAATATGTATGTACCAAAAATATTTTGATTTTTTTCACTTAAAAGATTATCAACAGCAGAAATGTAGTATGTTTTCTCTTTGTTTAAAATATACCTTTAAAAATCCACTTCTACAAATTAAATTAAATTTTAAAAGACTCCTTGGGATACATTAAAAACTTGCCAATGGCTCTTTGACTTGTGAAATTATTCAGTCTACAGGCGTATTTTATAAAAGGACACACACTATTGTCTGAGCCCCTAATTTAAAAAATCCCAGGTGTTTCAGGTGAGGTCTGCTACGTGCTTAGAAGACTTACGTAACTATTGTGACTTCTTAAATATTTGTATTCTATAGAATCAGTGAGAGTTCTCAGAAAATATAATTATATAAAATATAATTAACAGAGTAGCATACAGTATTTTAATATAAGTATGCATTAATAAATATAAAAAGTAAATTATTTGTCTCTAAAAAATTTCTGGAACAAAGAGTGTGGTTAAATAAAATTCTATTTGGAAGCATTTTAGGGCTTAGCATGGTGGCTCATGCCTGTAATCTCAACACTTTCAGAGGCCAAGGCAGGAGGACTGCTTGAGCCCAATATTTCCAGACCAGCCTCAGCAATATAGTAAGACCTCATCTCTACCAAAAATAAAAAAGTTAGCCAGGTTTGGTGGCAAGTATCTGTAGTCCCAGCTACTCAGGAGGCTCAGGTGGGAGGATCACTCGAGCATGGGAGGCTGAGGCTGCAGTGGGCCGTGATCGTGCCACTGCACTCGTGGCATGGGTGACAGAGTGAGACCCTGTTTCAAAAAAACAAAAAACAAGACGTATTTTAGCAAAGGTGACTATTTTTGAGGTTAATTTTAGGATCCTTAAGTAAAATTTTCATTATTTGGGGGTAATTACTCCATTCCTTGCGGCAGTGAAAGAATGTATAAGTAAATATACATTCTTAAGTTATTTTTCTGAAATCCTTGTATCAAGAATAACCTGTAATTTTACATAATTTTATTTTTCACTTGGAGATGCCATATTTAATCTATGGACTTGAAGAACTCTGCAGATTTGAATACTTTACCAAGTTCAGATTCACTTCTCTGCTTAAAATCCTTCACTGATTTTCCTTTTCTTTAGGACAAGTCTACATTCCTTAATAAGGTCCTCAGGATGTGGGGTGCTGTCCCCTGCCCACCCTTGCAGCTGCCTCTCTTCACTCTGTCTGCCTGTGCACCAGCCACTCTGCCCAGCTCTTCTTCCTTGAACAAGCTGCTTCCCACTCAAAGTCTTCACTCAGCTGTTTCTTTTCCTTGGAATAATGCCCTTCTCCCTTGTTGCCTGGCAAACTTCAGGTCTCTGCTTAAATGTTACTTCCTCGGGGAAGAAACGCTCTCCTTGAAGTTATTTGTGTTCTTTTCCTTCACGGTACTTAAATAATTGTTTGTGTAAGTATGGGTTTAATCCAATCTCCCTACAAGCTACCAATGCCTGGGCAGAGAATATTTGTAACTCTATCTCATGATTGTATTACTTCTACCTAGCAAGGTGCCTGGCACATTGGAGACACTCAAAAATTACTTATTAGTTGAATGGATGAATGAATGAAAAATTATGCAGTCTGTAAATACTCATGACCTCAAAATGGCATTGAAGTCAAGGATATAATCCTTCATATAAAAATGTGAATTTTTCCTATCACTGGATCTCTAGATAATCATTTTCTGTAGAGAATATGTTAACCTCTAATTACTTGAGTACGTTGAGAGAGTCATTGGCCATCAGCCATCAACCTGGAGAGAGACTGTGGGCAGTAAGGTGATGGAGCCTGCTGTGACCATGTTCTGTTGAAAGCTTTTATCAACAACTGAGATGATGATGTTGGTGCAGTGTTAATCAGACTGATAGGATGCTGGAGGGATCATTCAAGTATAATGTGCCCTCATTAGGATCCAAAAGGATCTCACTCAACAGGTTTGAATGGGGGAGCAAATAACAATACGCAACGTTAATAAAGGAAAATTCCAAGTGGGCACTGGACTTAGGTCCCCCAAATCTAATTAAACAAATGCAGAATGAGAGGTCATAAGAGCAAAACATGTGAAAAGCATGGAGATTTTTATTGACTGGATGAGTCAATAGCATGGCATGCCTGTCAGAGACATTGATTAGACGTTAGCTTCCTATAATGGAAACACCGTGTCAACAGCCAATGAAGTCATGGAGCTTCCCTAGTCAGACCACCCCTGCTGTGCCATGCCCAGTTCCGGGAGGCAGATGTGGAGGGAGATACTGACAGTTGCACTGCCGTGAGCATTTCCAAAGATGTCAAATGAGAAGCAGTTGAAGGGCTGAGGATTCCTAGTTAATGAGGAGTCAAATTTGGGAGAAAGTAATGAGACTGTCAAGCAAAAGCCAGGACCATTTGATTTGTTCTCCACAGTTCTAAAGAGTAGACCCAGGGTGCACAGGAAAATTCCAGGGAAGTGGATCTTAGTTGAATTTGAGGAGCTGTCCAGCAGGGGAGTGGGCTGTGCAGAGTTCCCCTTTACTAAAGCAAATTACATTTAGGCAGGAACGAAGAAAAGAGCTTTCGGAAGCTCTGTGCTAGTTTATAGAGGTTCTATCAGAGTAGTAGGGGCCTTTCTTCCACTGTGTTGGTCCAGAATCTCATGTAGTTTGGACCTCAGCATGTTTGGAGGGCCAAACCAAAGGTAAACAGCCAGTTAAAACAATTATTTTTAAAGATCTCATTTACTATGTCTAGAATTCCATGATCTATCCTAACACTCAAAGGGATAATCTTATTCCTCTTTGCTTTTGCCACAGATGCAACAGAATGGAGGCTGGAAGACAACTTGCTGTGGAGGGAATTCATGCACTGGGTAAAAATTGATAGGCTTCTGCCAAGGTCTCACATCACTGAGTTTCTGTGATTCTAGTAGAAGCCAGAAGTATGTTCTCTGTAATTAGAGGGAATTAGATAAACTATCAGGAAATGCCATAAACAGCCTTCAGAAGAAAAGAAATACAAAGGAAAATCAGACTGACGATTATGTTCTGTAAAGCTGCTTCTCACAATTGTGGCAGCCACTACATATACACAGTCTCCCAACCCAGGAGCACTATATGCCCATAGCCACAGAGGAGAAATCATGAATGAGCCAGAGCAAATTCTTCCTCCTAGAGGGAAAAACAGGAAGTGTATCTCTTCCTGCCCATATTCTCATTCTACAGTTCTACTTGCATCTACATGATTAAGCATATTGTTTATGAAGAAGCCAATGAAAAGAACCTGAAAAAAGTTGCATGGTGAATTAAAAAGTATTATTCCAAAGAATAATGGTTCTCTATCTCTTTCCTGGTTTGCACTAAAACCTTACATTCAGGAAGACAAGCACACTTAGATAAGATTGTCCATCCACTTTGTTGCCAGAGGTTAAAGTGCAAATGTCCTCATGAGAAGTTTAGTCCAAAGACACATTTGAGGGGATCCATCACTAAAAGAAGCAGTGTTCATGATAGCAAGGAGTTAACTCTCTGTTATGAAGTAATAAGCTCTTTGATTAAAAGACTGTGTTTTCCAAAAAAGATTACACTTTGCACTAGAATTTGGTATTGCTTTATAAGCATATGGCCTTAGCAATTGAAAAACTGACTTGAATTTTAAAACATAGCGATTTTAAATATTGAAGTTAGGCTTGACATTTTTAAGCTACATGACTGTGGGCAAATGATGTAACCTCTCTATGTCTAAATTCCTTCTTCTGTAAGATGAGGATAATAATGCCAATGCCTACCTTGCATGGTTCTTATGAGAATGAAATAAGAAAATGTATAAAAGCCCCCAGCATGGCAAAACGCAAGCACTAAATCAATGGGAGCCACTGAGAGAGCTGGGGCCTAGTCATTTTCAACCTGTAGGATACAGAGCTGTGTCTGCTTGGGGCGGTAGTTGGGGTACAGCTTAAATAGCATTTGCTTTTGGGAGCTAGAGTGAGATCTCCAATACTTTCAGATGATCCTGGGGGAAAGGATGTATTAATTCCATTCACTTCTTTGATCAATATCTTAGTAATATAAAGGAAGTAGCATTCGTTTTTGAAAATTACTTGAATTAGGAGTTTTCTAGTTAGATTTCATTTCAATAAGGAATTATTGTTGAATATACATTAGATTTGCCAAATGCTTAAGCTACCCTGGAATAAACTTTAGTACCAGCCTGCTGTCCTGGACTAAATGATATGACCATAATGTAGGGCCAATGTATACTATTTAATGTCCTCATCTACTTAATTATCAGTTGCCCCCTGGTTTCCTTAAAGAGCTAATGATGCCCAACTATTTCTAGTGAGAGCACTTTGCTACTGAGAGAGTCAAACACCAAGGTGTTTCTCTGAACACATTATCTGCGTGTGCTAGGAAGAGGTAAGATGATGGTGAGTTACTTACAGCTCTTAAGGAATGACCCTAGTAGAATATCCATAGGGGTTCAGAGATGAAATTTATTTCTTGGCTTAGCATTTTGGAAGAAATCACTTGGCATTTTTCATTGGCAAGATAAAAAGAAGCTCTGATTTCTGTTCTCCAGAAGATGTACTTGGCTTCTTCCTTTCTCTTTATTTACCCCCATGGCTCTCATTTTGCCTCAGAATGTGAAAGAATAGGCTTACTACTTTGCATTTAGATAATTTGGTGAGTTCACTGTAATCTCATCTCTGGGCTATTAAATAGTTCAAAAATAAATATTGCATCACTTATGGAATATGTAGCATGGATCTCATTTGAGCTGTGTTTTAAAACAAATGGTAATTATTTAACATTTACATCATACTTGGAAAGTATTTCAGAATAGTACTTTTTAATAATAAGTAGTCAAACACATAACTGTGATCAATGGGGAAGAGAAAAACAAAATTTTAATGTTCCATTGAAAGGTGTAGGCTCAGGAAAAGAGAAAAATACTTATGTGTATTTGTATACTTATGTGTATTTGGGACAAACACAGGTCGTGGGTGACAGGATTGAAAGTCAGATTAACTGGATCAAAATTCAGGCTGCATACTGAGCCAGTCTAAGATTTCACCGAAATCTGGGAGCTGCTCCCACTCCCTGGACTTTTGTGCAAAGACTGGAGGAAGCTGTGAACAGCCTGGGCTAGGAGAACATTCCCGCTCTGGGAGGAGAGGCTTGCATGAGCTCATGGGGCTTTCCACCGCAGACCCAGCCTTGGCAGCCACAAAGTGTCCAGTAGTGAAACCTGGCCCTTAAGTTCTCAAGGGCCCGTTGGAACATATTTGACTCTAAGCAGAGGTCACTATTCCAAGGGTGACTCATGTCTTGGGGTTAAGTGGAGATGATGGGTGGGATCCATGAGCAGATCCAGCTCTTCCCAATGTGGGGGGCACCAGAGTGCATAGCTTGGGAGGGTTGGTCATCCAAAGAGGCACTGCGTGGATGCATCCCGGGCAAAAAGGCTGAGAAGGTGATCCACTGGCTTCCATACCCTGGGAAAGGTGTCAGACCGTGAGGTCACATCAAAAGGTATGGGTGTGGGTACCTCCTTCCCTCCCCCGACGGTGGGGGCTCATCTCTGGGCCATATCACCTCTCTGCCTTGCACACTTCCTGGCCCAGACTCAGCCCTGTCCACGTTCTCTTCCACCATCTGATCTGCCCCCATCTCCCAACGACCACTTCTGGGGACTAGGGAGGTTTAGGGGTGTAGTCAAGCCAGATGCACCGAGGTTGCTGCGGTGGGAATAGGGCGCTGGGAGGGAGGAGGACCTGGGGCGCAGCCGTAGTGGGTGCGCCCTGCCAAGAAGGGCGGGGGCGACGGAGCGCGCACGCGGAGGAGGAGGAGGAGGAGGAGGAGGGAGACGGGAGGGCGTGTGAGCGAGTGAGACAAGAAAAGGGAGCGCGCCCGCCGCCGCCGCCGCCCTCCTCTGGAGAGAGAGGCTGGAGTGAGGCTGTGCGAAGCGCCGCATTTCAATGAGGACGGGCTGAGGCACATCCCTGCACTAGTGGTCGCAACCGAGACGCCGCGCTCCAGCAGCTGCTGCCGCCCAGCCCGGCCCTGCCGCCGCCCCCGAGCCGCAGCCCCTCAGCCCCTCAGCCCCGCAGCCCCGGCCGCGCCCAGCCCGGCGAGGACAGCACCAGGAGGCGGCCCCCAGCGCGGCCACAAAGACCCCCGGCGGCGTCTCTCCGCGGACCGGTGCGTGGTTTGCCTTCCCTGGGTACTGGAGCTGCGGGGAGGGGTGCCGGGGGACTCCGCAGCGCCCGCTCCGCCCGCAGCCGCGGGGCGCCGAGGGCAGGGCGGGCGCTCAGCTTGGCCCCGCCGCCCCGCCCGCAGTTCCTCGAAAGGCGGCCGCCCTGCCCTGGCCAGCCTGGCCCGACCCGGGGCGTTGCGTGCGGGCGGCCCCGGGGCTGCTGGCACCTGCCTCTTTTGTTTGGTGCTATGGGGCTTTAAAGCTGGAGTCGGGCGAGCGGGCCCTCCCAGGTTTTTCGCGTTGTTGGTGGAGATGGAGAGCCAGGGCGGAGGAGCTGGGAGAGGTGCTTGTCATTGTCAGAACTGGCTGCGGAGCGGGAACCAAGGAAGGAGTGGCCGGGCCCGGCCTCTTATTGTGTGTATGCTTTTCCGTGTGCCCGGGCCAGTGATGTGTGCTTGTGGATGGGGTCGATTTGTGCGTGGTGGTGGCTGCAGCGTGGGTGTTGCAAGTACGTTTGCAGGGTCTCAAGTTCCTTCAGGGACAGCGAGGCTGCCTCATGTTCAAATTAGTACCTGCAGTGCTAAAAGCATGCGGAGAGGAAATGGCATTTTTCCTTCAAGTGGGAGCGCACGCACAGCCCCGCAATGCCCCACAAAAGAGGCTGCTTTTGAAAACCAGGTTTGCGTGGAGTTGCTGCTGGATTTGGCAAGGAGATGCTTGGTCGGTGAGAGAGCAGATGAAAGGTTTCATTCAAACCGGCTCCCTCTCTGCTGCACCTGTGAGTGTGTCCAGGCACGGTGCACACACGTTCAGCGACCACACTGCAGGGTGTTCCGTGAATACATTTTATGACTGTTCCTAAATATGTTGCCTTTCAGTGGGAAAGGAAAGTAGGACAGCGTTTTAAGTATGAAATGTCACATGGATGCAGGTCAGAAGGGATTTTTAAGAGAGGTCATATGGAGGAAAATTATAAAAGATATGCACACACCCTGTGATGTCTACGTCCATGGTGGTGCACGGGCCTGGAAGGTATGTGTGCCTTTTATTCCATGCCAGTCCACCTGAATCCTAATCCCACGGTTAAAATATGCCTTGGGACTTCCAGGTCCAGCATCTATTTAGATGTGGTAGCCTTTATGCCATTTTTCTTCTTGGTGTGTATGTGTGTAAATTTCTGAAACAAGAACCATGTGCTCATCTAGAGAAGGATGAACACAGATTCCTCAAAATGGTGAGAAATCCCACCGAGAACAATCAGGGATGTTGGTTTCTTGAAATGGCAGGATTTACAGGAAAAGCTCTGATGAGAGCCAGTGGCCCTTCTTACCTCCACTGTCTGTGGTCGCTGTGGCTGAGGCGCTGTTGTTACCATCCTGGTGCCACTGCACATGTGCACTCAGGCCCTTGGCCACCTATGGCCTCTGAACATTGATCTGTGTGTTCTCACAGGCTTCCTGTGCAGAAAGTGTGAATCTGTGGAAGGCCAGTGGATCTTCAGAAGCTCATGCATGGTTCAAATGTATGACTAAGCCAAGGTGAGGGAAAGAACACCTATTTTGTTGCCACGAATAATTACCAGCACACTAGGGTGCCGAATGTGCTGCATTCAGAGGTAGCTGTAGCCTTGAAAATGACTTCACTCTGAGTATGGTTTCTTTTGTCGGCACCATTGCGCACTTTTGGACAGATTCAGGGAAGGGAAGTAAAAGGTGTAGTCCTGCCCTGGATGAACCTGTGATCCAGTTTGAGGAAATATGCAAATAAAATGAAACAAAGTAGACCTTTTTTCTATTTTAAATTGTTCTTTTCTTCTTTTTTCATCTGGTGTGGGAATTCTTGGTCCTAAAAGCCCGTTCCCCCAGGAAATTCAAACTATTGCCAAATTATTTGGCCTTTGCCAATTGTCAGTCACTGAGAATTCAATGTGCACTCTTTCTGGTAACAGAACTGTGCCATCCTTCCCTATGGCCCTGCTTGTTTTCTTTTAGTTTATATCAATTTGGAAGGAAATCCGCAAACTCCTAGTGTTGGGAGAATGATCACTGCCTTTAAGAATAAAATACAAACTTAAAAGTGAGTTTGGCCTTTATAATTTACAAAATGTTGAAGGGCTTAGTGAGTTGATGTGAGTACTGGGAGTGTCTTCCACTCTACCCCCAAGACACACTCCCTTTTAGAAGACAAGAGCGCTCACTTTAAAACCATATAAATTAGAAAGTAAGAGCAGTTACCAGTATCATGGGCAAAAGTTGGTTCTGTTTAACAACTAATGCCTACAGGATTGGATATCAAGTGATCATTGTTTTAAAGTTATCTAACATCAAAATCAATGAAACCAGTTCAGAGCTGCCTATATATAGTACAACTGTTTTTGAAAAATGCAAATTCTGACTACTATGAGTTACTAAGAGACATGAAATAGTTTTCATATTTGGAGGGAAAAAAGTACACTGAACTCATTAACACTCCAGGTTTAAATCACACTTCATTTCTCCCTCCCCAGACCTTCAGTGGGGTCAGCAATAGACCCATAAGCAGGTAGATAGAATCATGAACATCAGAGGCCTGCTGACCACTGCTTCCTCTGTGTGCAGACGAGGTCTGCATCAGTTATGTGGCCTGTCCAAGGTCACTGAGCTAGTTAGGAGTGAGGGCTTACAAAATCCTTCTTCTCAATGCTGAAGAGGAACCGGTTTCAAAGGAGCAAGGGATGGAAAACGCCAGCTTTGGAGTTACAGTAAATCTGGGTTCAAATCTCAACCCCTCAGTTATAATTTTGGGACCCTGGATAAATTCCATACTCACCTGAGTATTAATAATATTACCTACCTTTTTGGATTAACATGAGGTTTAGAAGAGAATTTTTGGCGTATTATACAACTGGTTGATGAGTAATAGTGTCAGGTACCTCCTAGACCTTCAATAAATATTGCTTTCTTCCACTTCATTTCTGGAGTACCAAATCTCTAGCCATGGTTTCAGGTGTGAAATTTTAGCCACTCTGAATGGATCAGAGGTCAGTTTACTGAGGGTCAAAGAAAGGTTGGGGAGACAGTGGTACATTGGTGAGTGTTCGTTGACCTTCAGAAAGGTGATGTCCATCTATATGGTGGGACTTGGGAAGTGCTTGTAAGGTTCTTGCTCCAAATTTTACATTTTCCTGATATTCTATTTCAACATGCCTGAAATTTTGTCATGAAAATGTCTTTCCTTTGAATGCTTTGGTCTTTCCCCTTTTTAGATTGTCTTGTTAAAATACAGATGCCCCTGCAGGATTCCACAAACCTTTATCAACCAACCCCTCGGCAAGGATGAACTGGTCCCCCAGGCAGCTTGCTGTGGGGACCAGAGGGTGCAGATGTACCTTTCAAAAGGTCATGAGATGGAGATCAGGAAGAAAGCAGGGGCCTGTCTTGCCAGAAAGGAAAGATTCTATTCCTACTAGCTCTTTATGTGTCAGGGCCAGGAACACAAAAACAGATTTTATTAATAAAAAAATTAGTACTTATCACATGTCAGACACTATGCTAAGAACTTCATGTGCATGAACTTATTTAATAGTTAATACTGACTACGAGGTAGGTATTGTTCTCATTCCCATTTTGTGGTTGAGGAAATCAAGGCTTAAAGATGCTAAGCAAGTAGATTTTTCAAGCTTACACAGCTAGCATGGGGTCAAGTGTAAATCGACATCTTTAAGCCTCAATTTCTTCAATCACAAAGATAGAGAGCCTTAATGAAAGGAAGAACCAAGAAATGTACTTCCAAACAACATTTTTTTCCTTTCTTGTTGTTCCTCTTCCTTCTCCTCCTCTTCCTTTTTCTTCTTTTTTTAAACTCAACTTTTCTGAAGTACTAAATGTAAGTAAATGAAGTATAGTGAATTTGCTTTTGAAAATATGGAATATGTGAATATGTTGGAAAATTTTCTTTAACTTGGTCCAACCTACAGATTGATTTAATTTGCTCTCCATCTGGCCATGGGGCACACAAACACTGTGTAAAACTTTCACAATCTGACTGTTATGCTGCCTGCCCTCTCTTTCTGTCCCAGCCCTCCATAGGTACTTATCTTTCACTGTATAATGATATGAGAGCTTATTTTCTTCCTGCTACCAGGATTAGCCCTCTGCCCTGCAAGGAGCAGTGGGCTTTGGAGTCAGGGAAACCTGGAACAGAGTTGCTAGTACATGCATTTCTCAACTGTATTACTCGGAGCAATTTAGGGGAAATTTTTCTGTGCCTCAGTTTCTTCATTTGTAAAGAAGGACAATACTTTGGAAAGTTGTTGTGTCTACTGGGAATAATATCTGTTTGAAGCCTGATGCACAACGGGCAACCTAGGAGCTGCTTCTAACAAATTTGTGGTTGATTAATAAGCTGTTTCCACTGGGATCAGCCCCTTCTGTTGAGAGCGTGCAGAGGAGCCTGTGTTTATTTTGTGGGAATTCACATCCCTTTCTCTTTCTGTCCCACTTGATAACTCACATTAAATGTGTCATCAGTTAAAGCAATATTTCCACCCAGCTGTTCTGAAGCAGACCCTTTGAAATCATGATCTCAAAATGACATCATCCCAAAACTTTGGGAGGCCAAAGGGGTTGGGGGGCGGGAGAGGATCACTTGAGGCCAGGGATTCAAGACCAGCCAGGACAATATAACAAGACCCTCATCACTACTACTAAAAACAAGCAAACAAACAAAAAAAAAATGAAGGAAATTAACCAGGTGTGGTGCAGGCACCTGTAACCTGTAGTAGTCCCGACTACTCTGGGAGACTGATGCAGGAGGATCACTTGAGCCCAGGAGTGCGAGGCTTCAGTGAGTACTTCAGTGAGTGCCATCTCACTGCAGCCCGGGTGACAGAGCCGGACCCTGTCCCTAATTTAAAAAAAAAAACAAAAAACAACATATATATATATATATATTTTAAACCTACATCAATATGTGTGTCTGCTTTTGTTTCTGGGGCTCATAGGTCCTACTTGAAGTCCATCATGTCCTTCGGCAGAGACATGGAGCTGGAGCACTTCGACGAGCGGGATAAGGCGCAGAGATACAGCCGAGGGTCGCGGGTGAACGGCCTGCCGAGCCCAACGCACAGCGCCCACTGCAGCTTCTACCGCACCCGCACGCTGCAGACGCTCAGCTCCGAGAAGAAGGCCAAGAAAGTTCGTTTCTATCGAAACGGAGATCGATACTTCAAAGGGATTGTGTATGCCATCTCCCCAGACCGGTTCCGATCTTTTGAGGCCCTGCTGGCTGATTTGACCCGAACTCTGTCGGATAACGTGAATTTGCCCCAGGGAGTGAGAACAATCTACACCATTGATGGGCTCAAGAAGATTTCCAGCCTGGACCAACTGGTGGAAGGTGAGCGCTGTGAGATAACCCCCACGAGACCCTACGGGTTCCAGGCTCAGATTTCCAGTGTTGTAGCCGATTCGCATTTGCCCTCTGACAGTTGGCATTCAGCCTTATGGCTGTGATCCTTATAGTTTCACACATATGAATGTGCTATTGTGTAGTGCAAAAAGGAAAAAAAAATAATGGTACTGTCAGGTAGCTTATAATGATGGGCCAAGGGAAAAAGTGCCTAATTCTACAGCATTCCCTATTTTCTTTCTCATACCCATGCTGCATTAATTTTAAAAGTCCATTTATCTCTTCAATCTCATAGTTTATATTCGTTTCTAAATGCAAATTAAACTTTTGCTATCACGATATCTCAAAGTACTTGAATTGAAAATGACAAATGGATCATGAAATTTTAGAGTTGAAAGGAACCTTAGATAGTTATCAAACCCATTAATTTTATCTTTGGAGTCTAAGGACCAGAAAATTCAAATGACATGTCGGTGGTTACATGGTAAGATAGTGATGACCCTGGACCAAAACTTAGGTTTTCTGACAACTCGTTCCACTGCGATGCTTCCTTTTGAGTTTAAAGGATTATTGTCTTTCTCTGATATTTGAGGATATGCAGGGACTAATCTGTTCAGTTAAAATTTTTAAGTCCAATTTAGGTTAATAGTAATTATCTGTTTTAGACATTTAATGTGGAAATCGGACTGTTTGCATCCACGGATGCAGCCTGGTATCTTATGCAAGCAGAGAAGGTCACCGACTCTGGGCTACACTTGCCTCAGGACTGACCCTATTTGAACAGGGCATAAAGCCTGTCATTGCCTTAGAAATCATTGCCAATTAAAATGAGTTGGAGAAAAAAGACTGGGATTAAATGTATATCAAGGTGCAAAAAAGGCTAGCAGATCCTCTTTGGAGAGTTGGTTTTTCTGAGATTGAGATCACAAGGCCCTGATGATGAAGAAATAGATGGCACAAAGAACCTGGGAAAGGGAGGTCGGATGGAGCATTGGAAGAGCTTGATTTCGCCTTGAGTTCATTTTTACTCCAGAACTATTTGCTCAGGCTGTGTAACTCAACTGGGTCCAGGAGGGATGCCATATGATTCCTCCCTCTCTTGTGCAGGTAGCAGGAAGCACCTGTTGCAGCCCCGTTGGAGTTGGGGGCTGCTCTCCCCTGACCGCACACTGACAGAGCCCTCTTGTCCTGCTTTGTAACCAGTGTTTGTATGTGATTCAAGGCTGGGGGCTTCTCCCTTTTTGCTTGCCTTCATCCCTTGGCAGGAATGCCAGCCTGATCACAGTGTGACTGGCCTTGAGAGCGTGCAGAGGAGCCTGTGTTTATTTTGTGGGAATTCACATCCCTTTTCGGTGACTTGACAAGCTGCCAACATGCCTGTGGACTTGGCCTTTTTCCTTCTATTCAGAGGGTGGAACTTCCAGTAAATTAAAGGAGAAGAATGAACATGAAATTTTACTGTTTCAGCTTTAATTTCTGTGCCCTGCCCTTTGCATGACCTTGGGAAATCCAAGGTTAAATGAAACATTTGGTGGTATAGTCTAGGGGATCTGGATAAAAGTCACACGCAAAGTCAAGTGCATGACCAGTCAACAAGCCATCCCTCTGAGGGCTGGTAGTACTGTAGGGAAAAATATGGCAAGATCTCAAAGCACATTCTAAGACAGCCATGGGTTGACACCTCACTCTGTTCCAGAGTCACTTGTGTAGCATCTATGGGGGTTGGGGTACTTCAATCAGTTTCCACCCGGAAATGATCTTTACTTAGAAGTGGCTGAAGATACTCCAATGACTCCCATCCACCAAGGAGAGGGTCTGGGAGGTGGTAGGTGACAGTACTCCCTTCACATCTAGGGACCAGCAAAATTATGGCATGCTTGTCACCATCTTCTTTGTCTTTGTCTTTTACTGCAAAATAATGCTTTCTCTGAGGGACTGATGTCTTGACTGAAGGTAATAATGATAGCTCTCAGTTATTGAGCATGTGCCAGGCACTGGCCAAATCCTTGCATATATGAATACGTTTAATTCTCACAATGATCCTAGGAGGTAGGAACTGTTATACTAAGGTGAGAAAAGGAAGGTACAGTGTGGTTAAATGATCTGCTCAAACTCACAAAGAAAGAAATGGTAGAGTTAGGATTTGAACCCAGGAGGGCTATTGCCAAAGCTTGAGCTCATAACTACCTCTAAGATGCTGCGTGCTATGAATTCAACTACTGTATCGAGTTTTTCCCCTCAATCAATATGAAGTAACTGCCGACTGAATATTCTGATGTTTAAAAATGACTTTTTTGGAAAAAAAAACATTATCTGATTGAATGAATGGTAACTTTGGTACAGTGTGTGAGTTCACCATGTTGGCTGCATTTATTTTTTGAATTTTCATTTAAACAGATTTTTTTCTAATTCATAATGCTGACAATTAGCATGCAGCTGCACTTAGTGTTTAAATAGCTGGAAATTCATTTAGATTTGCCTCTTTGTCAATTACATTTTTTGCTTAGTCTGTTAAAATGCAAACCGTTGCTTCATATTCATCATTAGGCTCATATCTCTCACTTTACATACTAATTTTATGTAAACGTCAATGCATGTTATTAGCTTTTCATTTCCCCTTCCAATATGATGATATTTGAGTTTAAAATTAAATCCCTTTAGTGGGTGCAGTGACAAGTGTATTGGACTTATAGTTATTTTCTTGCTCTTTCTCACTTGCTCTCAGACTAAAAATTCTGAATTACAATGATATTTGTGAATTTCTTTGTCTGTAACAGTCTTGTGGTCATTGTCACTGTTTTGTTTTTATCTATGGATTATTATGCCTAAGTATGGTTTAAGCATGTTGGTAGAGCTAGCTGTATGTATTTAGCTGAGCCAAAATTATATAGTCAGTGTGAATGTGTGTGTCTGTGATTGTATGTGTGTCACCTATGCACATATGTATGTATATACACACATATTCACACACATACACTTAAGAGCATTCCAAAGGTGACACTCTTGTTTGCTTTCAAAATGGCCTTAATATGTTTTTTTTTTTTAAATCATGATGCTTAATAAGGAAAGTTGAATTGCAGGCCTATTTCTGGAAGTGATTCATCTTGAGACTTGGCCTCATTTCCCCCAATTTTGCACCATCTATATTCTACTGTAGGTATGTAAATGTTGTGACGATAAATGAAGGTGTCACATTTAAAGCCTTTGAACTCTTAGGAGAAAGACGTAATATAAACCTGGAGCATTGATGGATTGACTGATTTGTCTTTTTTTTTAACATCTTATGAAAATGTACATGTGAGAGGGCCGGAGCATTTTCTTTAAACATTAAGATAAAAACTCTGTAGATATGTAATCTTCTGGATACAAATAAGTGAATTTGTTCATCAGATCTACACTATTAGAGATGAGTCCCTCTTCTTCTTCGGTTCTCATGTATGCCTTGGCTTTTCACTAACCCTATATGGACATTGCCTGACTCTGGAGCTGTAGTTTGCATAAGGGCTTTTTCCAAGTTTCTATCATAATTCCCCTCTCAGGATTAAACCCCTGCTTCATCCCACAGTTAGAGAATCTCTTTCCTACCACAGCCTCTGGGTTACCCATCTTTTCCTATTCCCTAATAGAGCATCCTCTACTTTATTTCCCTATTTCACTGGCTTTCTCTATGCCTCTCCTTGCTATATTGAATTTTTTTAAATTAATTTTTGAATAGCTATAAAATTTGCTCTTCCTAAAATTCCTCAGAGGGGACCACTTTACTAGTTTCTTTTTCTTTTCTTTAAAAACAAAAGCAAAAACAAAAAACAGGGTTTTGCCATGTTTCCCAGGCTGGTCTCAAACTCCTGGGCTCAAGCCATCCACCCACGTCAGCCTCCCAAAATGCTGGGATTTCAGGCGTGAGGCATTGCGCCCAGCCTACTAGTTTCTTGAGTATCCTCTCAGAGATACCAGTGCATGTGAAGGACACATATACAGCAATGCCCCCTTATCCTGGAAGGAAATACGTTCTATGACCCCCAGTGGTTTCCTGAAACTGCAAATAGTACTGAACCCTGTATATACTGTGCTTTTTTCCTAGGAATACATACCTATGATAAAGGTATGTATATGATGCTAGGTATATGATAAAGTTTAATTTATAAATTAGGCATGGCAAGAAATTAACAACAATAACAAATAAAATGGAACAATTATAACAATATACTGTAATAAAAGTTATGTGAATGTGGTGTCTCTCTCAAAACATCCTTTTGTACTGTACTTGCCCATCTTGTGATAGAGATGGAAGAAGCAAGATGGCGTGAGAGTTCATCACACTACTCAGAACTGCATGCAGTTTAAAACTCATTAATTGTCTCTTTCTGGATTTTTTCATGTAATATTTTTGGACCTCGGTTGACTGCAGGTAACTGAAACCATGGATAAAGTGGGGCAGTACTGTAATTTGCCCAGAAGGTAACTTTTTATGCCCACAGTTCTGCACCTTGCTTTGTGTACTTAACAATATATCCTGAAGACCTTTCCATATCGGTACATCCAAAACTACTTACTGTTTCTTTTACTGACTTCATAGTACTCCTTTATACAAAGGTACCATCATTTATTTAACCAGTCTTTTATCAATGTGCTTTTAGGTTGTGTCCAATTCTTTGTTTTTACAGACAGCTTTGTGATGACTATCCTTGGATAGATGTTTTCCACTCGTGTAGGAGAATATCTTTAGGATAAATTCCTAGAAGTAATATTGTTGGGTAGAGAGGTACAAGCATTAAAGTTTTAAGCACTGTTTGCAAAATTCCGCTTCATAAAAGTGGATTCAGTTTACACTCCAACCACTTATGTATGAGAGTGGCTGTTTCTCTACCCTCAACAAGGTGTTTTGAAATCAGATGTTTCCCATTAACTAACCCATTAAGAAAAGAAAACTATATGTCTTCTCATAGTTTTAATTTTCATCTTTTCATATGGTTAAAAGGCATTTGTATTTCATTTTCTGTGCGCTGTCTCTCCATCACTTACGATCATTTTCCTATCAGGTTAGGGTCTTTTTTATTAACTTGTAGAATTTTTGTTTTAAATATATTAACTTTTTGTAATAATGATTGAGAGGGCAGTCATGTGTCATTTAATAATGTGGATATGTTCTGAGAAATGTGTCGTTAGGCAATTTTGCCATTGTGGGAACAACATAGAGTGTACTTACACAAACACAGATGCTGTAGCCTCCTCCACACCTAGGCTATATGGTGTAGCCTATTGTTCCTAGGCTGCAAACCTGTACAGCTTGTTACTGTACTAAATACTATAGACAATTATAACACAATGGTATTTGTGTATCTAAACATATCTAGACATAGAAAAGGCACAATAAAAATATAGTGTTTTAATCTTATGGGACCATTGTCATATATGTAATCTGTCATTGAACAAAATGTTGTGGCACATGACTCTATTTTTTCCAGATTTCTCTTTAGTGACTTCATTTATTGTGTTTCCATGTAGATGTACAAAACAGTTACATAATCAAATGTATAATTCTTTATTTATAGCTTGCTTTTCATGCCTCTTGGGTCCTTTGTACACTGAGATCATAAAGCCATTTTCCCTCATTTTCTTGTGGTATTTTTATGTTTTCACTTAAAAAATATTTTAATGGAAGTCATATTGTTATAATATGTGAGACAGGGATTCAGTTCAACCTTTTTTTTTTCCCAGGCTATTTGCTTCATTTCTTTAACATTATATTTTCAGATTAATTTGGACTTATACAAGTATCACAGTGATAGGAAGTTCCTGTTTACCCTTCACCCATCTTCCTGTAATGGAACAGCACACACAATCATGGTGCAATGAACAAAACTAAGAAGTTAACTTCGGTACAATACAGTAGTTGAACTACAGGCTTCATTTGGCTTTCCTTCGTTTCTCCACTGATGTCCTTTTTTCATTCCAGAATCACACATTGCATTTAGTTGCTGTGTCTGCTTCTTCTCCTTGAAGCTATGACGGTTCTTCAGTCTTTTCTTATCTTTAATGACCTTGACAGTTTGAAGAATACCAGTCAGTTATCTTGTGGAATTTCCCACACTTTGGGTTTGTCTGATAATTAGATTGATGTTATGCACAGAAGTCATGTTTTGTCTTCAGTACATCATTTCAGGGGGTACATGATGTTGATATGTCTTGTTGGTTACCTGTGATCATTTGGTGAAGGCAGTGTCTGTCAGGTATATTCACTCTAAAGTTATAATTTTCCCCTTTGTAACTAGTATTTCGGGAAGAAACTTTGATGTTATGTAAATATCTTGTTTCTCCTTAAGCTTTTGCCTATGAATTTTGGCATTTATTGGTGGATCTTGCCTATAGCAGTTATTAGTATAGTGTTCTAATGGTGATTTTCTTTTCCCTCTTTACTTGCTGAATTTCTAAACATTACTGTCCTCCATTTTCCTGTCTTTGGATCGTCCACTGTGATCTCATCAACTGACATTATTTTAACCACTCTTTTAAGGCCTATTACGCCTAAATCAGATCTTTCTTCTGCACTCCAACTACCTGGATATATAGAACTCTTTCTCTTCCTTAGTTCTTTCAAGCTCAACATGTATAATTGTGGACTCATTCTTTTCCATTTCCCAGAATTCATTCTTTCTCTCATGTTCCAGCTCTTATTAAATAGTATTACCACCTGCTAGGGTCCTAATGTTTAGGACCCCCTCAAAATTCACATGTAAAGGTATTAAGGGGTAGGGCTTTTGGTAGGTGATTAGTTCATGAGGCTGGAGCTTTTATGAATGGGATTCATTGTTTTATAAAAGAGGCCTCCAAAAATTGCCTTCCCCCTTCAACCCTGTGAAGATACAATGAAAAGACACCATCTGTGAGGAAGTGGGGCCTTCACCAAACACTAAATCTTCTGGTGTCTTGATCTTGGACTTCCCAGCCTCCAGAACAGTGAGAAATAAATGTGTATTGTTTATAAGCCTCCAGTTGATGGTCTTTTGTTATAGCAGCCACAGGACTAAGACACCACATAACTTAACATCACCCTTAACTTCTCTCTCTCTTAATCCCTCAAATCCAAGCTATCATCAAATTTTGTCGATTCTGCTTAAGACATTTCTCCAACTTGTTCTCTCTTCTCCATCCCTATTTCTGCTTGCTGGAAATCTCCAACTGATTGTCTTCTAGAAACTTCAAATTTAATATGTGCACAGTCAACTTAATTTCCTTCTTTACTGCCTAATCCAAACCTGTTCCCCTTCTAATTGTACCTATTGTGGTGTATGGGAAGTAGGCCCAAAGAGAATTTTCAGTGTCATCACTTCAGTGTCTTTGTTGCCTTATATTCCCTCGGAACCCATATGCAGTCAATTGCCAATTCTGGCTGGTTGTATCTGCTAAATATTCCTCATAGCATCCACTCCTCTGTCCCTAGTGTAGATACGTAACATTCAGTTCACCTCCTCTCCTGGTCGGCTGTAATGACTTTCTAGGTGATATCTTGACTTCTCTCTCCCCATGTTCACTTCAGCCCCTCATTCACACTGCAGCCAGTGTAACCTGTCTATCACCCAGGGCTGATCATGTGTAAAACTCTGACCTTGTTGCCTGATGTGGTTTTATCTAACTCGTCTGTCTATGGAATCATTTTTATTTCATTTTTTTGAGAAAATGTTTTAATGTATCACAGAATATCCCTTTCTGTACTGTGCAACAGAGCATATTATTATTTTATTTTTATTTGGAATGTTCTCCCCTCTCTTTTTTGTCAATGGCAATCTTACCCTTGCTTCCAAGGCCAGTGTGAATTCCATTTCCCTTTCATAGATAGCCCAGTGGGAAGTGGGAAGTGACTTCTTTCTCCTCTGAATTAGGATGGCCTAGACCACTTACTTAGCAATTATCACTTACTGCCTTGTGGTGGAATCCTTTCATAGACACATCTTGCTTCCTAACCTATTTGAAGGCAGGCTCCTGACTTAGGTTTCTTTCCCTTCCCAGAGTGGCTAAGTTAGGTCTTGCACCTATGACTCAGGATTTAGGAGGTTGTTTTTAATTTTTAGGTTTCATTGTTAATGTTGTACGTACTTGTCACAGTTTTGTTATTTGTTGTTCTGTTATTAGGCAAAATTTTTTAGCAATGAGATTATGGGTATAAACATTTTCGTGGCTCCAAGTAGTTTTCCACGTTGCTTTTTAAAATGATTGTTACCAATTTAATGTCTGTAATGGTGTTTTCTATTTATGCTTTATTTTGTGTTTATCCTTTGTCATATATTTTAGCACCTTGTATTATTTTGTTGCTGCAACCTCAATACCACTTTATTTTCATTATTCTTTTGTTGCAATTATAATAGGTACAAGAGTACATCTTAAATCTGCTTTAACTTGCATTTCTTGGCTTACTATTTAAGCACCTTCCGTGTGTTTTCCATATATTCTTTGTTTTGTTTTTATCCTTTGCCATCTATTTCTGTACCTTGTATTTTTGTAAATTATAATAAGCCATGCTTATTATAATAAGAAATAAGAAAAAAGAGTCTCTACTTTTCAATTTCAAAAAGTTTCGATCTCTCATTATTTTCTCCTTAATGTTGTTTTTCTGTTGCTTTGGATTTGAGAAGGTGACAAGGTGACATGTCCACAGGTCTGACATACATATTCAAATTCATTTTCTATAAGCTTACTTTTATGTTCTATTGTGTTATGGACGACTTCTGCGAAAGAATGACCCATAAGCACCTTTGGGAAATCTTTTTTCTTGCCTTTAGTAGCTCGATGAAAATCATCCTAAGCCAGTGACTTCCAGGTAGATTATGAAATGTTGCTGTGCGTATCTGAGTTGCCTCATAAAATGTAATGCCCAGAAGGCACTTTATGATATTCTATTCTGTAAACAATATTTCATGTAATTTAATTCAGTTCAGTTGCAGAGGTTTCAATACATATTTGAGTTTTTCCTAGATTTTGCCATAACTCACAATAATGAAATTTAATTGCCAGAGTTTTTAATCAGAAAGTTTGTCCTCTGGAAAAATGAAATATATTACGGATATCCTTCACTTAAGGATACTTTTGACTATGCCACATATTGATCTTAAAGGAAGACTAGAGGAGGTAACAACCAGCTCAAGTAACATGAAGGATGGAGATGAGGTCATTTTCAGACTGAAGTTAAGTAATATCAGAACTGGAATTTACTCTTAGCCAATGAAAACACTCCCGCAATAAGAGGCAAATTTGTAGAATCCCCCAATATAGAGTCTCGTGGAGGAATACTCTTATAGCTGACACACTGCAGGTCCAGTCACCCAGGGAACTGGTACCACATTATCAGTTTTCAGTAGTGCCTAGGGAATTCATTTTAAATGGAAATATTCTAATTTCATAATGGAAGCGAATGGCAAAGTAGAATTAACTTCGCAGATTTTTAAAATAATGAATTTTATTAGAGGAAATGTATTGTTATGCCTTGAAGAATAACGGCAAGTATGATCATTTAAAAATACAGGCCAGTCGCGGTGGCTCAAGCTTGTAATCCCAGCACTTTGGGAGGCTAAGGTGGGCAGATCACTTGAGGCCAGGAGTTGGAGGCCAGGAGGGCCAACATGATGCAATCCTGTCTCTACTAAAAATATAAAAATTCACTGGGTGTGGTGGTGCATGCCTGTAATCCCAGCTACTCAGGAGGCTGAGGCGGGAGAATTGCTTGGACTCAGGAGGCAGAGGTTGCAGTGAGCTGAGATCACACCACTGCACTCCAGCCTGGGTGACAGAGTGAGACTCTGGCTCAAAAACATAAAAAATGAAACATAAAAATAAAAATACATAGGTGATTTTTTAAACAGGGACTCTTCAGTATCTTAAAAATAATCTAAGATGCTTACTTAGATATTATCTCATCCTCCAACTTCCTGAAAATACTAAAATCTTTCAGGAAAGAAATTACCATATTCTGACATTTTAGTATTAGTTGGATCCAAACATAATTTCATGCTTATTTACTTACTTTTTTAAAAAACTGTCATTTTCTTTATCTCTCTCTCTACTTAAAAACAAAGATTAGTTTTTGGCCTTCATAAATGCCACAACAAAATTCAGCCAGATGCTGCTTCAGCATCTTGCTGTTTGTTGGAGTGTCTTAGACACCCAGAGTATTACATTTCAAGTGAAGAATCAGACTTATCATAGAATCTTTAGGGCTTGAACAAACTGAAAAAACAAACAAACAAAAAAAACTGGTTGTATGATAACCAACCATAAAATCATGATGTTTTTAATTTCTAGTACCACCTCTAAGAGCTTTGCAATCATGCCATCCTTGTTCAAGTTCACCTATAGAAAGTAATGAAAAGCTTCCAAAGCAAATTTTGGGCTGTTTTGCTAAAAAATACCTTGTGTAATTTTCTTTGTTTGTTTTAGATAAATTCACTTTTATTTCATTGTTGCAGTAGAAGTTATACCAAAAGACTTCGGGGTGTGGGGTGGCTTAGTGTATGTAAGAGGAAGTATACTACAGTAATTGTAAGCTTACTTTATCTTGTTATTTTCTTTGTTTGTTTGTTTGTTTTTTAAATAAAGAGAGATGGGATCTCGCTTTGTTGCCCAGGCTGGAGTGCAGTAGCACAATCATGGCTCACTGCAGCCTCATCCACCCAGGCTCAAGTGATTCTCCCACCTCAGCCCCCCAAGTAGCTGGGACTACATGTGTGAGCCACCATGCTTGGCCCTGTCTTGTTATTTTTGAATGGCACTTAACACACATACCTCATGTCAATACTTGAATGCACTCTAAAAATGATTATTTAAACAAGATTATAACTTATCTCTTAACTCTCAGTCACACTAAGGAAGAGATTGAACACTGGATATCTAGAGCTATTTGACCAAATCAAAACTATGTATTCTTCCCATTCAGAATAATCACATTTGTTAACTTATAATAATCGATGATAATTAGCCCATGAATTGAAAAGCTGTTTTTTACAAAATCAGAAAATACAACCAGCTTTAATTTAACTGCCTTAAGGCGGGAACCACATCTCTTGTGGCAGAGAGAAGTTCAGTATTATGGTTACGGTAAAAATAGTTAATACATAGATTTAAAAAGATTTAATGGAAATTTCTTTTCATGATAAAATGGAAATGTATTCGTATATCAATGGAAATTTATTAGCATAAGGAAATCCATCTGGGCCTTTCCTGAATTCCTGAATAGTGTCAGTCACAGACTCTAAATGACTGTGGTGTGTGATCTTGGATTTGGTGGCAGCTCCTTCTCCTTCCTTTAGCTGTTGCTTTCCTGTTAGCATAGTATCATCTGTTACTGGAGTCTCACATCCTTCTCTAAGATTCTCATTCCAGCCTTTAAATCTGATTATCCAGCAGAGGAGCCTCACATTTACAGCTCAGATGAAACACATATTTCTTCTGATCATTGTTGCTTGAACCAAACCAGCAATGCCTCCTCAGTGTCACTGGAGAACTTTCTTATGCTTTTAAATATTTTCAGGGTGCTCTATCTAAGAAGATATTTTTTAAAAAGTGTTTATTTTCTCTTTTAACAAACTCATTCCATGTTGCTATGTTCTTTAAAACTGCTCCCTCTTCTAATTTAATATATTTTTTAAAGCTTTTGTTGAAATGTAAACTACTCTCTATATCTTTGTTTTGCTTTTAGTTATTAGCTTAGTATAGAAAATTATAAATAATTAGACAATTGCATATCTTCAGTTAGCCCAGAATTCTGACAGAGGCTAGCTTTGCCAGCTCAGTTACATGCTGTGTGTCTCACTGGGGAGCGTTGGGGCATTCTCACATTGACATGGACCCAACGTGGTGTCCACTGGTAACTGTTCAATATAAGACCTGCTTACCGATTTCTAGTAATTTTGTTTTTGAATTTTTCTTTTCAGGCTTACTGCACGATTAGGGTCATGTAGCCTCAGGTCATTTTCACTTATATAGCAGGTTTGCATTTGAGATCACTTTAATCTCTATCTTCTAATTTGATCTTCATAAAAACCTAATGAGGTTTTGTTTTATAGATAAATAAACCACCACCCAGAAATCTGAGGGCCTTGTCCAAAGTCATATGCTTGGAGAGGCCAGGTCTTGAGCCCGAATTTCCAGTTCTCTCTTCCCACTATCATGTTCAAGTCATCAGTCCATGAAAACTCCCAAAACACTACTGGTTCTATAGTACCCAAATATGCCTTTCTCAGGATTTAAGTAAATATCAAAAATATGTATATGTTTTTGATATTTACTTAAATCCTGAGGAAGGCATAGCTGAGACAAGTCATGATCTGCCAGGTGAATAGAAATGGGGTTGGTTAAACTTGCACTATTCATACAACTTCTAGGGAGGCATAATGTGTATGTATACACATTAGAGGATATTCTAAGAACATCTGCAGAACAAGTGTTCAATAACATGTATAACTGCTCTTTTGAACTTTTGAAGGCCTGTTTCAGTTATTTTTATGTGACTACTTATTCTTTGGCCTTGGATGCTTGCACTGTTAATTTAAAAATAATACAAGGACTTAGATAAAAGTCAATGGGCTGTGTTAGATTAGGCCTAGGTCATTTTACCTACAATTATGAAGGTCTTTCAGCATTTTTACCTATTCCTAGTTACAAAAACTTATTAACAGAAAAAAAGCCATTACAAAATCTTTAATTTCAAAAGGCTTTGACCTAACTTTATGAAATATGTATTTAGAATTCGTCATTTTATAATTTGTTGTCTCTTGGTTCATGTTTTTTCTTTTTTGTGTGTGTGACCTACATCTACTTAATAGTCTGATTATTTTCATTAAAAGATTTCCTGCTAAGGAGTCATTTTTAATAAACATTTATTTATATTTATTTTAAAGCCCATTTTTGAAGCTGTAGTTTGTATGTTGAAGACTTCTAAAACCTCTTACTTATGAACAAGTATGAATTGGCCTTATAGTATGTGTGGATCACTGTGATTGGCACTATACAGATGAGAGAAAGGAAGGGTGATTATTTGCTTGCGTTTGGCACTTTACTGGGCTTTACAAAATCTTTAGCATCAACTCTCATCAAATTCGTAAATTATATGACAATTTTAAGATGCTGTATTCTGATTCATTCTTAGTGCTTAAATTATCTCAGGTAGCAAATATAGGTACTTCCAATTTTGAAATTTTCTGCAGATTTAAATATCTGTAATTCCCAAAGAATATTTTCTATTTTAAATTCACTTTCACACTTCTTTAAGGTCTTTTCAAGCAGATCAGCATTTCTATCACCGACCTTAAGATGAGGAAATGGAGGAATAATGTTTTGTTTTGTTTTTCCAGGATGTGGATCTGTTGCTGATAGTGCCAGATTAGCAATCAGAAATCTTTCTTTTTCCCTGATTATTAACCACACTTCCATTGTTTGAAAAGTCAGGGCTAGCTCTTGCCCCTAAGCAGAAAAGGCACAAGAGAGGATAAGTAGGAAAAAAGAAATGGGTATATTTTAGTGTAAATTTAAATATATTTCTCTCTTCCTTAGGAGAGAGTTATGTATGTGGCTCAATAGAACCCTTCAAGAAACTGGAGTACACCAAGAATGTGAACCCCAACTGGTCAGTGAACGTCAAGACCACCTCGGCTTCTCGGGCGGTGTCTTCACTGGCCACTGCCAAAGGAAGCCCTTCAGAGGTGCGAGAGAATAAGGATTTCATTCGGCCCAAGCTGGTCACCATCATCAGAAGTGGCGTGAAGCCGCGGAAAGCTGTCAGGATTCTGCTGAACAAGAAGACGGCTCATTCCTTTGAGCAGGTCCTCACTGATATCACCGATGCCATCAAGCTGGACTCGGGAGTGGTGAAACGCCTGTACACGTTGGATGGGAAACAGGTAAGAGACATATTGTGATGTGACTTTGACTTTAAGGCAAAAACCAGGGAGTTGGAGGGTATACGTGGCTAAAGCATACATTTTGCTCAAGTTTTTAAAGGGCCTGGGTCTCTTAATCAACAAATATGTACTTGCTGGCCCTAGAACAGCCAGAAGTTTGAGTTGAGCAGTATTATTCATAGGAATAAAGTAAGAAAAAAAATGCATATCTTTGAAGATTAAATAATTACTCAGTGATTTCTACTTTTTCATTTATTATTTGCTTAACATAATGGTTCTTTTCTGTCGTCTGTTTTCAGTTTTCTCATAGGTCTTATAGCCTTAAGAATGACTGAGGTGTGGAAGTAAACTGTGACCAGTAGGGAAAATTCTAACTTATTTCTTTGACCTAAATATTTTATGATTTTAAGTCTTTGTAGTGTTCACTAGTGAGATTTACCTACATTTTATAGATTTTAAAATACGTTATCTAAGAAATGACATATTTCCATCTGAATAGCTTTAAAGGCATATTTCTAGAATAGTATGCATCTTGTATTTTTCAGTGTTAAAATAAAAGGGAGGTTTTTCAGCTACAGAATGAACATCAGTTGACTTGGATGGGTGGTCATTTTAATGTGAGTTGGTCAGATGAACCCAAAGGAAGCATCACCTCTTATTGGCTTGGGTGGACTATTTTTGTACAGGTTTGACAGAACCTTGATGGTGAGTTGAATTAAAAAACATTGATTAGGGCCGAGTGCGGTGGCTCACGCCTGTAATCCCAGCATTTTGGGAGGCCAAGGTGAGGGGATCACGAGGTCAGGAGATCGAGACCATCCTGGCTAACACGGTGAAACCCCGTCCCTACTAAAAATAAAAAAAATAATAGCCAGGCGTGGTGGTGGGCGCCTTTAGTCCCAGCTACTCAGGAGGCTGAGGCAGGAGAATGGCGTGAACCTGGGAGGCGGAGCTTGCAGTGAGCCGAGATCACTCCACTGCACTCCAGCCTGGGCGATAGAGTGAGACTCTGTCTCAAAAAAAAAAAAAAAAAAGAAAAAGGAAAAAACAAACAACATTGATTATATGTACAGCATGATTTGCTAGTCATTCAGAGTTTACCAGATTATATTTTTGAGCACACTATCTTTGCTGGAAGTTTAGTTTTTAATGTGGTGCTATCAAAATGCTTTTTTTAAGAAAAAATTTTTTTGAGGGATAATTTGATTTGTATGTATAGTAAATATTAAAATTAAAATGATCCATGAATTAAAAGATGGATCTTATTAAATAGAAGACTCCTCCAAGTTCTTAAAGGTGAGCACATTCAAACTTTCTGAATTAGAAATAGATGCTAATCCTAGAAAGAGTATTAGTCATGAAAGAATACTTCCCTTAGGGATCCATTCAGATGCTCTAAATTATAAAATTCATTAGGAAAGAAGGAGTATGTGCCAGTTGTTCATTTGTATTTACCATTTTTGCTTGTCTCATAACCCTTGCCCTAAGTATCATTTGGATAAGGATTCTAATGGATGAGATTCTCTAATGGATGAGACCTAGTCTTCTAGATTTAAGAGTCTGTAGCCTAAATGTCATCAGTCTATCAATGACCAGAAAGTTCATGCTGGCTTGTGAATTATAGTAGCAATAAGATGGCAAACTTCACCTTTACACATTTTTTAAGCCCTTCACTGGCTCCATTTCTAATGAGTTATTCAAACGTCTTGTAGTTCTGATTTTTCATATATTGAATTTTCTCAAGATGGGAGTTCATCTATTTTCATAAATATTTACCTATTCAAATAAATATTTTTATAAAGTGTCTCATCAGAACAAAGAATACATATGGATAAATTTTCCCTCTCCCTGCCTCACTTCAGAATTTTGGGAGTTCCAAAATGCTACTCTGAATCTAAAAATCAGCCTTAATGACTTTAGCTAACAATTTGCCATCAGCTGATTATTAAATTTTGTTTATTTCAGGAAAAAATCCCTAGAATAGGTATGATGTTCTCAATTGTTTTCTTCCTTACTAAATTTTTCTAGTATCAATATTTGATATCAGCTAGTTTACTGTGGTTTACATGTAAATAATCCAAAGTCATGGGAAGGAATCCCAGATTTAATGTCAAAAGACCAGGATTCAAGTCTTGGCTCAGCCATAGATTCCTTATGTTTTTAGCAAAACACTTAACTGAGCCTCATTATCCTCATCAGTGAAACACAGGTAAAATTATTACCTGTGTTTTATAGAGAGCTGTGGGTCAACTACGATGATACATGCGATAGCAATTTTGAACTATAATGATGACAGCTTTATTGAGCATTGTTCTAAGTGCTTTGCATGTATTAGCATGTTTAATCCTCATAACAACTTGCTTATTATCCCCATTTAACAGATTAGAACACTAAGGCACAGAACTTGTTAAAAACATGCACAAGACCACACAGCTATGATTTAAACTGCTCTTGCTCCAGAGCTTGTGCTGGTAACCACTGTACCACTTTAGATTACGTTAAAGCACCGAACTGCTGTAAATGTGTTGAGTAAGAATTGTCAAGGGAGTCATTTGTCCGAGGAATGTCATCTGAAACATTTCTGCTCTGTCCTTTTTTTCCCTGCAGTCATTGCGCTGACTGTTGGACTCAACTGTTGTTTTGTCAAGCGTTCAGTTTGCTGTTGTGGCATTTCCCCTAGTGTTGGCGTGTTCTCTTCATAGCAGGATCAGTGAAAAGCTGCAGAGGAATTGGATGATAAAGTGGAAAGAACATAAAAGACTTATTCCTTGGGTTCCCAGTGAGAACAAAGATGCTTCCTCATGGACCCCAGGAGTCTTTAGAATCATTTTGGCTCAAAAGAGAAATCTGTCCCATAAGCAGTTGGTTAGAGCAGAATTTTCGACAACCCTGGCAGAGACTGAGGCTTGATAAGCCTCTGAGAATAAGCCACTTTCCTCCACGCTGTCCTATGGAATAATGCTTGGCCATAGTGGGGTGGCACCTGCACTGCTACCATCTTGGCCTGCCTGTGGTGGCATCGGGGTCCATATGTTGCCAACAAGATGTCACCCTAAGATTACTTGTCCCGCCTTTTTAAAAAATAGTTTAACTGAACCCTCACATCAACTCCATAAACAATATGGGAATTCCAATGCCCAGTAAAGAATTTCATATTTTTGGGTTGAGGAAATAGAATTGTTTAAAAAAATGAATTACTTGAGTGCTTTGAGTAAATGGGTAGAGAAGAAGATGGTTTTGTAGATTGCCTTGGGGCAGCCTACAGATGTATCCATGGCATGAAAACTGTTGACGCTGGGATTTTGGACAATGGAACCATGAAAGCTGGAGCCTGCTGTTTAATATCTTACCCAGAGGAGACGGACACCAGAGGGCATAGACCACAAGCCGTTCTCACTTGTTTCTGCCACCACTCGTTGCTCAGTTGCGTCTCGGGTTTGTGTTAGGCCTAAGCAAAGAATTCATCGAACAGTACTTTTTTTGATGTTTTTAGACTAAGATAAGGAAATAAACGTTTTGGAAATGCTGCACAATCTAGAAAAGATTTTGCAGGAAGCTGCAATTGGCCAAGATGACCGTTGTAGTTCATAAGCAGCCTATGTGTGAGCAAACCCTTTCTAATGATTTCAACTCCATTCTTTATTCGGGGGCACTGAAGCTTCAGTAAATGGCTGCCCCGGCCTTCCTCCTCTTCCTTGCAACTTTCAGGGTGACTGCTCACCAGGTCATCAGTCCTTTTGCTGGCATGGCTGGCAGTTCAAGGAAGCACTTACCATGCCTTAATTTCAGTGATGCATTTTTTTCTTTTTTTAAATCTGGGCCTTGGTTAAAGACCTCCAGAGAAGAAAAAGGGACATTTTCTAGCTAGCAGTTAAAATCATGTCCCCTGAACCCATGTCCAAGGGGAGGATTTGCAGGATCTTAGAGTCTGAGAGTCTCTTCCTCTTGCCCAAGTCCAGGCTCTGGATATTGGAACTCTGCTGTGGGTTATTCACTTAACCTGCCAAGCAGTTACTCCCAGAGGCCATTTGGAGTGTAACTATTTTTTAAGTGCTTAAAATAAGCCTAAAAGTTACCAGATTTGCTACAAAGATACCCTTGCATATCTCCTGGCTCCTTTTATGGAAAAGCAAATCTGGCTTTCTTGAGCTGCTAAATCTGTGGTTCTCGAATCCTTCCTTAGAAACATAGAACAGCTAGTGCCTAAGTAGGTGATTTATACTATAAAGAACATAGATAGGGCACTTCCCAATGATCCCCTTCCCACTGAAATACAGCAATGACAAACTAGATTGCTCTTTAAGTAGAAAATAAATGCACATCCCTATCTTATCTACTTTTCAACATCAAAGATCTGTACAACATTGCAGCATGCTTTAGTGAAGAGAAAAAAACCCAGAGATGTTATATTTTTATCTTATAGACATTTCATATAGGCCATGTACTGTATAAAATCTACCACTGCTAGTGAGTGGAGATCGCACCACTGCACTCCAGCCTGGGCGACAGAGTGAGACCCCATCTCAAAAAAAAAAAAAAAAAAAAAAATCTACCACTGCTAGCATGCTAGAGTGAGCAAACAATTGATTGTTTTCCCAATATGGAAAACATTAGGAATTACTCAGCTGAAGTACGGGTAGCCATAAACTGATTTAGATGGTAAACCATGAGAAAGCATCATAACTGCCATTTTGAGGACATCCCAGGGGCTGTTGATAAATTAATCCATTATTACATCTTCTCTGTATCTTTTGATCATGAATCCTCATTGCCTGTTATAAACATAAAGCTCAAAAGATGCTTGTAAATGAGTCAATAATTGCCGCCATTTATTTTAGGTGTTTAATATAGGAGTTTATTTGATTACAGGAAATGGTAATGATGATTAATAGGAATCTATGAATCAGATATCACAAAATGGTCTTTATTTTCTTCTTTTTGGCTTTTAATATCTAATTCTAATCTGAAGTAAAAATAATTTGGTCGACTCGAGTTTAGAGTGCTTAACTTCTAAAGCACTTCCTCTTACAAGTTAAAAAAGTGATACAAATTATTATTACATCTGACCTTGGCTATAGGAGTTGATAAGCATAGAAAATGTGGAAACTAGAGGTTTCCAGATAAAATGTAAGAAATTTAGAATCTGATAGGATTTATTTGGAATGGAAAAGGAGGTTTTCTGTAGCTATTAGCAGCAGTGGTATTTTTCCTTTTTTATTAGTAGAACTTTTCTGTGACAGTTCTAATTAACTTCTGCAAGCATATTAAAACTCTTCATTCTTGGTATAAAGATTGTGTACCATTGATTTGCTACACTACCTATGTAGCAAAAGGGAATGTAATACTTTTTAGTTTTGTTTGCAATTGGAGTAAAAAAACAGTTGATACAAGTAATTTAGCTTACACTTTAAAATGTCAAATTAAAATTTTCTACAAAAGCTCAGAGCACATGTTAAACCATCCTCATGATTTATTAGAGCTATGAATTGATGGAAATAGATGATTTCAAAGAAAAAAGTTTAAGAATCATAATGACACTTCACTTACAGAATTAAAGTGTTCAGAATAGAATGTGCTATTTTAGGTCACATATCTTTGGTCAATATTTAGGACTCATGAGCTACACCTGTCCTTATGTAGATGTTAGTGCCTCCAAATTGGGAAGATTTAAATCCTTTTTTTTTTTTTTTTTTTTTTTTTTTTTTTTCACTTTGAGCTCCTCTGAGGATGTGATCAATTATGGGTACCTGCAGTGATGTATATTTTAATGCTTAGATTCATTTTAGCAAAAGTCAGTTTTCTGTAAATTGCATTCTAGCTCGCCGTAAAATGAATTCCAAGTTCTCTTAGTGTTCCACTGCTGTACTGAAGATAGGTTTTCTAAAGCCCTTCCATAGTGTGCTGAGAGCATTTGGGGGACGTTTGCAAGTCTACTGGCTTTGTGATTGCCTTCTGGTGGTGAGTTCTCTTGCTTCTATGACAGCTGGAGCCCTGACCCGGCCTATGAGCCTTTTCTGTCTGGCAGGAGCATGTTGGGATGATGGAAAGAACTTGGACTTTAAAGTCAGCTGGTCAGTCAGTTATCCCTGCAACAAACAAACAAAAAAATTCAGCCGAGCCTGGACTGAGATTTCAGTCTGGAAAATCTAGCTTGTGGTTTTTCATCCAAGCCTGGAAAATTAAGTTAGCCTACCAACTTACTGATTAGTTAAGTTTAAAATTTCTGCATATTGAATTTACTTATAATGAGGAAATTTGCTTATGTATGCTATAAATTAAGCATAGATATGTGCGATAACTTGACACAGAGGAAAAATATTAGTTCCATAGAATTATAGACTTGAGTTCAAATCTGTCCTCTACTCTGGGCACAGTGAAATTTATCCTCCTATTGGAAATAGTTCACACCCTGATAATCCTCAGTTTCATCATCTGTATATTGTGAATAATAATAATGATAATAATGCCTGCTTTATAAGTTGTCATGAGGACTAAATGAAACAATTCACATGGCAAATTTAGCACTGTGATTGGTACCCAATTGTTGGTAGTTGTTATAATGGAAAAGCTGACACTTAAGTTGTTTTTGGAAAAAACTCATATTTTAAATGTGCCAAAGGGACTCACTATTTTAAATTATCCTTTTATAAGGACTAATCATATTTTCCTTTGTAAATGTGGCTTTTTACATGGAAATGCTTCATGATATAATAAAAAGAGCATGGAATTCGAAATGAGACACTTACTAATATAAAGTCAAATCCTGACTGGAATACTCATTAGTGGTGTGACCTCTGGCAAATCAGTTAAATTCTCTGAATCTCAATTTCCTCTTCTTTAAGATGGCATAATAATGCATACCTCATAATATTGGGGTGATAATTAATTGACAAAATATGTATATAAAGGCCTTGGCTTGACACATGGTGGGTCCTCTAAAAATATCAGTCCTTCACCCTTCTGTTCTCATATTCCAGGCTTTCTTAAAAATATAAGACCCTTGTAGTTGTATAATACCATGAATGTAGAATTGGTCATTTTGCATCATTTCCATTGTAACTGAACTACTTTACCTGAACTACTAACGACTGTATTTTTATCATCCCATTACTGTCAGTCAGTTGTGAATGCGATGCAGATATTCACTTTCTTCTTCAATGGTACTTTCTCTTTCTTCTTCAATGGTACAGGTCATTCCTTAAAGGCGTCTTTCTACTGGCAATCCATCCCACCGAGAAAGTAATATTACCATTAGTATCATTTGGTGAATACCTTCTCTGTGCCTGGCACTGGACCCATTGCTATATATATTTACATTGATGATTACATTGATAATTGAAGATAATCTCACTGAACCCCAGCTCTGCAAAGCAAGAAACTACTCATTTCTCAAGATTCAGCTCAAAGATGGCCTTGTCTATGAAATATTTCCTATCTTCCCCATATAAAATTGACAGCTCCCTCTCTTGGAGCCTGTTCACCGTATATTGTATGTGCCATGCAAATCTTCATTATACTGGTCTATTGTAATGCCTGTCTCCTCCTTTCGATTTTACAGGATGAGGCTAAGAAAGGTGTTCTATTGGCCTTTGAGTCTCCAGAGCTTGACCTGGTAAATGATTGAATGACTAAGTAGCTGGATGATTGACTAGTTTGCTGTGGTCTATCCACTTGGCATTAGCATATGGTCCAGTATTCAGCAAGGTCCTTACAGGTCATGGCCATAGAGGAGCTGCCTTGGTCACCCTGGGCTGTGGTCGTGTGTAGCTGTAAATGATGATGGTGCCCTCTGCAGTGTGGCCACACTCTACATTACCACGCACACTGCACCATGGTGCTTGTTTCTAGCTAGGGCTTCTTCATGAAAGACTGTAGTGTAGAAAAGAAAAAGAACGCATCTGCCAATTTTAGATCATTTTCGCTATTGAAAGCACTTTCATTTTGTGGGGGAACAATAGATATTCTGTTAGAAACATCTCGCCGTCTGAGTCAGGAGAATTGCTTTAGAGCAATTCTTCCTTCCTGACATTGCCTTAGCCATCCAGTGAATAAAGAGAAGAACTGATCAATATGTCCCATGGATTTAAAAATTGGTGGTGGGCCAATAGGAGATGTGCATGAAAAGCATCTGGCCTAATTATTGCAGAGTCACAAACCTGCAGTATTCAAGGGTGTTTGTGGTGGCAGAGTATAATATGTTGCACCAGATTTTCCTTATTAGTTTTTAAATCCTTGAAACTAAATTAAATGAAAGAAGTCTGTTTCAGAAATTAAATGGAACTTTAAAAATCCAATTTTAAATAGGAACTATGTTGTAAACAACATGTCTTAGAAACAAAAGGACAGATGGGAGATTTATTTTTTAATTGATCTTGTCCTTTGTAAGATTAATATATAATCAATGTAAAGAATTTTGACGGAAATAGGAAAATATTAAGATAAATTAAAATTACCCACAGTCGCGTTGAGAAGATGGTCCTTGCTCATATTTCGGTCTTTTTTTCTTTGTCTTTTTTTTTTTTGAGACAGGTGTCTTGTTCTGTCTCCCAGGTTGGAGTGCAGTGGTGCAATCTCAGCTCAGTGCAACCTCTCCACCTCCCAGGTTCAAGTGATTTCTCCTGTCTCAGCCTCCGAAGTAGCTGGGATTACAGGTGTGTGCCACCACACCCAGCTAATTTTTGTATTTTTAGTACAGATGAGGTTTCACCATGTTGGCCAGGCTGGTCTGGAACTCCTAACCTCAAGTGATCTGCCGGCTTCAGCCTCCCAAAGTGCTGGGATTACCAGCGTGAGCCACTGCACCTGGCCGTGTCTTTTTCTTTAAAAACAAACAAACAAAAACAAAAATAACAACAAAAAAACCCTTAGATCCCACTCTGTGTGCAGTTTGGCTCCTTGCTGGCACCTTCACATGAGTGTGCACATTTATGTGGGAAACATATCAAGCCATTCCCTCTCTAACTTTGTTATTTCATTGTCCGGGGACAGATCCCCTGAAGCCACGTTTCCCAGTGTGCTTTCCTCTCTTGTGACTTGTCTGTAGAGCCTCTTTTGTCTGTCTTCTGACTTACGGCTGATAGTAATCATGTTCCGAAGTCCGATCAAGAAGCAAACAGCAACCCAAATGTCCAACAACGATAGACTGGATTAAGAAAATGTGGCACATATACACCATGGAATACTATGCAGCCATAAAAAATGATGAGTTCATGTCCTTTGTAGGGACATTGGTGAAACTAGAAACCATCATTCTCAGTAAACTATCACAAGGACAAAAAACCAAACACCACATGTTCCCACTCATAGGTGGGGATGGAACAATGAGAACTCATGGACACAGGAAGGGGAACATCACACTCCGGGGACTGTTGTGGGGTTGGGGGAGGGGGGAGGGATAGCATTAGGAGATATGCCTAATGCTAAATGACGAGTTAATGGGTGCAGCACACCAACATGGCACATGGATACATATGTAACAAACCTGCACATAGTGCACACGTACCCTAAAACTTAAAACATAATAATAATAAAATAAAATAATTTAAAAAAGAAGCAAACAGCATGTAAAGTAGTAATTCTTGAGGTGCTGTTCAGTGTAATCAGTTATTGGAGGTTAAAAGTATCTCAGACTCTATCTGCTCTATTCTAGAATCCTCTTAGAAAAAAAGTCACATTTTTCAAAACATGTCTGATTCCATAAGTCCAGTCTTATTTTGTACTTGCCAGGTAACAGGCTTTTTAGGTCAATGGGAGCACAGTCACCATGATCTTTTATGAGTTCCTCCCTGAGGGAAAAACACAAGGTAGTTCTTTTTCTGTGGATAATCACTTCTGCTTTGCATTAGAACTGTTTGTACACCTGTGTGAGACCAAAATATCTGGGATAAAGAAGATAGTCCTTTGTTGATTTCTGTATTCACGACTACCCTCATTAGATGCTTACAATTTATTAGATGACATTTCTTAGTTTTAACTTGTGGCTCATCCTTTAACAAGTAGATTATAGGGCTAGGAGTGCCCCTACAAGAGATCTTTCTATTCCCTTTTTCTCTACTTGGAAGACCATAAACTAAAGTTGCCTTGGCAGATAGTAACATAAAATTGATTTTTTTATTAAAAAAAAAAATCTTCCAGGAAGAAAATAACTCAAGGTAAGCACTAGCTTAAAAAAAAAAAAAAGATTAGACTAGACATTTTACTTCTGATGCTTTTTCAGAGTGAGAGTCTGGGAGCTAGAAACTGCTTACACAACAGAAATAAGTTGTAAAGAGTCGTGTTGTGTGCACAGGTGTATGCTTCATCAGTGTTCTTAAAAGCCTCACTACCGGACGGGTGCGGTGGCTTATGCCAGTAATTCCAGGATTTTGGGAGGCTGAGGCAGGCGGATCACTTGAGGTCAGGAGTTCAAGACCAGCCTGGCCAACACGGTGAAACCCCATCTCTACTAAAATACAAAAATTAGTTAGGTGTGGTGGTGGGTGCCTGTAATACCAGCCACTCAGGAGGCTGAGGCAGAAGAATCGCTTGAAACTTGAAGGCAGAGGTTGCAGTGAGGCTAGATGGTGCCACTGCACTCCAGCCCAGCCTGGGCGACAGAGTGAGACTCTGTCTCAAAAGAAAAAAAAAATTAAATAAATAAAAACCTCAGTACCAAGAGTGGTCGTGGGACAGCAGCAGCAAGGCCACCAGGGAGCAGGCAGAGATGCAGACCCTCAGGCCCCACACAGACCTACTGAGTCAGAGTGTGATTTCAACAAGGTTCTCAGGCTGTGTATATTCACATTTAAGTTTCAGAAGTGCTGCTTAGGAGACTGAAGATTATGAATGGAACATCAGAATTCAAAGCCCTAAAGATGGCGAACCCTGGCTGTTGTTGCATGGTAGATGCATTAAACATTAGTTTTAGCTGATTTCGCAGTTTTATTAGCATCCTCTCAATGCCAATGTTGACATCAGATGGCAAGATATGATTGCCAACAACAATTTTCTGGAAAGCAGCCAGTGCATTAGTGTGAAATATGTTCTCACCGCAATCTAGCCTCAGTGGGCTGCCTCATGTGGAGGGTGAATGGCTTCCTGTATGGAGAATAAACGTAGGTTAAAGAGGCAGGAAGGCTGAACAAACGCTGTGGAAACACGGATCCTGAGGAAGAGATTAATGCCACGAAGTGCATATATATGCATGCTGTTAGAAGTTGTCTGTATCTCCCCTCAATATGCTGCACAAACTGAATATGATCCCTGTGCTGCTTCCGGGTGTCTTCTATGGGAATGAATGGAAGTCATTAACTGGTCCTGGGAACCGATTTTAGATCTTTGACTGTTATCAGATGGAGTCCCTACGCATGAGACAATTCCCAACATGGATGATGCCCAGAAAGATGTGGGCTGTTTTTAAGGTGTGCAGGAATGGAGGGGTAACTTTCGAAAATAATTTCTAGCTATAATAATTTCCTAGGCATGCCCACGGATTTAGTGGCCAAGAGTCTTATGTACCGCAGACTTGACTGTGGAAAACAACAATGGATGGGATAAGCTGGTGTGAAGGAACCACTTAGTAATCATAATTAGAGTGATTTTCTTATAACACGGCCTGGGAGGTTAAGAGATTGAGGCGGTGTCACCTATTTAATTCAGCTGGCAGCTGGCAGGGGCTGCCCATCACTTAGGGCAGACAGGGCTTTGCAAACAGCCATACAATGCCCAGCAACTCCATTAACAGGGCCTTTTTTGAATGGGAAGGTCAATTCCATTTCTGAGGTTATAGCTCTAAATTAGGGAAAAAATAATAAACCCTAGAAATAAGTGGGGTCTGTATACAAAGAACCAGTAAAAGATTCGTTTCTGTTGTTGGTTGATACAGTGACCCTGGGAAGAGTAAAATTACTGATATATTTCCCAGGCCATTTCTGGAATTGGTCTCCTGTAAAAGGAATAGCACAGGCTTATTGTATTTTGTTTCTTGGTAACATCATCAGTTTTGTTTGTTTGTTTGTTTGAGACAGGATCTCACTCTGTCACCCAGGCTAGAGTACAGTGGCGTGACCTTGGCTCACTGCAGCCTCCACCTCCCGGGACCAAGCAATTCTATGACCACGGCCTCCCAAGTAGCTGGGACTACAGGTGTGCACCACCATGCCTGGCTAATATATATATATATATTTTTTTTGTAGAGACAGGGTTTTGCCCTGTTGTCCAGGCTGGCCTTGAACACCTGGACTCAAGCAATCCTCCCGCCTCGGCCTCCCAAAGTGCTGGGATTATAGGTGTGAGCCACCATGCCCTGCCAATTGTTTTCTTATATAGCAAAAATTGCTTTTCTCTTTATTTACATTGTGTGTCAAATTGGTAGACTTAGCCACTGTGTATTGAGAAAAAAATGCATCCATTTATTAAATCCTTGCTGCATTTGGCAACAGTTTATAGGAAAAGGGAGAATTTCTGAAGATCATGCTATGATGCCTCCAGGATACATTCAGTTGGAGAAAATCTAATCTCATGCATTACTGTATTGTACAGAGTGCCAATTATTGACAGTGACCATAAAAAACAAAGACCTGTTACAAAGCCTGTTAGGTGAACAGACTATTTAGAGTTGTCTTTGGTTTTGCCAAATTGGATCAAGAGTTTCACCTGGGTTTTATTAAGATAATTATGCTTTAGCTTTTTAACAGAAATGTCTTTTAATGTTTAAAATGTGCATATCCTTGTAGACTTGTTAGATCTGGAAACATCGATTCTGCGTGGATTCTGTGCCAGGCATTGGGAATACCTTAGTTTTCTTTCAGTGGGCAGTGGGAAGACTTGGGAGAACTCCTCACAATAGAATCCTAAGAGAAGAGTCCTTTCAGACTCACTGCAAGTTTCATTACTAGAGAAACTTGCATTTTCACATTCGTATGTTCACGGGAGTAGGAGATGATTGATACAGTTAATCTTATTTGAGGATGTCCTTGTACTGTTTGAAAATGTGACTGCCGAAACACTGTGAGTAACATTGCCTTCATATTTTAAATAACTGAAAGATGTGTTTTACTTTATAGTTGAATTAATAACACGTCTAGCACATTAAGAATCCAAATAATGCTGGGCGCGGTGGCTCATGCCTGTAATCCTAGCACTTTGGGAGGCCGAGGCAGGTGGATTGCCTGAGGTCAGGAGTTCGAGACCAGCCTGGCCAACGTGGTGAAACCCCGTCTCTACTAAAAATATAAAAATGAGCCAGGTGTGGTGGCACGCACCTGTAGTCCCAGCTACTCAGGAGGCTGAGGCAGGAGAATCGCTTGAACCTGGGAGGCAGAGGTTGCAGTGAGCCTAGATCGCGCCATTGCACTCCAGCCTGGGCAACAAGAGCGAAACTCTGTCTCAAAAAAAAAAAAAAAAAAAAAAATCCAAATAATATTAAAAGCCTACTTTTGTGTACCAGTCTGCTAGTAAACAGATTTCCATTAAAATTAGTCCCTGTACTCTAAGCTTGTGGCATATTTTAGAAGCCCTTAAAATAAATACTAAATGTCCTAACCCTCAGTTTTATGAGACTGCACTTTCCCATTAAGATGTATTGGGAATCAGGTGTGTAAAGTTCCCATTCATTTTCTACCATCAGTTAACATGAGAGGGAAGTTACTTTCAAAATTTTACAAGATTATCAAAATGCATGAGAACTTGACTTTGGAGAAGTTTACACCCACATACCTACATTTTGGGGCACAAGAGAACTAGAGGAAGAACCAGAGGAAATGTGAATCTATTTTGAGGATTGGCAACTGTGTTTTCTAGGTCTTAAAATTACTTTTTTTTTGAAGAGAAAAATGAAGCTTTATGCTATGTATTTAAATAATTGCAAATCTCTCTCTCTCAGTGCTTCTCTCACCTGGAAGGACCAGTGTGAATGATCCCACTGTAAATGGATTCTGTTCATGTGACTTTTCCTTTGTCCTATTTGCCTTATGATTTGGTTTGACATCAGCTGAAGAAAGTGTGTCAGATCAGTTCTGGGATACCGCACCAGCTCTGTGCCAGAAAATGAGTGATAACACCTTGTGTAATGAATCAAAAGTTGGAAGGCATTTTCTGTTACAACAGCTGGAAACATTTTCTCCAGTTTACATGAAGATTGCTGAGTAATTGGCATTCCAGGAAGGTAAAGGACTGAATCTGTCCCTGGGGGTGAGGCTTTGTAGAAAAGAATAAAATCATCTTGTATGTTGAACCCAGCCCAGGGATAATATCAATAAATGTAGGATAGCAGCTAGTGTTTCTTGAATGTTTACCATATGCCAGGCACTAACTAAAACTTCTGTTTTTTACCCTATTAACAGTATTATGGGAGTAGATACTATTGTTATCTCCATTTCACAGATGCAGAATCGGGGGAAAGTAACTGGCCCAAGTGATTAGTACCTGGTCAAGGCAGATTGACATTCTTAACCACAGTGTCATATCTGACATTATATAGTGTTTTCCAAATACTTTAAGTATATAAAATTCAGGTGCATCTTTTTTTTTTGGTAAGAATGCTCACAATTTATTGCTAAGCTTTATTGGTGTGCCTGCTGGAGTTTAAAAATACTTTTCTTCTGAAATTATCAAATTCCTGTGATCTGTGTCTTTAAACACATTAAGATTAATATACTACCCTGTTAAAAGGGTTAGACTGAGTTTCCAAAAGACAGTAAATGTTGAGAAAGCTACTGAGATGCCTTCTTTCAGTTTCTTCTAAGTGTTTCTTGCTATTTTGGTTCCTATTTGGATTGTTAATGATTATGAAAATAATCCATTTAGAGTAATTTTAAAAGCTTAAGAATCTTACTTTAGATTATTATACAAATTTATATTCCCAATAGTGGAAAAAGAACATTTTTAATGTAACTAACACATCACAGAGATATACAGTACAACTATTTTATGGAGTGTGAATATTGCAAAATTTAAAAACATGTCTTTAAAATAAAAAATGATTACAGCTTTATTAAGCTGTAATTTTCATACTATAAAAAGCACCCATTTTAAGTATATTATCTAATGATTTTAATAAATCCGTAGAGTCATGCAACCATCACCACATTCCAGTGTTAGATACTTTGACCAAGAAAGTTCCTTCATCCGCATTTGCAGTCAATCTGGGCTCCCACCCCTAGCCCAGCAGCCACTGATCTGCTTATTAGTCACATCAGCTTTTAAATGTTGACCTCATTTTTATATCTGCTTTTATAGAAAAGTCTCTTTTCTACCTTCTAAGTCATTTGTGTAATTATGGATTCACTAAGTTCATCACCTTTAACCTGTAACTGTAGCCTCCATCCTCTCCAGCGGTTTGACTAGCTCTGGGTTTTATTGAGGTTTTATAAGTAACTTATTACAGAGGTTATGTAGCCAATTTCAGCACCGTGAGCCACTTATTATCTTTGCACTCTTTGCACATATGGTATTTCTGAGCTCACTCCAGACTTAGGTATCCAGGAAAAGAAACCTTTCATGTTCATGGCAGGATGGAATAATTGTTGTCTTCTAAGCCCTAGGGATGCTTCCTTGGGGCCTATTCTTCTCTCCTACCTTCTTGGGGCCCCATTTGGTGACATTTGCTTTGTTACAGTCCAAAATACCATTTATAAGCTGATTAGGTTTCACATGATATTAACATATTTCAAGCTGTGTATATCTTTTTGCATTTCATAGTTAAAATATGGCTTCCATGTGCTTTGTCTGTTCCTTGGATGAGATCCAATTATTTCATAATCTCTCTCATTCCCTCTTCATGGTAGGTTTCCCACTTTTCCTTTCATCACTTTGCTATTCAAGATCTTTGAGGACTTTTAAAAAATTACCTATTTCTTTCTTCTCAAGGCAAGAGACTTAATTGTGCATTTTAATATCCTGCCGTACAGTAAAGCTGCACCTGGGGGATTATGTTCACTGAACCGTCATTGAAAATGCCTTTGTACTTCAGTGTTAAGATGCTGCTGGCTTTTGGATTCCAGAAAAGGTTGTGTATTCAGTGTATACTAATCTTCTTTTTCTTGTTCAAGGCCATCTCTAAACCAAAAACAAGGACTGGTCTCCCCTGTGAAGCCTCTTACAAGATGGGAAAGAAAAGCTTGTCTCTGGCAGAGATTCAAAGGCCTTGGGCTTATGTCTAGGCACAGTTCTGAGGCTAGTGAGGAACTGAGATTGCTTCCCAGATTTTTTTCCCTTTCTAACCTCCTTCTTGGTAATCTGTCTCTCCAAAGAACCAAAGGGGTTTTAGTGGTGGTTAGCTGCATTAAAGAAAATTACATACAGAAAACCCTTTCAAAACTAATTGAACTGGTTTATAGTTTTTAACCCTCTTTTTTGGGGGCTTTATTATATAGGTCTTATTATTAAATTGAAATTAAATAAAATAGTGATTTACTTTGTTTATTATATGGTTTACTGTAATTTCCTTTAGCTAAAGCTGACAACAGAAAATAATATTAATGAAATGGAAGAATTCTATTAATTCCAGGAATTTAAGACAAAATCCTCTATCTTTAACTTAGTTTTTCTTATTTTATCTACAACAATTGCCCTTGAATTTTGGGGATTGCATTCCCCTTTGAGAATCTTATGACTGCTATGGCCATATCCTCAAGAAAGTTATGCTTCTCAGATGAGGTAGCATTTAATTTTTCTATTATGTTTCTCAGCAGTGTTCAGTCTTTGACTCTCATATTTTGGGGGAGGGGGTGGCGGAATTTACATGTCCATGATATTTACTTATCCAGTGACATAAATCAAGTCTTGTTTTAGATCATCTTTAATTTTCTTGCATTAAGTAGTGCTTTTTTGGAAACATTTGGGAGTTTGAGCCCAGAAAGGTATGAGAGGGCTGGGCGCAGTGGCTCACACCTGGACTCCCAGCACTTTGGGAAGTTGAGGCGGGCAGATTGCCTGAGCTCAGGAGTTCGAGACCAGCCCGATCACCACAGTGAAACCCGTCTTTACTAAAAATGCAAAAAATTAGCTGGATATGGTGACACATGCCTATCGTCCCAGCTACTCAGGAGGCTGAGACATGAGAAGCACTTGAACCCGGGAGGCGGAAGTTGCAGTGAGCCCAGATCACATCACTGTACTCTAGCCTGGGCGACAGAGTGAGACTCTGTCTCAAAAAAAGAGAGAGAGAGAGAGAGAGAGAGAGATCAGAGGATACATTCTGCCACCGACTGATTATCAAAAGAAATTTCTGGTTCTTGACAAAACATTTCCTGTTCATAGAGAAATTGTTCAGTTCAACTGGGCATGGGTTTGCTTTCTGTCACTTGCTGGAAATTCTTTACTGGAACAAAAAGTCTAGTGCTTCTGCACAAGGGAAGACATAGACATGTGGTCCTTCCTCACACCTGCTTCCTCACTCCTGCTTCCTTTTTGCTCCTCATTTTTCCTTTCCATCTTAACTTTTCCCCATCACTTGGGCCTTTAGTAAGTGTGAGATAATTTCACTTTTCTTCTCGTGTGATTATTTCACTTACAGGAAATCATATTCCTGGCCCGAAATTGTTTCTTCTTTCACAGCAGATGCTCTCCAGGGCTCTTCATCATTTTGTCCTGAGCAATACATTTTCAAAATGTAAAGTGCTTCCTGGATGATAGCTCTGGGGCCACTAGGGGGTTCAGGAATGTGGTGCAGTAACGACATTTGTCTTAATACCCTTTAAATCTATAAGTAAAGTATAATTATTGCTTAGAAACTTTTTCCTTAAAAAGGAATTGATTTTACAGCCACAGGGTGTACAGCAACTACCCATGACTGGCAGTTAGTGGGGATCAAGTAAGAGTCCGCATTTCTGAGTTGGTTTAATAATGCAACAGAACACCAACAGCTGATAGCTCCTGGTTTTGACCATTAAATTGCTTTAAATTGGTTTTACTCTAACTATCTATTGTTAATTTTGCATTCATAACCATTGGTTAAATATAGGAGGTAAACAAGGAGCAGAATATAAATGATGATAATGGCAGTTTTTATAAAGCACGTTAAGGAGTTTCTAGCATTTAAGAAAATAATAATAAAAAGAAAATATAATGATAATTGAATCCAATGTAGCTTTTATTTACTGAGATTAAAACTCTCGGACTATGACTAAACCAGATGATTTGTGGAGGGGGGCAAAATTTATATCAGGTCAAAAAAGGCAGATTTTTAAAAAATGCTATAACATATTTTAATTTGTCTATATTTTAATATAGACTTGACTGTAATGCCAAATAAGGTCTAGTCATTAAAAAAATTTTTGGCTGGGTGCCTGTAGTGCCAGCTACTAAGGAGGATGAGGCAGGAGGATCACTGGAGTCCAGGAGTTTGATACGATACTGGACAATATAGTGAGACCCCATCTCAAAGTAATAATAATAACTTTTGTGCTTAAATCATATATTTGCCGTATAAATTAAAATTACCTGAAAATATGTAACACAGGTTGATTGGGAAGAACAAACTTTATCTTTATACTCCATAAATACTATCTAAGCTCCATTAATGTATTTCTAATTTTAAATATTTTATTTTAAATAATTATCGCTAAAAAATGTCAAAATTATTCTAAAATTCCTTAGGGTATTTGAGAGGCTAAATAGTTCTATCAAGGAATTCCTGAAAGAAAAAAAAAAGGATTGGAAACATAGGGACATGGATTGTAGTCAGGTGATTGAATGATAATGTGCTGGCAATGACTTTGGGAATATCCAGGTCCTCAGGGGTCTCTAGCATGGTAGTTTGCTTTGACCAGGTGCTTGGTAAATGTTTGTTCATTAAAGGAATTTATGTGTATAATATATGGTACTTTAATCACATGGTGCTGTTTTCATTTAAAAACATAGAAGTCATAGTCTACTGTATGGAAACTTAAGTAGGTGATTTGTAGCCACCATGGGAGCCCTTGGCTGGGAGATTCATTGTAGCAAATATCCTTTCACAGATCCAAGACCTAGTAGTACTGAATGAAGTGATGGTTTTACCCACATGATGACTTCTGTCAATCAAAATGAAAACTATACCCACTTTGTTATTCCTACCGACTTCTTAAATAATTTGCCAATCTGTTGCGAATATGGTACACTGCCAATTTTCAAAGTTAGCTATGTGAGCAGTCCTTCCTCCAATTACAGGACCAGTTACATAATGCAGGTTTGATGTAGAAGTAAGGATTTCAAGAACGGTCTGATGCTTGGCATAGAAGTAAGGATTTCAAGCTGCAGTCTGTTAATAGTTTTGAAGCAGTTATTGTTTTTATCTCTTATTCGGGAAGGCCTAATTATCAATGATGTTAACAATACTTTCCTCTCCAAAGCCACTTTTTTCTTTTTTTTGACTTGTCTTATTTTCAAGCTTTTAAAATTCAGTATATACCTATTTTGTGCGGCCTGGGCTCTTGCCTAACATGCAAAGGATATTTAGATGGTAGAATTTATAGAATTTAGTAACTGATTGGATATGAGAAGGAACAGGAAGATGTGAAGAAAAGGAAAAGTAAAGAAAATGCCTCTCGGATAAGGGACATGCCTTGGGCAGCAAGGTAGACATTATATTAAGAGTTAAATAATATAATATGCATGACAACTGCTAACAGCTATTCAGCTATTTGCCATTGTGCTAGGAACTGTGTTAAGCACTTCATATGCATGATAAAATTTAACCCTCACACCAACTCTAGAAGGTAAGTACTATTTTTTTCTCTTTTACAGATGAGGAAACTGAGATTTAGAAGGGTTATATAATATGTGTGATATCACACAGCTATAAAAAAAACCTCAAGAGCCAGAACTCTTAGACATCAATTGCCTTCCAGTCAGAAAAATAAAGCAGATTTGGAGTTGTATATGGTCAACAGTATCACATGCTGCTAAGTAATGAAATAAAATAAGGACTGTCAGACAACAGTATCACGTGCTGCTAAGTAATTAACTAAAATAATTCACTTAATAAAATACTATAAAGTATTGGCAGGTAGAAAAGATGAGAGGACATTCTAGGCAAAAGAAACAACATGGAATGTTGCCCTGGGCTATGAAGGCAAGACAATTTGTCCAGAATGATGACAGCTGTATTGGATTTGGGGAGGGGTGGTGCTCAGGGCATGGGAACTAGGAACACAGATAAATATGAAAAAGTAGGTAGAAAATGATGCCAGTGGTGGGGGAAATGGATAGCTATCATTGGGAGTGGGAGGGAGGACCCAGATGAACAAGACACACAGCAGCCTTCTTACTGTCAACTTCGAGTGCTTTATCATATGACACATATCACGCTAGGAATGGTGGCTATTTTCTTTATCTACCTTGACTCATATATCACATATATTTATACCTCTAGGGTGTCATGACTGAAATAAATTTTCCGGACTAACTTTATAAATGTATAGAGAAGCAAAAGAAAGAAGCAACTTCTCTGAAGTTTGGGTTATTTTCCATTTTGATGGCCAAATGTAGATTAAAAGTTGAAAGTCATCCATCACATAACAAGCCCTTATGTGCCAAGTATTGAGGATATGAAGATGGGTGAGTTATGGTCCCTGCCCTGAGACACTCAGAGTACAGCCCAGAAGATGAGCATTTTTATTTATTTATTTATTTTTTTTTTTTATTTTACTTTAAGTTCTGGGATACACGTGCAGAACGTGCAGGTTTGTTGCATAGTATACATGTGCCATCATGGTTTGCTGCACCTATCAACCCGTCATCTAGGTTTTAAGCCCCGCATGACTAAAACACCAAAAGCAATTGCAACAAAGGCCAAAATTGACAAATGGGATCTAATGAAACTAAAGAGCTTCTGCACAGCAAAAGAAACTAGCATCAGAGTGAACAGGCAACCAACAGAATGGGAGAAAATTTTTACAATCCGTCTATCTGACAAAGGTCTAATATCCAGAATCTACAAGGAACTTAAACAAATTTACAGGAAAAAAACAACCCCATCAAAAAGTGGGTGAAGGACCTGAACAGACACTTCTCAAAAGAAGACATTTATGCGGCCAACATTTTAACCAGTGGTTTATAATGCCATGGGCTATGTGCCCAAGGAGATTGTACTGAGCCATGTGACAATAGTGCAGGAGAGGGACTGGCTGTTGCATGGGGTGGAGTGGGGTGGGGTGGGGGCTGGGACACAAGACCAAGCTCATGATCATGAGATCCTCATTGTGCTCCCCTGCTGTTTCTCTGAGCTTTCACTGACCTCACAAGAGCATTTGCCCCCGTATCCAGTGAGTCATTCAGTGGCTCCTCCGATCTGCCCAGAAATGTTTTGGGAATCCAGTTACCCTTCTCCATGCATGTGTTCAGGCTCTCACGGTGGGCCTGGACCCTTGCAGAAGTTCTCTAGCTGATCTCTTTGCTTCCTGTCTCTTTCCTCTCCTACCTACATTCTGTGCTGCCTCCAGAGAGCTCTTTCTAAGAACGGAGCTTTTGTCCCAGCGTGGCGTGTAAAATCCTTGGAGATGTTGGCCTCTTCTCCCTTTCCAGCCTCACTTCTTGCCATTTACCCCGGTACACCCTAAGTCCCAGTTCTCCAAACAACTCGTTGCTTCTAATACTAAGTGTCTGTGCCATCCCATTCTCTCTGCCTGGATGCCCTCCAGCTGGTCTTTTCAGTGACTCCTTTAAGAAGAAGGGCTCCTCTGAGGTATTTTGAAAATATGCCTGTGAATAGAGGATGTGCATCCTTATCGGACTATAGGCCCTACATTTCCTGCTCTGAGAATTTTCATCCAGGAAGATCTGAATGTCCAGACCCAAAGAAAACTATTTTTCTTTTTGTCTTTATACTTTGCCAGAACAATAAATGTCAAATAACTTTTCTTACCACATCGATAAGCCTACAACTGTCATGTCACCCCACTCTTAAGCAAGGCTTGCTTTATAAAGTATTGGAGGGCATGTCGTAGTTTATGAAGGCAAAGTGCATTAAATTTTTTAAATAGTGCTAGGTTATTAACCTAATGCTTATTCCCACAATGCATGTGGCACACTTGAGGACCATAGGAATTGCAAATGCACATCTGGATTACTAAGATTTGTTAATCCTCTCTAGTTGATCTGAAATAATGATTAGTCACCAGGAGAGTAAAAAGCTTTGGTTCCCTCATGCTGCCAAATGGAGATCAAAGTGCCATCAACACTTCCCACTAGCTATTGTTGGAGCCACTCTTGTACCAACGGAAACAAGATTTTGTCTTGTCTTGTATTTGAAATATTGGAGGAAAAAAATCAAATTAGGCTAGATGTTATTGGTGTGAGGCAAGAGTCAGTGACTCAGAAACATAAAAGGAAGTTAGAGAAAGTAAATGACCAGAACTGCCTGTTGTATATTTCTTGGTGCAAAGAAAAAAGAAGATGCTTTTGCCAGAGAATGGAGGTGGAAAGAAGAGAGTGATGGGAAACTTTAAATAAATGGGAACACTTTGCAATGGACAACCTGGAGTTCCTGTTCGAGGGTGGTCCTGCAGAGAAGTGTCATGAGAGAGTGGAATAGTTGAGTGTTGCACAGGAAAGAAACATGGGCTGAACTTGGAACCAAGGTTCTGTTTCCAAAAATAGAGTTATATTAACTGCACAAAGCGCATAGATTGAAGAAAGCCTGTGCTTCTGTTCAGGCCTAGCAGGCCAGCAGGTCTCTAGGCCATCTGGCCTGTTTCTTCTGGGTTGCCCAATGGTTTATAATGTGAGGTTTTCTCATCAAGTAGAGGAGAGCTTACATATTTATTTGCAGATATATGAGATTGTACAGAGGAAGAATGATTTGAAGTGGGGCAGAAATCAGGCCCATTGAAGATGCTAGAAAAAAAATTAAAACCGCTTCCGAAGCATTTTAATGAGTCTGGCAAAAGCCATTTTGAACTAATTTCAGACTTTTCGCCTCCAACTTGCATATAGAAATCACACCAATGATGATAAGTAGATTGAGAGAATTTTTTTTAAAAAAAGATAGAATAAAATTTTCTTTCTTTTATTGGTTATTGGTATTTCATCTGTTTTTTTAAAAAAGTATTCAGAAAAGTTTAGAATCCAGAGGATCACTGAAACAGAGATTAGAGTTGGGAGGGAGTGAAATGTCTGAAGAAACGGCTGCACTAGAAAGGTGGGCTAAGGAGAGTGAGTGTTCTTGAGTTATTATGAGCTAAGACATAAATGGAAATGTGGTTGTCATGGGGACTATTTGCAGTAGAATAAAGTATTTTGGTTTGTCAAGAGAGATAGATCTTTTTCTAGCACTAATGTTAGGGTTCCACCCTCCCTGGAATCTCAAGGTACATCGGGAACCCCAGCACGTCTCCCAGACCCGCTGGCTGGCACTGCCCCTCCACTGGTGTTCTGGGGCACGAGGCTGCCTGCTGTCCTGCAGGGCACATTTGCCATCTTACAACATGCTTTCCCAGGATGTAGTTCTCTACCCTATGCCACTTCTTTCTCAATACAGAAAAGAGCCTGTCCTTTCATTCCCCACCGCATAGCTGAGGCCAAATCATAACATTTAAGCTTTCCAGAAGGCTTTTACATAAAGGAAGAATAAGGGAACAGCCTTAAGACTGGACCCTACATGGGGCTGCTCCTAAAGTACAGAAGCCAGCTTCTTCTCTGGCACTGAAAGTGGGCCACTCACCTGCTCACAGTGGGAGTGCCCTTCTCATCCCTCCCTGGACTCAGCCCTCAGTGCCTCCTCTTCAGCTACAGAGGGAGTTTTCCTCAAAGGATATGGTCTGCAGCACCAGCCACACCTCATCTGAAACACACTTTAATTATTATGTGGACGCTCACTCCTCCTAGTCATCAACCTGCTGTTCCAGAATCCAGCAGTCACTTAACCTTTGCATAACCACTAGGACGTAAAGTGTTTTTCCACCATACAGGAGAGATCGGTTTCCAAAGGTGGATTTTAGTCTTCAATGATGAAGAAACAGGAAAACCACATGTAACTTGGCCATTTTCCCACATCATGGTTTTAAAAAACGTTGTTGTTTAGACCCAGCCAGAGCATCCTATGCTCGTGGGCACTCTGGTGCTACCCAAGACTTCCTTAACATTTTTGGTAAAAACAAAGCCACAGGTTTTGTGCCTCTTGCCCTCCTCATCTCTGACCACCTTCCCTGCCTTCTCCTTGTTTCCCAGGGGTCTTATCTTATCCTTGGTTTGGGAGAATAGTGTATCCACAGCAGGATAGGTGTTTCTAGTATTAAGGATCCAATTGACCTTTGCCCACCCCCAATCAAACCTGTGCCTTGTTAGAAGAGAGTGGAGACGAGGGAGAAGCCTCTAGGAGTCTTCTTGGTGGGAAAAAGGTATGGATATCCTCAGAGCATTTCCTGCATGCCAGCAATCCACATGGCCTGTTTTCCAATCACATCTTTGCACGTCCAAACTGTCACTAGGCTGCAAATTTCTCACAGTCTCAGGATGGGTCATTTCATGTTTCTGTGCCCCACAATGCTTGACTCTAAGAGATACTCAGAAATTGATTACCAAACTAATACCTAACACTATCTGCTAACTCTTTGTTAATTACAACATGAGCGAAAAGATCACAGACTCCTTTGCAAGGGTTTATTTTTCCCTTTAGCAATACCTGTTCTTGAAGATAAATTCCTTGTTTTGTTGTGTACTTTGCAGCCCACCTGTGTAGACGTGTAAACAGTCTCTATCATGTAGAGCGTTTAAAAAGCTGTCCAGACACTTCTCAAAAGAAGACATTCATGCAGCTGACAAACGTGAAAAAAAGCCCATCATCACTGGTCATTAGAGAAATGCAGATCAAAACCACAATGAGATACCATTCCATGCCAGTTAGAATGGCGATCATTAAAAACTCAGGAAAAAGCAGATGCTGGAGAGGATGTGGAGAAATAGCTTTTACACTGTTAATGGGAGTGTAAATTACTTCAACCATTGTGGAAGACAGTGTGGCTATTCCTCAAGGATCTAGAACCAGAAATACCATTTGACCCAGCAATCCCATTACTGGGTATATACCCAAAGGATTATAAATCATTCTACTATAAAGATGCATGTACACGTATGTTTATTGTGGCACTATTCACAATAGCAAAGACTTGGAGCCAACCCAAATGCCCATCAGTGATAGACTAGATAAGGAAAATGTGGCACATACATACCATGGAATACCATGCAGCCATAAAAAACAGTGAGTTTATGTCCTTTGCAGGGACATAAATGAAGCTGGAAACCATCATTCTCAGCAAACTAACACGGGAACAGAAAACCAAACACCGCATGTTCTCACTCATAAGTGGGAGTTGAACAATGAGAATACATGGACACAAGGAGGGGAACATCACACACCAGGGCCTTTTGGGGGCGGGGGCAAGGGGAGGGAGAGCATTAGGACAAACACCTAATGCATGTGGGGCTTAAAACCTAGATGACGGATTGATGGGTGCAGCAAACCACCATGGCACATGTATACCTGTGGAACAAACTGGTACGTTCTGCACATGTATCCCAGAACTTAAGGTATTAAAAAAAAAAAGCTGTCGAGGAAACATTTTATTTCCAGCTGTAGTGCCAGCCAGTAATGTTGTCTGAGGCCGGCTTCTCTTGGGACTGATTCTGTCTCCTGTGTGCTTGGTCCTGACACCTGAGTTCAGCTGAGGTGTTCTGGAGCCCAGGGGACCCCTGGTGGTACAGAGCAGACTCCAGAGGGCTGGTGTAGGTTGTGTTTTAAGTCACAGAAACAGCTCTCGACATTGACTTGGTTTGTTGAAGGAGCTAATTAAATAATGCTAATAGCTGGCAAACAGTGATGTCAGATGGGTAAACAGTGGCCCTGGCTGCTGAGTTGGATGGGGGAAGGAAGAAAATAAGGGAGAGGGTCTAAATGTAGCCAAGGAAGGATGAGCCTTTTATATCTCATGCAGATTAATAATAATTTTTATTAAAAGTGTCTAACCCTGTGGTGAGTGCCACAAGATTTGGTTTGTGGACAGACTTTTCTTTAAAGATTTCTTCACAGAAGTAATCTATTTTATTACTAGGTAACTAATTGAAAATAAGCAATATGCAATGAAATATTTATCTGAGGGTTCCTGACTGTTTATTCAAAGTTGCCAGAATGCCAAGAAAGGGGAATCCAAGGATAGATGAAGGGAGAGCTTCAGGAGTCAGGGAGTCTCTTGGTCTGCCCATGTGTCTCTCTCTTTGCCCTTTTCAAATCCTCTCCAGCCTTCCCTCCCAGGGAGCTCGCTATGCTTAATGGCAGACTGGTGTTCTCTCGGTCTACCCCAACTATAATTTTGCTTGATAACATTCAGGGTATTGGTAGCTATTTCCTCAGTTACAAAGAATAGTGTGCGGTAATTTGGAAGCTTGATTTCTGACAGAAAAAATTAGGGAGAATTACTGCAAACATGAGCAGTCGTGGGAACTTCATGGTTGAAGCTTTAAAGCTAGTTATTGATGGACATTTTTGTCTTTGGGGACAGTGGTACAAAGCTGGCTTCCGAACTGTATTCAGGTTAGTAATTTTTATGTCTACTAAAGCAATTTGCAGAATATGTGCAGTATAGCTTTTTTCATAATTAAAAAAAAAACCCAACCTTTGGATTATATACATTTAGACAAAGGTCTGGAAAAAAAACACAATAAACTGATAGGAGATGTTACCTCTGAGAAAGCAAGTGGGATTGGAATCTACAAAGGGTCCATTTGCTTTATATTATTTGAATTGTTTACAGTATAAACATATTTTAAATATAAAGATTAAAGTTAAAAGAATCCAAAGACAACTTTCAGAACATATAGGCATTTGTTTCAAACTTCTCTGGGGAGAAAAAAGTTAGTGTATTTTATTTACATAATTCTGAGATAAAAATAATTATTTTACTAATGTACTACTTTGAGTTTCCTTGGGCATATTTATAGTACCTAAATTTTCTAAAGTGGATACTTAAAAACATCTGCTATTAGTAATCTATCTTTGGCCACATGGTGGTAATGAGATATTTGTTTTCCTTGAAAGACAATATATATATATTTATGGAGTACTTTTGTTTTCAAAGTCTCATCGTGATTTATATAACCACATGATATTTTTTGAAAATGGTATAACAATTTTATTTCTGATGGGAAAGTACTTATATAAGTCTGTCCTAGGAAGTTAAAAAGCTAAAATGGGTGCCATATAACCAGCAGCGAAGGCCATTGCATTGGTTTGTTGTTCTTTCATCAGTTTTTACAAACTTGCTTGGTTTCGTCTTTTTTTTCGTAATGTGACATACGGATCCCTTGTTGGTCGTCTTTCTAATAGCGATTTAGTGGGAGTATAGATAATGGCAGAATGATTGTAGCTTTCACAAGCGTAATTAACTTCTTGTAAAGTACAGTTCTTCAGGACTAATCTTGAAATAGAATGACTATTTCCAGATCTGGGCTTTTGTCCTCCTCCTTTATAATTCAGTTACTTTTACTTCTGTGCTGTCAGTTTAGTGATTCTTCAACAAGACTTCCCAAACTTCAAATTTGTTTATATCTTTTCTGTTTAGCTATGTCTTTTCATCAGATTACACATAAATGTTTTTGAAATAGCTGCAAGGTTTGACCCCAATGTGCCCCGTGATTGAACGTCAGTCATTTGAAAAATCAGACACTCAGCTGTCATCCCTGTGGTCCAGTTTCTAAAACCAAGAATCATGAACTGTCTGGGGATAAGGGAAATGGAAGACAAACCGAGCTACTGTCTATCTGCTGATTCTTGCATCTAGTGTTTTTCCTTACCCTTTTCATTCTGCCAGGGCGGGGAAAAATCATTCAAGGATGTTTACTGACATTTCTGCATATGTTTTTGAATGCCTCAGGAATTATTTGACTTTTCCTTTGTGATAGTCTAATCCGAAGTGTCTGTTTGCTCCAATGTATTTTTAATAGCCAAGAAACAAATACATTTAGTTTTCTTCCTTTTGATAAAAAGTTGTTTGAGAAAGGAAAGTATCAATTTGACCCATTGCTATTATTTTTCTAGCACATTCTAATTATGTTATAAAAATAGCAACAACAAAGTAACTTAGAGAAATCCAGGAGCAAATTAACCTGCTGACTTGGAGGATATATATTCATGTATCACTAATCCTGTGTTTAATAGAATGTTTCTTAAAGAAAAAAGTTTTCTCTTCCCAACTTAGAATGGAAGACCAATGGTAGGGGTAGCAAGCCCCTACTAAGCACCTGCACCACAGTGGATGTCACAGAGTGGGTCCTCCATAAATATTGGTTGAAATTTTAAAAAAATGAACGGGAAAACTCAAGGAAAAAGATTGTTCCTGGAGGAACTCCTTGGATTATTTATTTGTTATTTGGTGATACAGATCAGCTGGAATGTGAATAATACAATTGCTTCTTTCTTAGAATCTGTTCCACTTTCAATCTTTTTGAGTCACATTTGTAAGATGTACAGTACCTATGTTTTGATGATTGTATGGGCACCAATAAACAGTAGAGGACTTGTTTTCTTATAGCCATTTACATTTTAATTATCACTGGGTAGTGAATGCCATCCCATTTGTTCCACAGGCTGATCTACCAAAGTGGGAACTGGAGTTGAACTGAGGAGGGACCTAACAGAGTAATTGAGATGAAAGAGAAGTTTCAGAGACATGAACATGTAGTATAGTTAAAAACAAACTAGACATTTTTAATGTATTTTAGAGAACTTCCTATGAGGTCACTAGAACATAAAGGCTGTGATCAGAGGCAAAGGCCAGAGGTTGCTACAGGCCACCATCTTGATCTGTCAAGATAACCTGGTCTTTTTCTACTTTAATATGGTACTTTCTTATAGCCCAATAAAGAATAGATTGTTTATACTCTTTGACCCTCCATTCCCTAAGGACTTTTTAAATAGCAGTTTGGAATCGGTGGGTACATTGTTTAACACTGAACAGGTGTTTGGCAAATTCAAATGAGATTTCAGAGATTCTTATGCACAGAAGGTATTTAAAGAAGCAACTTTTGTGGACAAAGCCCATTCCCTGTAACCATAACTTTGACTCACCAGGAGCTGGGTTTCTGAGGCAACTATTGCCTTTTTCTAACTGCAGCCGTCTGTTTGTATATCCCCTTCTCTCCACTGGGAGCAAGGAAGACAAATGAGGAATGAAGATAAAATTCTAGATAGATAGCTGGGGCTCATTCAGCTCAGGTTTTTGTCTAATCCAGTGGGTGGATTTGAGTCTTTTTCATATGAAAGTATTTTAGCAACTTTTAGTGCTTTCTACAACTTCCATTTTCATGAGCTTTACAAACTGTGCTCTCTGAGGGTGGTCTAAGCGAGGACTGTATCTGTTCAGCTGATGTTGCAGGAGGGGAGTTGGTGACACCATCAGGCCTTCATGATGCCTTCAGTCTGGGGAAAATGACTCATCCATCCAACTCTTTGTGGAGAATTTAAATGACAAGTGACATATCAAGTACACTTGGCCCTTGAACAACATGGGATTAGAGGAATCAACCTCCCACACAGTTAAAAATATATGTATAACTTTTGACACTTCCAAAACTTAATTACTAATAGCCTACTGTTGACCAGAAGCCTTACCGATAACATAAGCAGTCAATTAACATAACACATATTTCATGTTATATACTGTATTCTTAAAGTAAGCTAGGGAAAAGAAAATATTATTAAGATAAAATATAATTACTATTCGTTAAGTGGAAGTGGATCACCATAAAGGTCTTTATCTTCACTGCCTTCGCCTTGAGTAGGCTGAGGAGGAGGAGGAAGAGGAGGTGTTGGTCTTGCTGTCTCACAGATGGCAGAGTCAGAAGAGGTGGAGGAGGTGAAAGGGGAGGCAGGAGAGGCAGGCACACTCATAATTTCTATCGAAAAAAATCTGAGTATAAGTTGACTCGCACAGTTCAAACCTGTGTTTTTCAAGGGTCAGCCATAATTGCGAAAATAGCAGGGCTGGAGATAAGGTTATCTGGAGGGGGCAGATTGCTGGCCTCTCCACCCTCATTAGATAGTGCTTATCCAATGCCTTGGTTTGCAGGATGCTAAAGTTCTCTTCAAAGCATTGTGGTCTTATAGCATTATTGTTACTTACTCCCCTTGACTAGAGCAATTGAAATGTTAAAGGAAAACAAAACTTTCTGTAAAGAATGGCCGTGTAAATCAGTCCCTCTGTTTAATCTCCACAATTTTGCTACTTAAGTTGAATAAATGTTATTTTTCCCAGAAGAAGTTGGAGAGCATATTCAAGCAATGGTTTGATGCAGTCCTTTATAAGTTGTGAGACCTTTGTGTGCATGTGTGCTGGGGTTGAGTGCAGGAGGTAGAGATGACAGTTTCCAGTGCTTTCTACGCGTGACACAGGTTAGAATTCCCGAACAATGAAACTTTCCAAGAATGCCATTTCTTGGAAATACCTGCTTTTTAAGGCCACCTTAGGCATGACTTTTAAAATGGAACAATTAAAATTTGCATTTCAAAGCCATCTAATCGGCCCTCTATTCTTTTGAACTATGAGTGGTCTTTTTAAGTAAATTTCAGCATACTTAATTTTTTTTATATATGTGACTTTGAATTTTTTTCTGCTTCATTAGATCTTTTTATAACTTGGCCAAAAAGTTACTTAGTGATGCACTAAGTGATGAGATTCTGTCTTCACAATTCACACTGTTTTTGTCAGCCTTCATGATATTAGACAGTACTTAATGAGATGTTAGGAAAGGAATAATTTTGGGGAAATATACTTGAGTCAAATTGAATTCTTAGCTTCATTATGTTAATAATTATTTAATTCTAATTTTTTCTTTTAAAAGTTGCTTTCATTTTAACCATTTAATTAATGTTATGCTGAATTTTCATATGCATTGAAATGCTTATTTGGTGATATGAATAATACAAAACTTCTACCAAACACCGAAGTCTGTACTTATTGAAAGTGGAGTTTCTGAACCTGCACTATTGACGTTTTAGGACAGCTAAGTCTGTACTGTTGGGGCCTGTCCTGTGCAAGGCAGAATGTTTAGTAGCATCTAGCACCACCCACTAGATGACGGAATGCCCTACTCCCTTCCCCCAGTTGTGACAATTAAAATGTCTCTAGGCATTGCCAAATGTCCTCTGGGAGGCAAAATTACCCCTCAACCCCTGGTTGAGAACCACCGATGTAAAGTCGAAACTCTTTCTTCCCAATAACAGAAAGGGATTCCTCATGATAGAGAGTGAAAGCAGAAGCCATGTGTGTTGCAAAAATAACTGTGGAAATCTGACTGGAAACATTATATTGTAGATCATTGTCCTAGGTTAAGTAAAACTCAAAATCAAAGGCAGGCTAAATATTGAAATAATGCAAGAATCAATAAATTATTTTTACATGGAATATTTCTGGACCAAGATGGAAGTAGACTGAAGTACAATATGGAGCACTACCTGGACAAGGTAGTAACTCAGTTTCAGCCCACTGAAGGAAACTGACAGATCAGATTCAAAATGTTGTTGACCTTGACGAATATTTCCCTTGAATATGTGTAATATCCTTGACCTGTGTAAGATAACGTGACATGGACCAGAAGCTTTATTGAGTCCCTAATTCCTATATTTTGATGTTTTGATTTCACAGGTATTTCCAGCTTGCTTTTCTCTCTCCTTTGATCCTCCACGATATTGTGTTCTCTTGGTTTTCTTGCTGCCTGTTTGTCTCACCTTTCGGCTTTCCTTTCTTATGCCCTCCACCCGAACACTGGTTATCCCCACAACCTAGGCCTTGCCCTCCTTTTTCACCTTCCTTCTTCATTAACTCTCAATTACCTCAAATACCAGCTCAGTCCTATTCCCAATTTCCAAAAGCTGTAGAAACAGACTTTTTTTTTTTCCATAACTCCTTTGTTGGCAAAATCTGACCCAATTAATATGAAGCTTTTATAGTCATCATTGATCCCACCTAATGTGAACATGTGTGTATGTCACTGCAGAACTGTTAATATGCTGATCAAAGGCCACTGCTCAGATGTCATTGGTAAGGATAAGTAATGTGTGATATATGTGCTGCACCATTTTTCTAAAATCTGAAAAATTCAGAATTCTAACATATTTGGCTCCCCAAGCATTGGGTAAGGTACAGCTGCTACTTCTATGTGCAGCATCGCAAGTCAATAGCTCTTAATGATCACTTCATTGCTTGCCTTTTGGATATCTTCAGCTATTGATGGAGCATTCTTTCAATGCTTGAAACAATTTTTTAAAAATTGTGGCAATTCATTTTCCTTGCTCTAAGAAACAGAATATTCCTGATAGTGTTGTTGGTACTAAGTACTCTAGTCTTCAAAACTTGAGGTTATCTTTTTCTTTTTAAGATGGAGTCTCGCTTTTGTCGCCCAGGCTGGAGTGCAATGGTGCAAAATTGGCTCACTGCAACCTGTGTCTCCCGGGTTTAAGCAATTCTCCTGCCTCAGCCTCCCAAGTAGCTGGGATTACAGGTGCCAGCCACCATGCCTGGCTATTTTTTTTGTATTTTTAATAAAGACAGGGTTTCACCATGTTGGCCAGGCTGGTCTCAAACTCCTGACCTCAGGCGATCCTCCCGCCTCAGCCTCCCAAAGTTTTGGGATTACAGGCATGAGCTACCGTGCCCGGCAGAGGTTTTCTTAATGTTTCCTTTTCTCTACTTGCCCAGCTCATTAAATTCTCAAGGCTTCTAGATCCTCATGCACAAGTTTCTTTTCATCTTTGTTATCACTTGCAGTAACTTTAGTCTTGAGCTGCTGGATCAGCCTCCATTTGCACATGGCCAAAGTACCTGTTGTTTTCCTCTTTCTATGATCTACTGCGACTTTGCAGAGTAACATTCTAGGCATTTCCACAACCGCCTTGACATGGTCTCATCTCTAGCCATGTAGCCACAGGGGCTTTTCTGTACCATTGAGACACACTGGTTCTTTAATGTAAAGTGTTTTGATGCCATGTCCTGCTCCTTGGTTGATTTTCTCTCCCTGACTGCAGAGCTCCTTTTCGGAGTATCTGTCCACCATCGCCCTCGGTTTTGTCTTCTCCATACAACCTTCCCTCAGTGCAGTGAGTCACATTTTAGAGGGGGAGTTGCCTTCCAAAGGCCTAGTAAAAATGCAAAATTCACAAAAGTCAGACCTATTTTTTTGTAGGAAATGATTCACGTTACGTAAAATTGTAAGCGTAAAGTGACAACCTTTTAATGTTTTATGTCACTATTTCAAATTCACATAAAATAAGACCATTTGAAAGTCTATCTACCAAGAGCTAATCTGACTTTGTCTTTTCATCTGCACTTAGACTGCAATTGGTGGTGTTTCACCATCCACTTGCTCCAGTGCTCAGATACTTCATCTTCATTTAGAGATAGCTCATCCCTCTGGACACTGAAAATGTTTCAGTATCTACAATTTGTAAGCCACTTTAAATAATAATGTATTACAATATTATGGCTTTCTGGTAGCTGAAATGAAAGAATTGTGGGAGATTTCTACTCAGTTGAAGAACTCTACCCAACTGGTACAGATAACAGATCATCAAGAGCTTGGAGGGGCTTCAGTAGCACACCCCAGACTTTGACTCCATGAGCATTATCTAGAGCCACATTTTAGTCTGTGTGTTGGAAGAAGACATAAGTGGTATGCTTATTGTCTTAGTCTGTTTGAGGTGCTGTCCTAGAATAGTATAGACTGGGTGGCTTAAACAGCACACATATGTTTCTCATAGTTCTCAAGGCTGGGAAGTTCAAGATCAAGGTGCTACAAGATTCAGTTCTTATTCAGGACCCTCTTCTTGGTTTGCTCTGTCCTCACATGGTGTAGAGTGGAAGCTCTGGGGTCTCTTCCTTGTCTTATAGGGGCACTAATCCCATGATGAGGGCTCCACCCTCGTGACTTTATCTAAACCTAATCACCCAAAGGCTCCATCTCCAAATACCATCATATTGGGTATTAGATTTTAACATACAAATTTTGGAAAGACACAGATATTCAGTCCAGAGGACTATCTTACTAAATTACTGGTTAGTGAGAAAATCTAATGATTATGACACACCAAAGTTATGGATCAGAGCTCACAAAGTCATATTAATGTTCGTGACATTGCACATTCTCCATGTATGTCCCCAACATCAGCATTGGCCAGGGCAATAGCTTGATATTATGAATTCATGAAAAATAATGTAGGCTTTGATACAGAATAAGCTAGCCATGTGTTATGACTTGTTAAAACAACCACAGAACAGGGACATGTGTAGAAAGGTGTATGGCCCTTGGGAGGTAGTGGTCTCACTGCATTCCCCCAAGTCATCAATCTGTTTGCTGTGTTGACTGCATCTGGCTCTCCTTTCACGTTCTTACCATCACATCTTCTTTGTGCTTTATTATAGAAATTTTCATATGTATATATTTTCTGCTTGCAAGTCTTTAGTGCTAATAGACTTTTAGCTGCCTGAGAACAAGGACTGTCTGTTCATCTTTCCTGTCTCCAGCTCTAGCAGGGTACTTGGTATTTAATAGTCTCTTAACAAAAATTGCCAGACTGCCTCTGTGACCCATTTCCAGGGGGATGCTGGCAAACCAGGTGACATCTAGAGAGGGGCAAGTAGATTTCTGAGAACTTTTTGAATCCAAATGACATAAGGTAACATAATGAGTAGTTGATGGAACTGTGATTGTTTAGGCTGGAAAATAATTGTTTGCAAAATATGTTATAATTTTTGGCACACAGAGCATGGGATACAGAAAGGAGATAAAATAGTGGTTAAGAATTTATAGCAGTGCCACCTTGGGCAAGTCTTGGTGTATCCATTTGTAAAATCAGGACAGAACAGAGTGATTACCCCACTGGGTAGTTGAGAAGCATTAATGCTTGGGGAGATATTGATAGTAAGTGCTCAGTAAGTGGCACAACTTTCTCTATTCTTCTACCTATATTTCCTCCTTCTCCTCTCTTTCTCCTCCCGCTCCTCCTCTCCAGCTTTCCACTGGGGGCATTATCATATCTATCATATAGACAAGGAAGGTAAGGTCAGAAAGGTTACATGATACATTTGATATTTCTTTAAAATATGCGAAAGAAGAAACTGTAATCTAAGTTTTGGCCCATTATTCTTTTTTGGACAGAATGTCCATCTTCACACATTTGGGAAAGCATTATGTAGAAGACAGAGGTGACTCAGTCTACATTGCTTCAGAGGGCAGAGCCAGGGCCCATGGGAGGATATTACCCACATCAATACTAGGTGGCAGGTGCAATCAGAACTTCTCTTCTTCCCTGGCATCAGGAACGGCACTGTGCAGATTGTAAGGAGTCCACAAATCATTGAATTAATAGAATTTCACTACTGAAACAAGGACTAGGGTCTTATTATATTCTGCCATGGAAAACAAGGTTTGAAAAGTTCTTCTGCTGTTAAAATATGTAGAGAGAGTTCTCAGGAGTGATCAGAAGGACGTACAATAGCAGAAATGGAAGGAGAACTCAAGCGCAGTCAGAGCTTTTTCAGGAATTCAGCAAATGACTAGTTGCATTAATTCTCAAGTTATTTTTGAGAACTGAGTGGTCAGCAGTTTTCAGGAACTGTTTTTATTCTGTCAGGAAGACTGGGGAAATGAAGATGATATTTAAAAATAAGATCCATGATAATTGTGAAAGTGCCCATAAATTCCTGGTGCAAGGACCACCTAGTCAAGGAGACAGGAGAAATAAGGCATCTTTTACATTATTAACATACTGAATGGGTAACCTTACCTCATTTGGTATTTCTTCTCATACATTTTTTAACATAATTTTCTCACGGTGAAACACTTTTTATGCAGTGATTTCTATTCATTCTTTTGACTTTTAAGAAAAATAATCTTGCAGATTTTTTTTAAAGCATGATGAGAATAAGAAATGCAAGATATATTGAAGGAGGGATCAAGAAGACAACATTAGCATTTTTTTTTTTTTTTTGAGACGGAGCCTCCTTCTGTTGCCCAGGCTGGAGTGCAGTGGTGCAGTCTTGGCTCACTGCATCCTCCGCCTCCCAGGTTCAAGTGATTCTCCAGCCTCAGCCTCCCGAGTCGCTGGGACTATAGGCATGTGCCACTGTGTTCGGCTAATTTTTTTTTTTTTTTTTTTGTATTTTTAGCAGTGATGGGGTTTCACCATGTTGGCCAGGATGGTCTCGAACTCCTGACCTCAGGTGATCTGTCCGCCTCGGCCTCCCAAAGTGCTGGGTTTACAGGTGTGAGCCACCGCGCCCGGTCAACACTAGCATTTTTTAGTGCTACACTATAGCTAAGCTATCATACATATCATCTCACTTAACTCTTCTTCATTTCATGCACATTTTGCAGACAAGAATTTGAGGCTCATGGGTTAAATAATTCACCCTAGGCTCTGCAGTAAAAAAGTAATGATCTATCTTAAAAGGCAGTCAATAGAGAGAAATTTTTCATAGAAATAGTTCTTTACTTCTCTTTTTTAAATTTTCTGGGAGCCCTAAATTATAAGGCAGTTGGTGGCATCTGACATATGCTTGATTTCCCAAAATACTCAGATGTCGCATACAAGTAATATCTCTGCCTTATTTATTTCATCCTCATTCATATTTTCCCCTAACTCTGTGCTTCCGTCTATTACCCCCTGCGTGATAAAAAGTGTGTTATTCAGGAAGCCATAGTAATTATGTATCAGAACTAATGGAAAAGAGCCTGGCAAATATATCTACTTGTTTTATACATGAGCAGAGTCAATAGAATTATCCTTGTGATTTGGAAGGAATTTAAAACCACGCAGATGATTCTGAAAATACTCTTCACCTTCAAGAACCCATCTATTTTTTTTTGAGACACAAATTTTTGATGCTATCCCTCATTTGAATCCTAAAAATGTATTTGCCATCCTGCTACAGAAAGATGTGGAGGTCAGGGAGTAATGTGGTCTACTTTAAAGATTGGGTTTTTCTCCCCCCTTAAACATTTAGAAATAAAATATTTGTACCACTTCACTGGCAGAAATTCAGTAGCAATGGTAAGAATAGAGTTACCTTCTGTGTCTAGTGTTGCCTTTACAGTTGCTTTGTTTCATAGTTTTATAAATTGGGCTTTCTGGTTTCCTTGGAAACCCAGTTGTCGACATTGGTTGCTAAGGAGCAGCCTTGGCTGCACAAAGCATAAGGAGCTGCGAGTCTGCTACCGAGTGACTTCATTCTTGGCAGTAACAGGCTAGTGGGACTCTTAGGACCTGCTCATAGGGGGCCTCCATCTTGATTTTCAGCCTGAAGGATTCCTATGACTCTTCCTGATCTTTATTCTCCTGGTAGTTACCAAAGCTATAGGTGTCTATAGGAACTGAGAATTGTGTAGCGTTTTAGAGCATCTTTGTCCTCAACTCTATTTTTTCAGTCACTTGCTATCAATGATTTATTCAACAACAGATAATCTTTTTCTGCAATTATAAGATCCCAAATAAACTGTATTGTCTTCTCTGTTTTTAAGATGGGAGGTCTTCCTTCTGAAATTTAGCAGTGAGCAATAATGAAAGAAGCTAAGAATTGTTCATCCTTGCAAATCAGTGTGGTAGCATGACACTGGTACCAGACTGTGTCTGATCTGCATTTTCTAATATTCCGGTTTGAAGAACTAGAGATTATAGTACATGTAAATGTACCATAACTAAATAGTTATCCAATTAAAACAAAACACAAAGAACTGTAACCCACATTTTCTGTATTGGCATACAACAGATATTATAGTTCTTATAAAAATACATCCCTAACTTGGGTTATACCGATTTCTGAATATGACTTTATAAACTTTTAGGCATAGTAATTCAGGTGCGGATCTGTCTGTGGTCACGGTCCACATGCCTGTTTCGTGGATGTATGCTGCACGCGGAGGTCGATGATGTGCTAATCTTTGAGATCAGAGGTAGCAAGGTCCTCATTTTTTGAATAAGTGTTAAGGACACGTGCAAGCTCCATTTCCATAGTTCAGGTGTGAGCCACACAGAGCCATCCTCCTTGGCTGTCTGGAGGGCTGATTTGTGTTACAGCAGGTGGTGATGGAATTAAACCCTAACAGAACACCATTCATCTTCCTTATTTGTTTTGGGTGATAGCATTATGCAAATTCATGGTATTGTTTTATCTGTCAGATATCTTCAGATACCTGCTTTTAGAGGTCGTTTTTTGTTTGTTTGTTTGTTTGTTTGTAAACCCACATAGTTAAGTGAGACTCTTGTCTTACCCTCTCTGAACCTCATTCATTATCTCTAGAACTGGGCAAATAATGATACCTTATGGTTGTTATGGGAGTGAGATAGCCTATGTGAAATGTTTACTTAGGTATCTATCCCATGAGGCCCTTAAAAATAGTATCTGTTTTCTAAAAAAGGCAAATCCATAAAGACAGATAGATTAGTGGTTGTCTGGGGCTGGACATAGGAGGATAGCATGACTGCAAACAGGCATGAGGACTCTTTCCAAGGTAATGAAAGTGTTCTAAAACTGAATTGTGGTGGTGGTTGCCAATTGTATGTATTTACTAAAAATCATTGAATTATACAATTAAAGTGAGTGAATTTTATGGCATGTAAGTTATACCTCAGTAGAGCTGTTTTAAAAAGTAGTAGCTGTAAGTGGTACAGTAGAGAATTAAACTTTGCTTCTCATAGGCTATTTTGGATAAGCGAGTAATATCTTAGAGGATTTGAGAGGAGATGTCCCAGAATCCATGTAGTAATGAGCATGAATTATAATGAGATCTTGTTGATGTTATATATTATGATACAACAGAAAATTTTTTGTGATTACCTTATATTATATAATTTCCAGTTCTATAGAAACCTCCAACTTTCATGACTGTAGCAAAATAATTACTGTGGTTTTGTAATGGATTTGGATGACTCTTTTTAACAAGGTAGGGCTGCTGGTTGCAGGGTGTATGGCTGTGATTCTTCTTTTGAGACTCATTGTCATCTGGCTGGATTGTATCTATTCAGTCCAACAGCTTTATTGATCACCTAATATGTGTTAGTGATTTTCTAGAGGTTGGGGGTAGAAGAAGAGAGGTGCTCAGTTTTAGATGTGATAAGTTTGAGATCTCTTGTTAGTTGTACAAGAGAAGTTACTGCATAGGCAGTTGGCTACAAGGCTGGAATTCAGGAAAGAAGTCTGGCCTGAAGATATAAATCAGGAAGACATTAGCATATAGATAATATTTAAAGCAATAAAACTGGATGAGCTCACCAAGGAAACACATGTCATTAGAGAAGGGAAGAGTTTCAAGGATTGACCTTAGGTTGCTCCAAAATTAAGAGATGGGAAAAAGAAAGGGCACCCGCATAAAGGACTGAAAAGGAGTGACTGGTTAGATAGGAATCAAGTCAGCAGAATGGCATGCCCTGAAAGCGTATCTGGGACAGAGGGACACTTGTGCATACACTGCTAATGGCTCAGATAAGAAGAGTCCTGAAAATGTGATGATTGACTAGAATAACCTGGGGGTGTCTGATGATCTTGACGGAAGCAGCTTGGTGGAAATAGGTGAGGGAGCTAGTTTAGGAAAAAAAAATTAGAGGAGAAATTTATGCAAACATAGACAAGTCTTTCAGGAAGAAATGGAGAGGAAGCTGGTGAAGGAAGTAGGGTAGTAAGAATGGCTTCAATCTGATATTTGAATTATTAAACATTGAGAATTTGGTCTATATGGAGTAATTTAGATTTTAATTTCTTTGGCATGCCTCTCTCCATCAATATATCTTTCCTGGTATTTTTCCAGTTTTGATTTGCAAGCTCTCAGCTTTTACAACGAAATTCAAGTTCTGTTGTGTTTGAATTAATTAATGTAAGATTTTTCCCTACTACCAAAAAGCAATATAGTCTAGTGGTAAGGACCATGCACTTTATGTCAATGAAACTGGAGTGTGAGTCTGTCTTCTGCTCCTTGTTAGCTGTATGAACTGGGAAAATTCTTTAGTGTTTCTTATCCTTGGTTGCCTAATTTGTAAAAATTGGATAGTAGCATTCTTGCCTTTTAGAGTTATTATGAGACTTAAATGAAATAACACAAAGTGCCTAGTCCAGCATCTAACGCCCATACTTCCTGGCAAAGTTTAGCTTTCATGATAGCCACTAATTTATACTTTGATATGGAGTAACATAGCATAGTAGAAAGAATGTGGGATTTGGAATTACTTGAGTTTCTACCCCATTTCATCTCTCGCTATCTGTACATATTACTTAATATTGCTGAATTTGTTTCCTCGTATCTGAAGTGAATATAATAATACTTAACAGAATGAGGCTTAAATAAGATATCTATAAAATCACATAGAAAATGCCACACAAATGTTAACTTTATTTATTTAAAATGAAGTTATATTTTATAGAGATTACATCTCTTCTATTACATGTATATACTAAGAAAAGAGAACTCTTAGTATATTTTGGGGATTTTAAGGGTTCAATTTCATGAGAAATTTGGGCTTCAAATAGAATGAAGCACTCCAGTGGCAGTGTAAGGAGATATGTTCATATTATTTCTGGTCAAAAATTCTGAAGTGTTAAAATGCTACAAGCAGAAGGATAGAAATGTGCATTCTATTATGCAATTATATAAAAAAATTTCCATGTAGACTGACTCATTTTGCTCCAAGTGACCTAGCTTGGAGGCCAAGCAAGTATCTTTTTCTCTTTCTTCCAGAACACCATGTCTCCTAGGTCTCTTTATAAAGATGGGGGCCGGGCACGGTGGCTCACGCCTGTAATCCCAGCACTTTGGGAGGCTGAGGTGGGTGGATTGCCTGAGGTCAGGAGTTGGAGAGACCATCCTGGCCAACATAGTGAAACCCCGTTTCTACTAAAAATACAAAAAATTAGCTGGACTTGGTGGCAGTTGCCTGTAATCCCAGCTGCTCGGGAGGCTGAGGCAAGAGAATCACTTGAACCCAGGAGGCAGAGGTTGCAGTGAGCCGAGATCGCGCCATTGCACTCCAGCCTGGGCAACAAAGAGCGAGACTCCATCTCAAAAGAAAAAAAAATTAAGTTAAAAAAATAAATAAAGATGGGAAAAAATGATACATAACAGCTGGTAAAAACCAAAAGTGAAGGAGAATGTGGTCAGCTAATCCTTGCAGAAACTTTGCAAATAAGAACAACCTAATGGTAAAAACTTGAAATTAGTGTGACCTTGTTTGATAAATATCTAACCTAACCTCATAGAAATTCTCTGACCAAAAACAGGGGTGACTTGGATCACTTTTGAGTCCTCTTGGTCACCCTTTACAGAGGTAGAATAGCGAAGTCCAGTACTGTTACTACTAGTTTACGTTTATAGAGTACTCAGCCCTTTTCAAAATACTTTCATGGGCTTTGTTGCTTGTAATTCTCAGAACCATCCAGTGACATAAGTTTTGAAACTTGTATTATGTCCTTGTTAAAAAGAAACAAATGGTTTCTTTGGAAGATGTTGTTATTGCCTCTGGGTCAGGACTGGGACTGCAGCCACTTTAGGATGTTTTTGGATTTAAAAAAACATATTTTTTTTCAGCTTTTCAGGCATTATGCAACAAATGTGAATGGTCATATTCTGAGCTTCCTTGGAGACCTAAGGATTTGATTTTATTTTTCATAACACAAGCCTCTTGCATCAAAATTCATTTCTAACCTCACTCTTTACCAGACATAAAGTTGGCCCTCAAAGAGTTCTTTGTTGACTGGCTGATTGCAGTAAAGGCAAAGCATCCTGCTGGAGCACATGTGATCATTCTTGTTCAATTCTACTGCTGATGGATGCTGTTGCTCTCGTGTTAATTTAAAGGTATAGCACTAAGTTCTGACAGTTAAAATGTTTAGATTATATGCATTGCGGTTCACTATGGTGTACGCCTAACAAGTTGAGTACGATCACTGCTCAGAGAGTAATGGGGGGACATCCAAACAAGAGACATTTAGAGGCAATTCCAAAGCAACACAAAAATAGGGCTGATGTTGTGACACAACCTGAGTGAAGGCAAGGATCCAGGTGGGAAGAGGTGGCGGCTCTGGGAAAGGTGACCTGTCTTCTGGAGAGGAGTCTAATTTGATGGGTGGAGGGGATGGGAAGGAAACATACCATGAATATAGGGGAGATGAAGCAGGTCATTTCCTGTCACTGCCCTAGTGACTCAAAGTTGCCTTATGAGCAAGCATTGTTGCTTTCAAGTAGCCTAATATGCGGAGCCTCAGGGTGAAAAACAAAATCAATTTTAACAAATTAAGAAATGTTCTCATTGAAGAAAGAACCATGAATAGTGGTGTATTCTTGGTTTCTTCACTTCTTGTCTTTATTTCTGTTGCATGTTGGCATAGTTACTTAGCTTAATTTAAACTTAATTTAATATCGCTTGGATTCAGGAAGAGGACTGTGTTTTAAAAGAATCCAGAGCCCTTGAAACCTTTTTCTCTAGTTTAATAAAGTTCAAAATAATACTTTCCAAGCATTATTTTCTGGACTCTACTTTTCCAACAAAGCTTTGTGCCTAGTTTCTTTCTTCATCAGTGATCAATTCCTACAAAACTTCAGTTTTTTCTTCTGACAAATAGAAATTAATGCTAAGTGTCTCATGGGATTATAAAGGTTAAATTGCTACAATGTGATGTGAAAACTGTATTCACTGAAAAATGTGTTAGACTATGCTAAAGTGACATTATATTATTAAATGTAAAGCTATAACTTTTATCTGACTGCTATATTTGGAAACAGTAACGAATTTTATTTTATTTTTCCTTGGTCTTGGCTTGCCTTCACAGTAACCTGGAGTTTTCAACTCATCCAAACCAGTTCAGTGTGTTTTGAAAGACTACATACTTTGTAGCACCCATCACTCAGGGTCTTGGAAAGAGGATTTGAAATGCCCTGTGTTGAAACTAGTGAGATGAATTATGGATTTTCCCCCTGCATTTTCTTAAAGCAATCCAGAAGTTTATTGTGGAGAACACGTTTAGTTTGAGTTGTGTGTCTTAGGCCCTATTGTTTCTTAGGTCATGAGAAGTATTTTTCAAGCTGTCTTTGTTTATCAGATTAACTAGTTATTAAATATAGAATTTTTGGAAAAGAATTTTGAGAATTTGTTTAAAAAAAAAGACTATTCTCTATCAAGATTCAGCCAAAGAAAACGTTTAAAAGTGGAATTTGTTAAATCTAAGGATTTAATTTTTGGCCTGCAAAAGCTATATTATACAAGTTTTACATAGAAGTTCTCCAAAGCTGAGTTTAAGATTTATTTAGAGAGGCTTATATTCACTGAATACCAAGCAGTTCTTTTTATTGTGGCTTTGTGTAAAGAGTTTAGGATTGATTTACATGGCCTCTTATTTTTAACTTGAGACCAAGACAGTGTAGCTAGCCAAAACTATGTACAGTGTCAAGTGCATTTTAACTAGATACAGATAAATTTATCTTTGTTGCCCAGCATGAAATCAGCCAGGTCATTTACTGCCAGAATAATAGGAACAGAATGACTTTACAGGCTTAGCAAATTTGGCTCTGTTTTCTGATAACCATAAATTTTGAGAAATCACAATATAAAATGCTGGAAAGATGTCTTGTGGATTTTTAAAATATTAATCAGTGTGGTCATAGTCCATGGTTATGTTCCTAATACTTAATTTTTTTCTTTCTATACTTGAAAAATGTGAACGCTTTTACATATGCGTTTACATCACTCCTTTTTGCTCCCTAATATGTAGACCAGTAACTTTTTGTTTTCCATCTAACACAGATGTCCCCTATAAAACATCTGGCTGAAAACAAAGCAGATTTGTGTTCTGCGGGGGGCAGCAGACTCTTCTCATTCAGCATAGTGATTTTGGAGGGTGTTGCAGGAAATGCTGCCTGCTGTGTCAGCTCCTAGGAGAGAAGGGAATACCTCCAAGAAGCAGATTGGAAACCTAGTGGAAAGAACCCTGGCATTTCAGTGGCACCATGATTGTCCTCGAGGAGGTAGAGCTGAGGTGTGGCACCAAGACCCACTCTACCCGGGGCTGCTTAAGGCCTTAGTTTCTGAATTATGATGCAAAAGAAAGGAAAAGAGGCCTGTTGTTAGCACAGGGTCTTTCCAGACCTCCCCTCTATGATGGAAGAGGATGTATGTGCCTGATTTACTTGGGCCATGCTAAGTTCATTACAGCACCTCTAAGTGAATGAAAACCGTAGAGAGAAATGTACCAGTGGTTACTTCAAACAAGATCTTGTTTCTTATTGTAACAAAATCTGTTTGGGAAAATGCTGTCATTTAGACTCATTTTACAGCCCAGGAAAGAAGTGTTGTGGCCAAGAACCAATGGGGCCACTCTACGCATGGATTCTAATATTCCAGGGCCCTTCTCTAATATTCCAGACCACTCTCATGAGAAGAGGTGGAGAAGCCCTGGGTTGATTTCTAGCCTCCCCCCTTCCTTGCTGCCTAAACATGGGGAGTGACTTGACCCTTTCTCTCAGGTGCCTGATCTTGCAGGAACGTTATGTGCCCAACACACTTCACAGGGTTATTTGAGGTGCAAATGACACTAAGTATACTGTAGCTCTTAGCATATTATAAAATGCTATTTAAATTAGACATGATGAAGTTGTTGTTCTTCTGATATCTGGGACTTGTATTTTTTATTGTGTGTTTTTAGAGGTGGAAAATATAGCATTTGGTACAAAGAAGAAAATAAAAAAAAAAACAGCCATAATTTTACACCAAGAGCTTTACAATTGCTGTTACCATTGCCATTGCGTGTAAATGACTCAGAATGTGCATAGATATTCTACTATATATTTAATTTTATTTTATTTTTATTTATTTTTTTGTTTTGTTTTGTTTTTTGTTTTTATTTATTTATTTATTTTTTTATTATACTTTAGGGTTTTAGGGTACATGTGCACAATGTGCAGGTTTGTTACATATGTATCCATGTGCCATGTTGATTTCCTGCACCCATTAACTC
>NW_026652279.1:84907332-85009215 GCF_009828535.3 Hylobates moloch
TCAGGTCCTGGACTCTTTTTGGTTGGTAAGCTATTGATTATTGCCACAATTTCAGAACCTGTTATTGGTCTATTCAGAGATTCAACTTCTTCCTGGTTTAGTCTTGGGCGGGTGTATTTGTCGAGGAATTTATCCATTTCTTCTAGATTTTCTAGTTTATTTGCATAGAGGTGTTTGTAGTATTCTCTGATGGTAGATTGTATTTCTGTGGGATCGGTGGTGATATCCCCTTTTTCGTTTTTTATTGCATCTATTTGATTCTTCTCTCTTTTCTTCTTTATTAGTCTTGCTAGCAGTCCATCAGTTTTGTTGATCTTTTGAAAAAATCAGCTCCTGGATTCATTAATTTTTTGAAGGGTTTTTTGTGTCTCGATTTCCTTCAGTTCTGCTCTGATTTTAGTTATTTCTAGCCTTCTGCTAGCTTTTGAATGTGTTTGCTCTTGCTTTTCTAGTTCTTTTAATTGTGATGTTAGGGTGTCAATTTTGGATCTTTCCTGCTTTCTCTTGTGGGCATTTAGTGCTATAAATTTCCCTCTACACACTGCTTTGAATGTGTCCCAGAGATTCTGGTATGTTGTGTCTTTGTTCTCGTTGGTTTCAAAGAACATCTTTATTTCTGCCTTCATTTCATTATGTACCCAATAGTCATTCAGGAGCAGGTTGTTCAGTTTCCATGTAGTTGAGCGGTTTTGAGTGAATTTCTTAATCCTGAGTTCTAGTTTGATTGCACTGTGGTCTGAGAGACAGTTTGTTATAATTTCTGTTCTTTTACATTTGCTGAGGAGAGCTTTACTTCCAACTATGTGGTCAATTTTGGAATAGGTGTGGTGTGGTGCTGAAAAAAATGTATATTCTGTTGACTTGGGGTGGAGAGTTCTGTAGATGTCTATTAGGTCCACTTTATGTAGAGCTGAGTTCAATTCCTGGATATCCTTGTTAACTTTCTGTCTCGTTGATCTGTCTAATGTTGACAGTGGGGTGTTAAAATCTCCCATTATTATTGTGTGGGAGTTTAAGTCCCTTTGTAGGTCACTGAGGACTTGCTTTATGAATCTGGGTGCTCCTGTGTTGGGTGCATATATATTTAGGATAGTTAGCTCTTCTTGTTGAATTGATCCCTTTACCATTATGTAATGGCCTTCTTTGTCTCTTTTGATCTTTGTTGGTTTAAAGTCTATTTTATGAGAGACTAGGATTGCAACCCCTGCCTTTTTTTGTTTTCCAGTTGCTTGATAGATCTTCCTCCATCCCTTTATTTTGAGTCTATGTGTGTCTCTGCACGTGAGATGGGTTTCCTGAATACAGCACACTGATGGGTCCTGACTCCTTATCCAGTTTGTCAGTCTGTGTCTTTTGATTGGAGCATTTAGCCCATTTACATTTAACGTTAATATTGTTATGTGTGAATCTGATCCTGTCATTATGATGTTAGTTAGTTATTTTGCTCGTTAGTTGCTATTGTTTCTTCCTAGCCTCGATGGTGTTTACAATTTGGCATGTTTTTGCAGTGGCTGGTACCGGTTGTTCCTTTCCATGTTTAGTGCTTCCTTCAGGAGCTCTCTTAGGGCAGGCCTGGTGGTGACAAAATCACTCAGCGTTTGCTTGTCTGTAAAGTATTTTATTTCTCCTTCACTTATGAAGCTTAGTTTGGCGGGATAGCAAATTCTGGGTTGAAAATTCTTTTCTTTAAGAATGTTGAATATCGGCCCCCACTCTCTTCTGGCTTGTAGAGTTTCTGCTGAGAGATCAGCTGTTAGTCTGATGGGCTTCCCTTTGTGGGTAACCCGACCTTTCTCTCTGGCTGCCCTTAACATTTTTTCCTTCATTTCAACTTTGGTGAATCTCACAATTATGTGTCTTGGAGTTGCCCTTCTCGAGGAGTATCTTTGTGGCGTTCTCTGTATTTCCTGAATCTGAATGCTGGCCTGCCTTGCTAGATTGGGGAAGTTCTCCTGGATAATATCTTGCAGAGTGTTTTCCAACTTGGTTCCATTCTCCCCATCATTTTCAGGTACACCAATCAGACGTAGGTTTGGTCTTTTCACATAGTCCCAAATTTCTCGGAGGCTTTGTTCATTTCTTTTTATTCTTTTTTCTCTAAACTTCCCTTCTCTCTTCATTTCATTCATTTCATCTTCCATCAGCGATACCCTTTCTTCCAGTTGATCGCATCTGCTACTGAGGCTTCTGCAATCTTCGCGTAGTTCTCGAAACTTGGCTTTCAGCTCCATCAGCTCCTTTAAGCCCTTCTCTCCATTGGTTATTCTAGTTATCCATTCTTCTAATATTTTTTCAAAGTTTTTAACTTCTTTGCTATTGTTTTGAATTTCCTCTCGTAGTTCAGAGTAGTTTGATCGTCTGAAGCCTTCTTCTCTCAACTCATCAAAGTCATCCTCCATCCAGCTTTGTTCCGTTGCTGGTGAGGAACTGCGTTCCTTTGGAGGAGGAGAGGTGCTCTGTTTTTTAGAGTTTCCAGTTTTTTTGTTCTGTTTTTTCCCCATCTTTGTGGTTTTATCTACTTTTGGTCTTTGATGATGGTGATGTGCAGATGGGTTTTTGCTGTGGATGTCCTTTCTGTTTGTTAGTTTTCCTTCTACCAGACAGGACCCTCAGCTGCAGGTCTGTTGGAGTTTACTAGAGGTCCACTCCAGACCCTGTTTGGCTGGGTGTCAGCAGCGGTGGCTGCAGAACAGCGGATTTTCGTGAGACCACAAATTCAGCTGTCTGATAGTTCGTCTGAAAGTTTTGTCTCAGAGGAGTACCCGGTTGAATGAGGTGTCAGTCTGTCCCTACTGGGGGGGTGCCTCCCAGTTAGGCTGCTCAGGGGTGAGGGACCCACTTTAGGAGGCAGTCTGTCCGTTCTCAGATCTCCAGCTGCGTGCTGGGAGAACCACTACTCTCTTCAAAGCTGTCAGTCAGACAGGGACCTTTAAGTCTGTGGAGGTTCTTGCTGAGTTTTTGTTTGTCTGTGCCCTGCCCCCAGAGGTGGAGCCTATAGAGGCAGGCAGGCCTCCTTGAGCTGTGGTGGGCTCCACCCAGTTCGAGCTTCCTGGCTGCTTTGTTTACCTAAGCAAGCCTGGGCAATGGCGGGCGCCCCTCCCCCAGCCTCGCTGCCGCCTTGCAGCTTGATCTGAGACTGCTGTGCTAGCAATCAGCGAGACTCCGTGGGCACAGGACCCTCCGAGCCAGGTGCGGGACACAATCTCCTAGTGTGCTGTTTTCCAGGCCCGTTGGAAAAGCACAGTATTGGGGTGGGACTGACCCGATATTCCAGGTGCCGTCTGTTTCCCCTTTCTTTGACTAGGAAAGGGAACTCCCTGACCCCTTGCGCTTCCCGAGTGAGGTAATGCCTCGCCCTGCTTCGGCTCGCGCACAGTGCGCTTCACCGACTGTCCTGCACCCACTGTTAGGCACTCCCTAGTGAGATGAAACCGGTACCTCAAGCAGAAATGCAGAAATCATCCGTCTTCTGTGTCGCTGGGGCTGGGAGCTGGAGACCGGAGCTGTTCCTATTCGGCCATCTTGGCTCCACCTTAATTTTATATCCTCTATTCTTTTGTTGTAATATAATGGCATAAGTATTTTTTCCATTTTACAATGTTATGTTAATGATTATTTGACTGTTGGCTATTTAGATTTCTGGACAATTTTAAAACAATGTGCCAAATTAGCCAGATGAGTCCTTTGCCTAATCACCTTTAGTCTCTAGCTGAGCTTATTTTAGGATGTGGTGTGACAGGTAGCACAGAGAATTTTGGATTCTCAGGGGTATGTTCAATTTCTATAGTTCTAGAAATAAGACAATTTAAACCTCTACTATTTACTCTATCAAAGTAATTCTTTTGTCAGACATATTTCTTACATTTGGGGCGGGATGCTGGAGATTGTGATGGGTATTGAAATATATCATGTGAAAATATAGATAGGTTCTTAAAAGCTAAGAGGCCTTGGATCTCCACATCAGTCTTTGAAGAGTTGTCTTGCTGAATTATTCTTCCTTTCCAGTTTTCCTTTTAATCTTACAGGAAGAATTACCCCAATTCCAAGTCACTGGAATACCAGCTAACATTTACAGAGTCCTTATTCTGTGCCCACATGTTTCACATCATGTCTCATTTACTCTTCACAACAGCCCTGTAAGATGTGTGCTATTTCTATGCCCATTTTATAGATGAATAAATGGAGGCACTCAGAGGTTAAGTAATTTAAGATCACATAGTATGTGGTAGAGGTGGGATTTCAATTCAGATAATTTCTCTCGGAAATTCTAGACATTAGATGGCACAGATAGCTGAGAAGTCCATTCATTTTGTGTTCATGCTTCCCATAGACTGCATATTTTCTTCAACTATTCTCACATACCTGCAGTCCGTTTAAAGTCAAGAATTCCAAAGAAAGCATTTTTTTACAGAAGGGTGCTTGGCGAACATTTCTAGCATTGTTTAGAAATATTGATGAATTATTAGTACCATTGCCTTTCATTATTTAATCATGTTTAAGAAAAGGTAATGAGGTCAAAGTAATGACATGGTGACCTGTTTTTACTTGAGAATAAAATGCTAATGATAGGAGATAGGTACCCTTATTATAGAATAAATATGAAGATTTTACACTGAACTTTCATGTTTCATTACCTTTCTTCTTCTTCTTCTTCTTCTTTTTTTTTTTTTTGTACAATAGACTCTTATTCCTGGTAAAGATGAAGTTACCAATTTCCTGCTTTCCCCCTGACTTTCTTTCTTTCTTCTTTTTTTTAATAGACGGAGTCTCACTCTGTCGCCAGGCTGGAGTGCAGTGGCGCTATCTCGGCTCACTGCAACTTCCGACCCCCTGGTTCAAGCTATTCTCCTGCCTCAGCCTTCCAAGTAGCTGGGATTACAGGCATATGCCACCACGCCCAGCTGATTTTTGTATTTTTAGTAGAGATGGGGTTTCACCATGTTGGCCAGGATGGTCTCGATCGCCTGACTTCGTGATCCGCCCACCTCAGCCTCCCAAAATGTTGGGATTACAGGCATAAGCCACTGCACTCACGCCACCCCCTGCTTTCTTATGGACTAAAGTTACATGGACCTTTGTCTTATCTGCAGGAAAATGGCATTTGTATTGCACAAGAGCAAACTTATGATGAACAGTTCACCATACATATTTCCTTCTGGACATTTGCTACAGTGTATTCAGTGATGCCTAAAGCTTTGTGACTTCTCAGATTAGTGGATGCTTCATTTTGCCTGATGTGTTAAATTCAATGAATGCCTCTAATAAAAATCTTGTGCATCGCAAGAAAATAACATTACGTGTAAATAGTATTCATCAAATACTGTGAGGCGCTTCCCAGTGTTCGCTTACTTTTAGTGTGAGATGTTTATCATACCTTTATTACTTCTCATTTTACCTGATTATTATAGGTTAATTACAGTTGTCAGAGTGCCAAAACCTACCCTTCAGGTCATGTTTTAAAAATGTAATAATCTGTTTTAATGGATTGTGGAGATTTCTTATGACAATCCCAACTCATCATTAATTTATTCATGTAATAAATATTTATTGCCTACATTCTCCGTGCCAAGCTGAGTACTAGGAACTGAGCATATGCTAATTAATAAAGCTGTTGTTTCAAAGCATTTTAAGAAGGTTGAATTCCTGACTAGCTACTCTGAAAAATACACCAAATATTATTGTCCAATAAAAGAACAATTCTGTTCAGATCTTTTCACATTTTCTTAGAAAGGTGAAAAGAAACAAATTCTCCTATTCTGACCATTTGCCTAATTCCCATCTAGCAAAAGGGTGAGTGGTCTGGCAGGTGTGGTCACTTCTGCAATATTGGGCATACCTGTATACTTCTTATGTCTCTTTGCTCCTTTCTTCAGTAACTGATGCCAGACTTACTCCAAAAATAAGAGCCTCAAGGCCTTGAAGTTACTGAGAAGCAGAGTAACTGTGCATATTTTTTCTCTTATATATTTTGAAAATGGTCAGAGTCTAACTGAAGCCATGATCTAGTGGCCTAGCTTCCTTGTGAGGCAGAGAAGACATTCAGGGGAAGTAGGTCCCACGTTTTCTCTGGCTCTTCAGCATTTTTGTCTTCATCCCTTGTAATATCCCTGGGACCCCAGGATAGGAGAGGAAGAACTGGACCTCCAGAATGGTCATCTAGACTTTTCCAACGTATCTAAAAGGCAAACCCAAAGGCACTTTGTGGTATTCTGGTGACATTGGAGGAGATTTCTGCTAAAAGTTAATAATGTTTATCATAGCTGAGATGATGAAAATCATGTTCAATATCAGGATCAGTTCGTTTCCACATGCACGTGATGCTGTATTCCAGGCAAGTTGAATTAAACAGACACAGGTCCTGTTCTCATGAGGCCACTGGCAGCATGTTACATGCAAGCAACCGAAGGACATCCGATGCAGACATCCGCAAACAAATACATAAAGACCTTGCATTATGGTCACCTCAGGAAATATACTCATTAAGTTTGCAGGTGACAGTTGGGTCAGGATTATCGACCTTTTGACATTAGTAGACATCATAGTGACCTGAACATATTGTCAAGTTGGATTATCAAATTGGAATGATGGCTTGTATATTCAATGTTTATTTAAGGTAGATCCAGTCTAGTCTGGAAGAAATTTCCACAATGGTGCCTATCCGTGGTCAGTTCTCTTCTCTCTTGCTTTTTAATTTGAACCATCACAGTTTGCATTTATTAATCACTATCAAGCCATCATCCTCATAGCGATTATTTGGATATCTTTATGTGTCAGGCAGGCACTCTATGTAATTACCTCTAATCTCACAAAAACTCTGCTGCAAGAAGTCATTATTTTCATTTTAAGGATCCATCAACAGGTTTAACTTTTAAAGAGGTATATTAAGTGATAGCTGGGATTCAAACCAGAAACTGCCTAGGCCGAGTACCCAGGTGCCTTTCTGTCTAGGGTAACAGGTGGGTTGTTCTCCACCTGTTTTGTGTTTGATTGTGAACCTTAGGTTCTCAACACTGACAATAAAGCAAAAACCAAGACAGTAAGTCCCTGCCCCCATGATGCACATTCCAGGGGATACCAGGCAACATCCATATGGCCTTCAGGAGGCTTGGACAAAGGGGGATGATTTAGGAGTGTTTGATTCTTTATATGTAGATTATTGATGAGTGAAGTTCAAAAACAGTCTGTAAACCCTGAGCATCTCAGAATTAAATACAGTATTTCTTGAACATCAAAGCCACTATATAAATTAATGTAGGTGTTCCTGTTTATAAAATTTATAAAATGGGAACACCCACATTTATTTATATAAAAACCCACAAGGGTGACATTTTAAAATGACAGGAAGCTCAACTGAAGTGTGAATCACAACCAGAGTCGAACAGAATTGTACCTGACAAGCACTCCAAATTTAGACAGGGTTCTCAGAGAGTGCTTAATAGATGAAAAGTCTGAAAAATGAGACTTTGGGGTTTCCAACCAGTTGTGGTGGCTTCAGTGGTATTTTATGAAAAACAACACATTGATGGTGGATATTGAAATGTACCATGCTGTGATTTAATGCCAGAAAATCTCTGGCTGCCACTTAGTTTTGAGTAGATGCAAGGTAACGCTATTAAATGTTTGGTTGTTTTGGAATATTGATTTGTTGGGCTCTCTGTCAAACACTAAGTTGAGCCAAATTATATTCACACTTCGTCATTTCACTCCTATCTGTTGCACTATTTAAACTAGAAACTATTTTTGCCATTTTTCCAGATATATTATTTTTATTAAGTGTCATGTGGACTGGTATATACTGCAAGAATTATTTGTGAGTCACTGTTTGGGTAGAAGGAGAGAAAGTAACTAAAACAAAAGAATCCAAATGGAAATTGGTGGAGAATTGAGGCTTTTAAAATGTTTTGCTTACAGTTTTATTGCCCTGTCAGCCATCAGAAGTGAAACCACTTATGTGCTTTGAACAGCAGCTACCTATCTAATCTTCTAATTTTAGAAAAAGGAGTAAATATTTGTCTTTAGAAACTTTATTTTTACTTATCATAAAAATACATGTGTAGTGGGGTATGTTTTTCTTCTCGAATGTGCTGGGGCTTACTTCAAGGCTGGAACTCGAAATTGGCCATAGATGAGAAGAAATGCCAGTTCTCAGTTTAAGAAAGCCAGAGTGGGGTTCCTTCATTCCCTGTTGCTCCAAATGCACTGTTTTTGTGCCCTGTTGATTGCAGTTTTAAGATTCTATCCAGGCTCATGGTTTCACAACTCCTCCCTCAACTCCCCCGTCATCGCCACCACCACATGCTTTCTCTGAGTCTTTTAAAAGATCTGTGTGACCCCGTCCCCCTTACCTGAGACCAGGATTGTGTTCTGATCAGTTCCATATGCTTCCATCCTCATATGGCTGTGTACAGTTTTGCACACATTATTCCTAACCAGGTGTTGCATTCATCACAACTGACATAATCATCACTTTTTCTTCCAGCCTATGGATCATTCCTGCAGACACGGCATTCTGGGGGTTGATGGGGCACAGAATGCCTGCATCCTTGGTTGTCTGAGTTATGGCCACAACTGCACAGTTCTTTTATTGGTATCTTATCTTTACCAGTTTATGTTACTAAATTTTTTGAGAGAAAGTTTTGTTGCAGTCTGGTTTTTAACCAGACGTCTCTTTTTATTAACTCGTTTAATTCATTATTAACTATTTGTTGGTTATTTTGCTGCTGTATGCACTTGCAGAGTGCATACTGAAGTATGATGCAGCAAGATTTTTAAAAATCTCTGCCACTCAACACACTGGCTAGGACACACAGCAGCATGTAAATCAAAATTAATGATTATGTATTTATCAGTGAAGTATAATACGGAATGTCTGTGTTTGAAAAACATCTGTAAGTCTATTTGCATACTCACGGAAGACTCCATTAATCGTTCTGATCATGAGGCTGATATAATTGGACAAAGTATGCTTTCTGGCCACTGTACCACTGAGAACGGGAAGTTGGTATTTAAAAGACAGACAATCAGCTATGAAAGAGTGACCTAGTACTGAGTAGATAATACATGATTGAATGAATTGTTGATTAATAGGCATTTTATTATACTAAGAAAATGGAATTTAGACCAAAAACACATGTTCGTGTATAGATAGCTCATGTGAATTGAATATTGATATTCTACTTAGATTATGAAAATTTGGCTGGGCGCGGTGGCTCATGCCTGTAATCCCAGCACCTTGGGAGGCCGAGGTGGGCAGATCACCTGAGGGCAGGAGTTCAAGACCAGCCTGGCCAACATGGTGAAACCCCAACTCTACTAAAAATACAAAATTAGCCGGGCTTAGTGGTGTTCACCTGTAATCCCAGCTACTTGGGAGGCTGAGGCAGGAGAACCTCTTGAACTCAGGAGGTGGAGGTTGCAGTGAGCTGAGATTGCACCACTGCACTTCGGCCTGGGTGACAGGAGCAAAACCCTGTCTCAAAGAAAAAAAAAAAAAAAAGAGAGAAGATTTAAGTGAAGTCGTCTTTGTTATGAAAAACATGATATACTAATAGGAATTCTCCTTCAGGCTTTAGGGTATTCTGAAAATCAGAAGGGAATAGCTGGGTTAGAACAATATAAGCAAGAGGGGTTTTCTTTTATTCCAACTACTTGTAGCATATTTGTTTAAGCACTCCCTGTGGTATTTGGGGTTAAGGATTACACTGGAAAACCAGTCAGACCCCACTATCAGTTCTGGCTCCCCACTTTCTATGGTGCAAGCTCTCTACTGTCCAGAGTTAAATCCCTCAAGTCAAAGTAAGTGGTTTTCTTTTGTGCTTGTATTTCTTTCCTCTGATGCTGGCAGTTGGCCAGTGGGGTCTAGTGGAGAAAATAGTCTCTGGAGGGACAAAGATCTTGATTTTATTTCCAGGCCCACTGTGATGATTTCATGGAATAGTGCCTTATAAACTGCTTTTGGCTTATTGGGAGAAAGGTATTATTTAAATGCCAAGTTTCTAACATTAATATTTCTCCATGCAGCAGTAAAGTGTGTGTTTATATTACTATGTGAAGGAGGTAATGGATGAGAAAGTGGAGCAGTACCGTAGGGAATTGAAAAGAGAAAGCTTTTATCCTCATCTGACTTAAAGAAAATACTTTTATACACAATGGCACTTTCCTGAGGCGCAGACACTAATTCTGTTTGTTTCTCATTGTAAATGAAGCTATGTGGCCAAAGCACTACGATGGATGGAGCGCTGTGATGATGGGCTTTGCAAAGCATGATTTGCCGTCTGATTTGGAGAGGTCATTCCAACAATTCTAAACCCACAGAGTAGTATTTTTCCTACAAAGGTAGTGTTTTGCAGGTGGAAATTTTTTAGAAAAGTATTAGAATCAGTTTTATTTACCTTAGCTACTCTCTTTGGCCACGAATGTCAATTGAGAAATCTAGTAGATATTCTGATCATTACTAACTTATTCCTGAGAAAATAAGGGATATTGGATTTCATTCCTGATCTATTCAGGGAGTCCCAGCTCTGAATTAATCTCTACTGAACATTTACTCCCCACTAAATTGTATGTTGGCCTGGATGCCAAATTCAACATAAGCAAAATCAAATGCTCAATCGAGTTCTCTCAGTGGCCTTCCATATCAGTGGGAGTCTTCATTCTTCTGAGCCTGAAATCCTTGAAACAACTTTTTCTACTTCTTTCCCTTCAGATAACCCCTCAAATAGCAAATCCTGGGTCTAATTTTATAATATCTTTACATCTTTCCTAGCTGCCGCAATCCCATTTTAGATGTTTCTTATAGCTGTGGACCTCTAAGATCCTCACCTTGTTCTCAGCCTATATCTAGAACTGCTTCATCTTTCCTCACTAAGTGCCTTACTCCAGACTTACCTCTGATGTTAGCTTCACATTTCTTAATTTGCCTTCTAATTAGATCTCCCTCTCAGTCCTGAGTCTTGATCCTGCCCTTGGCACTAATATCTGGTTCTCATTCCCTACTAAAATTCGTTCTTGTTCCTCACACAGCCTAGCCCTTGGTTACTCTGGGAAAAGTTCTCTTTCTCAGTCCATCAGGCTCTCAGAATGCTGTCCTGGCTCAGACACTTGTGGCCAGTGTTACAGGGAGGACAACCCTGTCCAGTGAATGGCAATTGTACTCGATTTTCCTTCACAGAGATGGATCCTTAATGTGTGCTTGTCAAAATTCCACTCTTTTTTAAAAACCCAGTTCTAATCCCATCTGCTTCATTATGTCTCTCAGTACCAGCAGCCCACAGGTTTTCTCTCTCCTCTGAATGTCCTGTAGAGCACTGATGAATTATTCTCTTGATATTTACTGTTATTGTTCAGAATATGTCCATGTGCAAAGATGAAAAACAGCGACTGTTTATATACAACTTGTCTTATCCCCCCAAAAATATATAAGCATTTTGAGGGCAGAAGTCATAGTATGCATCCTCACATTCTGTGTGGTCTTTGTCCCAGAAGCATACGTTTAATAGACAAGCATTCATGACTGGCCGACTTTCTAAACTCTTCTTAAAGCATAGTGGTCATAGGAAAAAAGATAAGCTCAGCTTGAATACAGGGCTTTGAATTCCCTCTCTCTACACCCCCATGTTTCATTCTGCAAACTAAAAGCCATGCTGGCTGCAGAGCATGGCTTTAGTCTATTCCATAAATTTAATATCCTGAATCTGAACCTCAACCAAACCCTGCACAGGCTGAAACTACAAATAATTTTTCGTGGATGTCTCACACAAAACAAGGCCTGAGCAAAGACCCAGATCTCTTTTAAACGGTATTATTAACAAGCAAAAAATTGCAGTTCATCTCTCTGCCCTAAGAGATTTACAATGGTATTTTTATTCTTTGCTTATCAACCTGATTGAATAATTGATTGATGTCTGCCTTAAATAGTGCTCATTCCCAAATATGGTGTTACATAGATTTAAGTAACAATTGCTAATATTTTCAAGATTAAGCCCTCTGGAGCACTTAAATCCTCACTTATACCCTCAGGTTTTTTAAAGAGAGGAAAGTAGAGATTGGGGTGAAGTTACGCCTTTGAAAGAATAAATCATTTTGAAGGGAAGGAAAAGGGACGGGACGACCGGTGTTGCTATCCATGGTTCTGATTTGTTACTAAAAGACAGGATTCATCTGGAGAACATATCACTGATGTGGTTTACAGAGTCATCATCCTCATCGTCATCATCATCATCATCAAATGCTGAGATATAACTACTTTTAGACTATAATAAAATTTTAAATATTGACTATATTTCATATGTATGTGTGTGTGTGTATACAAACTCACATGTGCATGCCTACCTAGGGGTGAGTCCTTGGTGGTAGTTTTAAAACAGTATCTTCCAATCTTCAAAGTCTGTATAATATAATGCCATTTGTGTAAAAAAGGAGAATATATATATGTGTATATATATATATATATATATATTTTTTTTTTTTTTTTTTGGACACAGAGTCTTGCTCTGTCACCCAGGCTGGAGTGCAGTGGCACAATCTCGGCTCACTGCAAGCTCCGCCTCCTGGGTTAACCCCATTCTCCTGCCTCAGCCTCCCGAGTAGCTGGGACTACAGGTGCCCGCCAACACAGAGAATATATTATATACACACACATGCATACACATTTATTGTTATGCATACATTTAACATATACATATATTTTCATTATATGGTTAATTTTTAAAAGTTTATTTTTAATAAACAGTTAATTTTTAAAAGTTTATGCCTTTTTATATTTTTAATACTGTCTATTTTTAAAATCCTATAATAAATCAGAGCTGCTTAAAAATAGAAATAAAAGCCCTATTACTGACCTCAACATCAGTGCACTCTGGCAAGCTTTAAAGAAGTTAGAATGAAGTTTTAAAAATCCTGCAGTCAACATAAAGGGATAAAATGTGACATGGGTTTATGACAGAGTGGTGTCTGAATTTGTTATATTTAATATAAGTAGAAAAAAAATTGAACAGCAGTACAGTGGTGTTCTCCAGGAACCCATCAAAAAGAAGCACTGGGGAAAGTGCTGGGAGGTTTCCCCTTATTCTTCTGAAATCTCCAAAAGGAATGAAAAATGGAAAATTTAGTAAGAGAGAATAGACACTGAGTTCACTCCCTGTTTATTGAAAGAAAGGGAGCTAGCTGGTTAGGAATAGCCAGCACGAGACAGTTCATTTTCTCTTGCTGGTGTTTTAATAGGGCCCAGGGGCTGGGGTAGAACTAGAGTTTGCAGATTAATAAAAGTCACAACAGAGGGCAGAGGAGCAAAGTCCGTGAATCTCAAATCGGAGGGGAAGTTTCAAACACTATTCTGCTAATGCGTCCAGATAGGTATGTCAAAAATCAAGTCATTATTTCTCCATTTACCCATTCTCCCTCCCTCCCAGCCCCTCATCCTTGAGCCCTGGTTTCTGGGAACAGCTGTTCTTCTGGCCATCCATGCTTAAAGGCTCTGAGTCCTCTCTAATCTCTTTATTTGCCTTTTCAGCGAACCCAGTGACCAGTTTTGTGAAATCTGTCTCTTGCTGTTTTCAGATCTGCTCCTTCTCATAACTCCTACTGCATTCTCCATAGTTTGAGTGCTCATTACCCCTTAGAGATGAGTATATACAGAACACATAGTGTGGCAGGATTCATGATGCCATGGTTCATATCCCCACCGCACTACTTGTTATATAGTGGCAAATATACAACTTGTTAGTTGTGTAACTAGTTGTGTAACAAGTACCCAGCTTGTTAGTTGTGTAAGCTGTGACAAGTGCACAACTTGTTGGTGTGGACAAGACCTCAGCAAGATACACACTCCTAGCTTCTGTTTCCTTATCTCTTAAATAGACATAATCATAGCAAGCAGCTGCTTCATTTTATTTTTCAGGTCTCTCCCCACATTTACCTCTTCATAGAGGCCTTTCCTGATCACCACATCTAAAATAGCATCCCCATTACTCTTTCCTTTTACCTTGCTTTATTGTTAATTTGTGACTACCTGACATTCTATCAAGTGTCTGTTTGTTTGGTTGATTGTTTCTCTGTACTTCCCCTACCCCTCTCCCAAGTAGAATGGAAGTTTCTTAACTCAGTGTTTAGTTATTAGTATAATAATAGCCCAGCTATGTTGTGAAGGTCCTGAGATTTACTTTATTTGCAAGCTAAAAAGTTAGACTGTCACATTTTCATGGATACTGGCAAAAGATAGAAAACTCCTGGGTCAGAAATGAAGGACTTTATTACAGCACAGCAGGCAACATGAGCTCCGTGTTTGTATTGGTTTTCCCCATGAGTCCCATGCCGGAGAAGTGGAGTAGCCTCAGGGATTCCTGGGCATATACTGATGATATGTCACTGCTGAGAAATTCCAAGCTTAGAAAGCCCCCGATCTTATAAGGGTTGCTACCAAGGCTTTGCCCCAGCCAAGGACATTATCCTGGTGATGAAACAAATATGCCCTTTACCCTGAAAAAAGACATTGCTTCTATCTTCCAAGGCTGTTTGCTCGACCACAAATTTGCAAAGATAATCTAAGACAAAAGCTGTCATCAGACATGTAGAAGTGTCATGTAGAATTGCTATCCAATTCTGCTTTTCTATCCTTTATCTTCCATGGCTTTTACACTAATCCTGCATTACACCAAACTGCAGCACATGCTGTTTCCCTTTGTGTCAGGTAGCTTCCTCACTTTATGCCTCAGTGTATGCTTTTCATTCCAGAGTCTCCTGGGTAACACCAGATCTCATCTTCAAGACCTATCTCTTCCCCTAGATATCTGCATAGCTTGCTTATTCACTTCCTTAAGATTTGTGCTTAGAAGTCCCCATATGAGGTGTTCCTCTTATCTGAAATAGAAACCTGCCCCCCACCCAGCAGCACTGTCCCCTTTATCATTATCACCCTATGACATATATATGTCACAATATATAATACATATAATTTATATATATATCGTGATACTATATATACACACACATTGTGAAATATATGTCACACTTGTCTATGTCTCCTTTCTCTAAACTCTAATCTCTTTGAAAGTAAAGACCTCAAATGTTAGGTGTTCTGCTATAACCTCAGTCCCCCAAACAGTACCTAGCACATAGTAGATGGTAAATAAGTATTGGTTGACTCTCTTAATTTTGCATTTTCTTTTCTCCATGGCTATTTCCAGATTTACTAAGTAGAAAGTGATCTCTGCATCCGCTGAGCCCTTGTTCTACTTGACTTGTCTTTCTCTGTGATGATGATCTTGTTCTGCCCCTTATTATGAAGGTACATACCTGCCCCCCTCGCTAGACTGTGAGCTTCTTGTAGGCAGATTTGTTCTCTTATTCCAGTGGCTTCCTAGTATATCACACAGTTCTTTCATTTAGTAGGCACTCAATCAATGTGTGTTGCATTTCATAATAAGTAGAGAGATCGGGCAGCCTTAAATATAGCATTCCTTTTAATACTTGTTTACTTAGCATCTTTGGTAATTGGAATGCACTCTCTAACAGAATTTGGAGGAAATAACTGATGCCAATTGGTTGAAGCTAAGGGAAAAGAGATTTCAGCTAAATACAAGGGAAAACAAATGGAACTTCCCAAGGTAGTGACTGCCTCAGAGATTATAAGCACCCCATCCTCAAAGAACCTCAGTCACAGAACTCAGGCTGAGAGACTATTTGGCAGAAGGTTGGCAGCAGATTCAAGGACAGAATGAGTGTGGGGGTGGGGAGTGTGGTTTGTCTAGGGGTTCATAGATATCTCTCCTACAGGCTAGCTTCTATGACTTCGGTGTGCATATGCACTCATTTACCCATCCATCACATAATGACATGGAGCAGTACTTTCTAAGCCTAGAGGTACAGTTTCCTTTTCATCCTTTTGGGTTGAGCTTTGATTCTTTTGGCTTTTCAGTTTCACAGCGATTTGAATACATCTCCTATACTTCTCATGTTTTCAGTGTTTGTTTACATGTCTGTCTTTCTAAGAAACTATGTAACCCCTTATGAGCAAAATTCATGTCTTATTTAACTATCTATTCCTAGTGTCTGTCCTGGAGTCTTCGAGCTCCTTGGATTTTCACAGAATGAATGAATAATCAACCTAAGGTTGGTCATTTCTATATTTGTGTTACTCAGATTTTGGGGCTCTTTGCTACCTGGACTTGCTGAGTGACCCAGGAGTATTGCCTTTCTTTCTCACATGATATCCTCACTACTTTGCTCCTTATAAAACAAATTCTTCTTTGAATTTCTGTAGGGTAATGATCTTGTCATTGCTGAGAGTAGTGAGATGATTTTCTCCTCATCTAATACAGTTCTGTTATCATAGCAAGCAAGAAAGTGAGTTATTCAGTGCCCAAATAAAAGGAAACATCTCAAAAGGCAATTACTAATCGCACCATATAAGCTCAGTGATGAGAGCAAGTTCCGTGATGAGATATAAGTTGAGTTTCTCAAGTAAAAAGAGGTTTGAGTGGTGGGGGATATTTTTAAAATAAAGTAGCAGCTATTACTTGCCATCTCTAAAGTGATAGTGATGAAAGTGGAGTTGTATTCCAAATCACCTGGGGCCTCAGTCTTCCTGTGAATGGCAGCCTTTAATTCTAAGAAGGTAATTTGACTTTCATTAAAGATCTTTTCCCTTCTACATAGCATAGGGCCTTTTTCTGAACAGATTCATTCCCTTCTAAGGTTCTTCTTTTATTAATCAGTAAACATAGCTTTCTAGATGGCTATCACTGTAATAAGGAAAGTATTGAAGTTCAGAAAGCTGCTACTGAGAAAAAAAGGGGCATTGTACTTTTAGTCCAAAGAATGGTGAGGCTGAATAGTACCTTAGTGTTCATTCTCAACCTTACTTTGATTTTTCACTACTGTAAAACAAGCTACTATTCTTCACTTAAATCAGGGTAATTTCAGAGAGAAAACCAGTGCCATGTGTTAGATGAGATTTAGTGACTGAATGAACAGAATGAAAAGACGAGTGAATTTCAAAAAAATTGTCATGGTTATTAACAAAAGAGAGTGCCCATGAACATGAGGGTAAGGATTAAAAGACCACACAGAGGGTTTTATAATCTAAACCAGCAGGAATAAAGCAAGACAAATGTGCATATGTGTTGTTAAAGAAATTTTAAAAAATTGACTTGTACATAAAGGAAAATAATCTTTTGGCATCCGAAAGTGTGAATATGGTTGAGCAGTAAGGTGATTATGAGGCTACTTTTTCAAGTGAGATGACTGGTGAGGTTTGGTGATTGAGAAGTCATCAGTCCTTTTCATTATGATGTGTTGAAGCACTGAAGAGTCTCCAGGGACCTTGATGACCAGATAGGCAAAAAATGAATCCTTAAAGATTATGCAAACATGAGTTGGAAGGATTAGTGTCTAAGGAGAGGAGATCAGAAAAATGTTTTGATTATGGTGCTTTTATCTTCTCATTTTTAAAATGTCTTAAATATCTATTCATTTATTTTGTAGTAAATAATACGAAAGGAAATGGGTTGTACTTTGGCCCTTAAGCACTTTTAGTGTTTGGGGTGGAGTGAAATGTGTTTTAGCCTCTGTAGCATCACTTCTCATTGGCTGATGTGTCATTGTTGTGAATGGCTTATTGACATGTCACTGGGCTTACAGGCCAAGTTTAACTTTTCATGTTTTTTACATGACCTACTGGCACTCCTCATTCCTGACTGGTTTCTGAACTGGTCCAGTTGATGACCAGAGAGCAGGGATGTCCTTGAGCATCTTTGAATCCTGACACAGCTCCTGATATGGAGAAGACGCTCACACTCAGTAAATAGAGAAATGAACTGAATTAGGTTAATCACAAGGGACACTGGTGGAGATGGTGTGCACTAGTGCAAATCCTATAATTTGAAGGAGAACTTGAACCTCATGCATAATGAAGGACAAGATTAAGTTAATCCTTTGGTATAAAGGGAAAGCACATTTAAAAAACAAATGAAATAATGGGGCCTAATCCTCATATGTCACAACTGCCTGAATGGGTAGATTTTATGACAGGATAAGGGAATTGGCATTGGGATTCTTAAAGGTTGCAAACTAAATTAGGATTCTGTGATCTTCTGGTGCTGGTTGGCGCTCAATTCTCCCTGACTCTCTCTGTTGAATTTAATTTCAGCTACATCATTGTTATTGTTCAAGTCCACCAAGAATTTAATATCCATCAGCAAACACTAGAGTAGTACACTATGCCTGTGTTAAAAATTCTGTTCAATGATTGCTTATTTAATTCATGTTTGCTTTCTTCAGTTAACTTTTTAGTATATCAAGATATTTGAGGTTGACTAAGAAATATTTTTTCCTCACTCCCCAGAGCTATTTGTTTAGAAGATATTATTAAACATCAACTATTAATAGGCCCAAAGATTCTAATGATGATAGCAGATATATGTTAAAGTATTATTCAGTTATAAAATGAAAGTTTAACAGTGCTTTAAACTTAGTAGGCTCCAACTATGTGCTGGAGCTGGCGTGTACCAGCTCACTTGAGCTGACTGTTAAAATTTCCAGAACTTTCTGAGCCAGTTGTTAAACACTTGGTAGCTGTAAATTAGCTATGGATGTCATGGAGGGAGCATTTATACCAGGGAAATCAGCAGTCGTTACAAATCATGGATTCCACCCACCTCAGCACTCTGCTGGTAGTCAGTTATATTTGTATTGAATGATTTTAACGTAATATATTAGAGTCCTTATATTTTATTTTTATTCTGACAACTCCACCGTTATTGTTACTTTTGCTCTCTTTCCATAGCCAATTTTATAATGGTAAGGACTTATACATATTTTTTAAAATACTTGTAAAACTGCAAATATGATTTCAAAGAAAATTAAATAAATTATGAACTTGAATAATGGAGCAGATTTATTGCCATCTTTAGGATAAAGTTTTTGAGACGTTTAACAAAGGATCATATAAAAGGGTAACAGATAATTAGAATAGAAAACATGAATTTTTATCTAATTTTAAAAATAGTAATTGGAAAAGGATTCTGTTAGACCACATGGGACAGCCAGGAAACTGTCTCAGAGGACTTGGAATATTGGAAAATAAAATGGACAAAGAATGGGAAAGTTTATTTTAGAAAATAATACTTTGATGGAAGGGATCTATGCAACAACCAGATTGCCACAGTGCATTAAATGTCTCCTGAAAGAGACATGTTAGAGGCTTTCAGATATGCATTTACTCTTTCAGGTCATTAGAATTTGGGGATGGATTGAGAAATTCTTAGCAAAAATCAGAATATGCTCATGTTTCTTAAGCAGCCACACTTACTTGATATGGTCAGGTGCAGCACTAACCAATCTAAAATAATACACAGGCTCTTCAATCCTGCATCTCATCATCAGGAGGTCCAGAAAACAAAGGCTTCCTTTTTTCTGCAATACTCAGTTTCATTTTCTTGGGTTTTCTGTTGTCTTTGGAAAGTGATGTGAAGGAGAATAAGATAGAAAATACACAGAAGTCGTGAGATAGAGTTTAAAGGGAGAAGAAAGAAACAGAATGAGATAAGATGAGGAGATAAGGTAAATCATCATGGGTAGGAAATTACATGTGAAACCACTCCCAGCCTCCCTCCACTTCCAGCCCAGCAATCCTACTGGATAGATTTCCAAAGCCAAAGCTATTTCCAGAGTGGAAGGAGCCAGAATCTGGTGTCCTGAGGCTTTTGCAGCATTTGCCCACAGGTGCTGTGACCCCAGCTTACCAATGATCAAGAATAATGGCAGTCGTAAACTTGCACACTATGCAGGACCTTGACCATCACTGTCAAGGAAAGAGAGAAGCTGACTTTCCCAGGAGCACACAGCTTATTAGTAAAGCTGAAAGTACAGTCTCTTATTTTCCAATTTAGTGCTGTTTCTAGTGTGTTATTCTTGGACATCACTGAATTGAATGTACAGCCTCATTTGTTTTAAGGTGACAAATAACCTGGAAATTATTCAGTTGAGTGGACAGTCTGCCAAATGGTTCAGAGGGACTCAGAACTTTACCACACTGAGGGAAACACAAGACTGAGAATATACACTCTTTATAATAGCAGTGTATTTTGAGATCAGAAAGTTTAAATGTAATCTGCATTCCATAAACTTGCAAAGGAAACTATAAACAGTATTACTTTGTGTAAAGAAAAATAATAGCGTCTTTAGGTGCCTGTCAAGATATATAATAGTTATTGATTTCCTAAACAATATAAAAGAATATTTTTATACTGTTTTAGTTGTTTCTTTCTTGGGCTAACATTTAAAATATTATCAAAAACTTTATCAGAAATGCTTTGTCCCTAGTGAAAAGTTTCCAGTTTTAGCATATATCCAATGCTAAATATATCAGTTGGCTCCAGCTTGGCATTCACAGACTACTTTTTAATTTTTAATTGACAAATCAGAAATTAGATTTATGATATACAACATGATGTTTTAATATATGCATACATTGTGGAATGACTAAATCTGGCAAATTAAAATATGCATTACTTTACACCCATATCATATTTTTGTGGGGAGAACACTTAAAGTTTACTCTCCTAGCAGTTTCCAAGTATACAATATATTGGTTTGGGGTTTTTTAGAGACAAGGTCTCACTCTGTCGCCCAGGCTGGAGTTCAGTGGTGCGATCCTAGCTCACTGCAGCCTCAAGAACTCCTGGGCTCAAGTGATCCTCGTGCCTCAGCCTCCCACAGTGCTGGGATTACAGGCATGAACCACCACACCCAGCCCTCAGGTATTTGATATACTATTGCTCATTATAGTCACTATGTGTACAATAGATCTCTTGAATTTATACTTCTGACCTAACTGAAATTTTGTATCTTTTAACCAACATATTCCCAATTCCCTCTTCCAATCTCTGGTAACCACCTTTCTACTCTCCATTTCTATGAGTTCAACTACTATAGATTCCACATGTAACTGAGATCATGCAGTATTTGTCTTTCTGTGCCTGGCTTATTCACTTAGCATAATGTCCTCCAGGTTCATCCATATTGTTGCTAATGACAGGATTTCCTTCTTTTTTTAAGGCTAAATAGGATTCCATTGTGTACATATAGATATATATATACTATGTTTTTAACCCATGTATCTATCCATTGATTGACACTTAGATTGCTTCCATACCTTGGCTACTGTGAATAATGCTGCAGTGAACATGGAAGTGCAGATCGCTTTGACACACTGATTCATATCCTTTGATATATACAGAAATGGGATTCTTGGATCCTAGGGTGGTTCCATCTTTAATTTTTTGAGGAACCTCCATACTGTTTTCTATTAATAGTTGTACTAATTTACATCCCCACCAACAGTGTGCAAGGGGTTCCCTTTTCTCCACATCCTCGCCAAATCTTGTTATCTTTTGTCTTTTTGATAGTAGCCGTTCTATCAGGTGTGAGATACCTCATTGTAGTTTTAATTTGCATTTTCATGATGACTACTGATGTTGAGCATATTTTTGTATACCTGTTGGCCATTTGTGTGTCACTTTTTGAAAAATGTCTTTTCAAGTGCTTTGCTCATTTTTTAATTGGTTTATGTGTTTTCTTGCAATTGAGTTGCTCGAGTTCCTCTTATGCCAGACTATTTAGAAAGAGTGAAGTGTGATGTAGGGCATGAAGTTCAGCTGCCCAGGAAACAGCTGATTTTCACTTATGCAAACTTGGTTCTGACTTCACTCACTTGGCCACCAGTGCTGGCCTTTTCGTGCTGTATTTATGGCTTTGGAGTTTCAAATTTCAATTTCATTCTGTTGGTCTGGTCTCATTAGTCCCAGTCCTTCTCCTTGAAGTTAGTTATTTCATACATTTTAAGTCGAGAGTTACTAAAAATAGGAAATGAAAAATCATTAGCTTTACAGGAATGGGGTCATAACACACTCCGCAGAGGGCTCTGAGTCTTGGATTTATCTGTGAAGAGATTGGATGCAGCCACTTTGTAGAATGTCCCACTTCAGCTTCTTTGCTATTACCTGTTCCTCCTGTGCTCTGTGCTGGCACAGCCATCAGATTTCAGAGCAAAGGGTTAATGAAATTTCAAACAACCAGTTTACTTTTTTGGCTTTCTTGAGAATGTGATTTATGGATCTAGAAAGTATCACCAAGTCATGGAAGTATTTTAAGGAATGTGTTATATGTGGCATTGTCTGTTAACTCAGTCATAAAATTGTTACTGTTCAGGCACTCTTTAGCTGTGTGTATTAGTTTATGTATTAACTCAGATGCTGTTGGATGATTAGAGACCCATTAAGTACCATTTCAATTACTTCAGTAATTTGCATTGTGACATTTAAGTTAGTCATATAATCTTAAGTAAATGTTAAGCCACAATAGAGTGTATGTTTGCTTCTGCAAGCTTATTAAGCAAGGAGAGAAATTCTTATTAGAAAAGAAAGTAAAGGTTCATCCTAACCAGTTCTCATAACCTTCTTTACCAAAATAACATTTAGTTTTTTTTAGATATTCTTCCTGAATCTTATCATTTAATTGTAAACTTAGGGTTTGTTTAAAAAAGCAACACTGCAAAATAGAAGCCAGTCTTCTTTCCTAGAATTGGATCATGAATTAACCTAAACTGTACTAAAAAAGTTAAAATGTTGATTTACTTCAACATACCTTTACTGGGACCCTTTATTGAGCACTGAACTTGGCTCTGAGGAACTTTTTTTTTTTTTTTCTTGACATGGAGTCTTGCTCTGTTGCTCAGGCTAGGGTACAGTGGTGCTATCTCAGCTCACTGCAACCTCTGCCTCCCAGGTTCAAGTGATCCCCCTGCCTCAGCGTCCTAATGTAGCTGGGACTACAGGCGTGCACCACCACACCTGGCTAATCTTTGTGTTTTTAGTGGATATGGGGTTTTACCACGTTGGCCAGGCTGGTCTTGAACTCCTGACCTTAAGTGATCTGCCAGCCTTGGGCTCCTAAAGTGCTGGGATTATAGGCGTGAGCCACCACACCCAACCTGATGACAAAATTTGTAAAGCTCAAATATGCAAAGTCAAATTTTGACTGAGAAGACTATACTTTATTGTATTCCAATTAACTTTTAGTTTGTTCAATAATTTGCTTGATTTTTTTGATTCTTAAAAGCTTTTTCTAAAACATTTATACATTTGCTAATGTACTTAGGGGAAAGTTCACTGATGTTAGCAATTTACCTTGAAATAATATGATATTTATATTTTTTTTTTAGATAAAGCAGTGGGTAAATTACAGGATATGTGATGAGGTGACTATGGTAAAATATTAATGGCAGGGTCTGAGTGTTGGGTATACAGGTGTTCACGATAAACATTTTTTCAACTTTATTACATGTTTGAAAATTTCCACAGTATAATTTTGAAAAAAGTCATGAATCCCTCTACTCAGATTAAGAAATAGAATATTGTTACTGCTTCTGAGGTCAGTTTGCTTTTATTATAAGGTATATATTTATTTTTATTTGTAGCAAAGTAAGAAATAATGTACTTAGAAATCAAATAATATCAAAGATGTATAACAAAGCAGAGGCTTTGCCTGGCCCATCTTTCCATGCAAGTCCTTTTCCCTAGACTTCCATTTTCTCAAAAATATCTTGGGTATTTACCTCCACGTTTCTTAAAAAAATATGTTTATTTTGTTATTTCTTGATTTATCATGTTTAGATTTTTAACATTTTTGATAAAAGTTTGTCTTCCTTTTATCTTTCTCACTTTCCCTCTGTTACCCTCCTGCATCCATATCACAAATTTTTAGTAGTCGGTAGTGTTTACATTTTATTGTGGAGTCAAGTAGTATACTATTATTGTTTCATTTGCTGCAAAATTTGCTCTTTTTGCTTGGAGTTATTAGGTGACTCATTTTTAAAATTTTGCTTAGTTTTCTATGCACCTGTTTCTTGAGATATGTTAAACATTAATCAATATTAATTTCCATATTCTTAAATGTATCAGATGATCTAACAATTACATTTCCTTCAGAAAATTCTTTTGGAAGCCTACATTCTCCTATGCATTAGGTAGGGTTGAATGCTTTGCTTTCTGTACAATCGTCATCTCCACAGTACAGTTTTAAGAAAAAATAAGAAATGGACTTCCCTTTACCATTTTCATGAGTGTGTTAGTCCATTTTGCATTGTTATAAAGGAATATCAGAGACTGGGGAGTTTATATGGAAAAGAGGTTTATTTGGCTCACGATTTTGCAGGCTGTACAAGAGGCATGGCAGCAGCATCTGCTTCAGGTGAGGCCTCAAGAAGGTTCCACTCTTGGCAGAAGGTGAAGGGGAGCCTGCATGTCACATGAAGAGAGAGAGAGAGAGCAAGAGAGGGGAAGGAGATTGCAGACTCTATTTAACAATCATATTGCATGTGAACTCATTACTGCAGGGAGGGCACCAAGCCATTCATGATGGATCTGCCCCTATCACCCAAACACCACCCACTAGGCCCCTCTCCAACATGGGGGATCAGATTTCAATATGAGATTTGGAGGGGAGAGATATCCAAACTATATCAAGAGGGAACCTCCTTTTGGCCTTTACTACTTTCTAGTTTTGGGGGAATGTATCTCATCTTTTGGAAGAGTTTCTCTGATGGTTTCCTAACAGAGGATACATGTAAAATAAAAATTGTGAGAACTTGTTCATCTGCAATATTTGTTTTTATTCAACTCTCACTTATGATGTTTTATACAATTTAAGAACTTTTAACAGAATTTCAAAGGTTTTGTTGCATCCACTGTTGCAATTCTAAAATCGAATGCTATTCTCCCTCATACTTCTGTATTACCTATTTTTATTTGTTTCTTTCTGGCATCCCATAGGATCTACTCATTATCTCTGATATTGTGAAATAATTTTGCGAATGATATGTATTGGTGAGAGTCTTTTATCATTAGTGTACTGGGCACTCTTTAGGCACTTTAAATCTTTACTGCCTTGTTCTGTTAATTTTTCTTATATTATTTCATTGATAATTTCTTTCTCTCTGTTTTCTCTTCTTTGAAACTTGTATAAGTCAGATGTTGAACCTCCTATATTGATCTTTAAAGTTTGTCATATTTTCTATTTCTTAATTTTTTTCTGACTTACTGAGAAATTAATTTTACCTTTTAATAAAGTTTTTATTTTTTTTAAAATTTCTAGGAGCTTTAAAATGACTGTATCTTTACTTTCTAAATGACTGTATCTTTACTTTCTAACATTTTCTAAAAGGAAGTTCAAGAATTTTTTTTAAAGAATTAATGGCTTTCTTATTTTAACTGCTTTCCAGTTAAGTGGGATGTGAAACAAACTTTTTTTCTCTCTAACTATTAAGTGCAGTGATGTTACTCCATCTGATTTTAAGTAGGCCACAGATTTAATTTGAGTGAACAAATATATGCTTATGTAGAAGAAAGTGAATAATTCTCAATAATTGGATATTAGACCACATTAAATGTGTTTGAATGTTTTCTCATCAGAATTCATTTAGAAAAAAAGTTATTAAAATGGAACAGAACAGACAAAAAATTCTTTTGATTTCTTGCTCTAACTTCCTTTAAAATAAATGCCTTGAGTTTCTGTTATGATCCCCTTTGTTTCTTCAGGGATGCAGAATGTGTGAGTCAGAACCGTGTTGGTGGCTCCATTCGATGCCTACTAGAGACCTCTTTCAAGAGGGAGTTCATTGAAGGCCTCTGGCTTTGTAGTGTTGACTTTAATATTTAGCTGTGTTTTATGAATTTGTAGCTGTTTGTACCCTTTGGAAGCCCTGATCGTAATATTGTTATTTGAACATTTTCTCTCCTCCATGTTTTAGAGAATTGTTGGGACTTACCTTAATTGACAGCTTTGGTCAAAAATAAGGACACGCATAGAAAAGCAATGGTTGTATAGTGGATAAGAGGTGGAGAATGTTTCACTGGTGGGCAATTTTGACTTTCTAAATTTAGGTGGTGGTTTCAAATTTGGCCACTAGTTTCTCAACCAATTTAGTAAGCAAATATCCCTGTTTTAAATCAGGTTGCAATGAAAAAGGAAATGCGAAAGTAGTTTTATCCTTATTGTATATTGTGAGAAATACAGACAGACATAATTTAATAACCATGTTCAATAAATTTAGGATATGTGTGGAAATGGCTTGTGTCAGTCCCACACAAATTGTCCTCAATCAGGATGTAAAACTGGACAGGATGCCAAATATTCCCTCATGTGTGATCCATCCTTGCCTCGTGTGTTACTATTCCTTTTGGAGTAAAGACCTGAGCCACTGAAGCAAAGCTCTGGCTTTACACTGTGTTCACAGCCCCCATTTGTCCTGTCCCCCATTTGAATTGTTCCAGTAATGGGAGGAACAGAGTAGCCAAGGGAATATTTTCCCCAAATATGGGGCAAGAGAAGAAGAGACAATAAAAATTCCTTATAGGTGGAGTAATTTTTGAGAGAATGAATTTGTATTCTCATATTCTTACTAATGCATAATTCTTAAAGATATCATTTATCTTACTAGAAGCTAAAATTTGAAAGATTTCAGCATTTAGATTGTATAAAATTTCATTAAAGTGAGTGGATTGAAGTATAGGTAACTGTGTATGTGTCCCTGTGTACAAGTGTGTGTATTAAAAGCACCGTGAATAAACTCCACAGCCATGGAATTTAAGCAGAGTGTTTAAAATACTTGGAAACCTAGACTAAAATATAATTCTATTTTAAATATTCTGGCATTTAGAATACAATGAAGCAGGTTAATATATTCCGCTTCCTTTTTCTTTTTAAAGAACAATGGATGAGACAAAAACAATCTAACTGTATTACAAATGTATGAAACAACCTCACTCAAGGGGGTGGAGGTGCTGAACAAAGTAACTTTGGAAGTGAGTGAAATCTGTAAGATGAAGGCAAAAAAAGCTATGCATAATTATTGTCCTGTATTTTAAAAAGTTGTTTCCCATAGGAGTACAGGTTAACAGTTCTGATGCTACTATACATGTATGCTGGAAATGGACAGTTAAGTAAATGGATGGCCGATGGTGGAAGCCAGGTACTCACTGTTGGAGTAGAATGTTACAGATAAGCAAAGGAGGAGACTAAAATGATGCAAGTTGTAGATTAGAGTTGGAGACATCAGTATGAACTCAGGTTTAGTTTAATATAGACACAGATGGTTACATATAGAAATATTTTTCGGTATATACATATACATTGGTTGGTATATTTCTTTACTCTATCAACTGAGAGGGCCTAGTAGCAATGAACACATATAATACCTGGATTTTGGTTTTTAATACCATTCTCCAATGAAAGGGAACAGAGGTCCTTGGAAAAATGGCTGATTCTAGGACTAGGGAAGGAAATATACCGATCAGCCTGAAGTATCTTATAGTGCCAAAAAGTAAGCAAGTGCTAAAATAAAAGCAAAATAAAACAAACCCATAATGATGGAGATACATCAAAAGAACACAGGAACCAATTTAAAATGCTCACAATGGCCAAATTGGAACAATTTGACCAACACATTCAATAAAGTAGCCTTGGATTATAACCCAAAGTATAAAGTAATTATCCATGAGTTCATACTGATATAAATAGATTGAATAGATAGTAAGTGGGGGAGGGGAGATAAATCTCCAAGAATTTCAAACAATTTATGTAGATATTTTGCCCTGAAGGAAGTGGAACATAACTCCCCACTCCTTAAAGTGTGAGTGGCACATAGAGACTTCATTCCAAAGAGTGCAGTATAGAAAGGAGAATAAAAGATTAACTTTACAGTTGAAAAACCTGTCAACACCACTCAGCCAGGTGAATAGAGTCAACATCAATAGTGATAAGTCATGCTGATAGAATGCACTCTTGACAGTATGCACTTAGTGTTAAAAGGATGCCACTTTACCCCTGTAGTCTTCCTCCCCAAATCCTATAATCTCAGTTTTACCATGAGAAAAACATCAGATGAATCCCAATGGAGGAATATCTTGCAAATCTCTGAGTAGTATCCCTCGAACTGTCAAGGTCATCAAAAACAAAGAAAGCCTAAGAAACTGTAATAGCCAAAAGGATCCTAAGAAAACAACGACTAAATGTAACGTGATGTCATAAATGAGATCCTGTAACAGAAAAAAGTACTTAAGTAAAAACTAAGAAAATATGAATGAAATATGGACTTCAGTTAATAATCCATGCATTAATATTGGTTCATTTATTGCCCAGACCAAGGTCCTATGTTTTCTTCTAATAATTTTACAGTTTAAGGTCTCACTTTTATGCCTTTGATGTGGAGGTCACTTGAGCTCAGGAGTTTGAGGTTGCAGTGAGCTATGATCATGCCACTGCACTCCCACCTGGGTGACAGAGCCAGACCTTGTATCTAAAAAAAAAAAATTAAGTTTAAATTTAAAAAGAAAAGTTGTTTGTATTATATAAATATCTGCTACTTAGTAAGGCCATCTTCATTTTAAATTTAGGGAAAATATACTTTATTAGACCCTGAGTTCGAAAGTGTTTTGCTAATAAATTCATAAAAATACAGCAACATATTTATGTCTCTTAGTCACACTTTCAGAATTTCATGATTAAATTAGGTCTTTGTTTAGCTCAATCAAAGATTTTTTTTTTAACCTTGTAGCTTAGTTTGGGAAGACAGAAGGGCAGTGTATTTGTATGTGTGTGTGTGTGTGTGTGTGTGTGTACATGTGTGCACAGTAACCCTGTGTATGCAATACTTTCAACAAAACATTTTACCAAGAAAATTGACAGAAATTTAAATAAAAAGGGAATTTTTAAAAGTCAGTGTTTGCCTCTCTGGTTTAGCTTTAGAAGAAAGTGGTGCTGAAAAAAAATCACCGATGTTCGCACATTTTGAAGAGTGTGAATTTTATTCACCAATTTGCTTTTTATACCAGAGGCCAGCTGCTACCTTTTGGAAGAGTGAAACATTTCAGCCAGAATTGCCTGCAGCTCAGTATAGCTCCAATGGCAGAAGAAATCCTACCAGATTATGTCCTTTGATTTTCACAGATTTTGTTCAGAGGATCTGGCAATGGGTTGCAGTTTCACACTTCAGAAATACATGGTGGCCAAGTTATTTCTGGAGTTTTCTTTTAAAGCCTTACCAGTTGTTGAGATTCTCGGTGCTCCTGAATCCATTTCCTACTCATTCGTTACCTGAAATGAGATATTTATATCTTTTCTAAGTTGCTTTTAAAGTTGAAAACTGCATCTTCTACAACAATGACAGATCAAAATGCCAGCCAGACATTTAATAGGATTCTCCATTGGTAGGCACCCTGACGAATGACTACTAAGTCATGTGAAATACTTTCTTTAGTCATAGGACATGGTGCTGAGAATCATGAAATGTTAGACATAAATTTTACACACAGGGGATTACATTCTAAAATGAGTGCTCAAGATCCTTGGCTTTGGAATTAGAGAAACTTCATTCAAGTCTTGGATCTGCTACCTCCTAGATATATGAACACATTCTTAACTTTACACCTCAGTTTCCTTATCTGCAAAATGAAAAAGAAAAATAGTATCTAATGCATGAACACTAATTGTTTTAGTATTAAAGGAGGTAACTTTGCTGTGCTTGTCATAGCGCTTAGTAAAATTAAATAGATATTAAGCATTTTCATTATCATGCTGGCATTTATGGAAGACATGCCAGCTACCTACCCACCTACCTGAATAGCATCACCAAGTATGTTGCTTCTAAAAGATCAGTTGTGCATAAGTTGCTTAGGAACACATGTACTGGAAAAGCCTCTGAGATTATGCATTTGATTAAAACAAAAAGAGGTATGTGCCAAAGAATGTCATTGCGCCTTTGGGATCTTGACTTAAAGTTCTGCCCCATAGGTTCCTCAGTATTCCATCTCTCACTTCTCTTTCCTGACCAAAGCTAAGCTCTAGGCTTTTGTTACTGTATTTTGTTCTCCGGGATTCTCTGCCCTGCCCCTGGGAGGCTCTCATTCCTGTAACCAGGAAGCACTCTGGAAGACCGAACCATCTCCGGGCCTTAAAACAAGCCTCAGGGGCAGGGATGGACCCATGGTGGGGACAGTGCCCTGTCCTGCCTCTTCATTCACACCCATCTTTGGGAACTGTTACCAGCTTAGCAAGCAAGGTAACAAGTCACTGAGCTTTTATGGGACTCAGCTTCCTTGTTCATAAAATGAGAAAGCTACCAAAGATGAGGTTGATGGTCTCTTGCTTCTCCATTATTCTCTTGGATTCAATAAATTACTGGATATATCTAGGAAAAATAAATGTCACAGTCACTGCCTTCAAGAGGCTTTCTTTGTCCACAAAGTCTTCCTTTTATTGCCACTCGGGCTGCAGTGAGCTGTATCTTAAAAGTCTTAATGTGTCTGTGACACATTGTAAGCCATACCCATGGAACCTTGGAAGTTCTTTTTTTACAATGGGGGATTAGATTTTCTTTCTTTTTTTTTTAAATTTTCTTTTTTTAATTGATACATTATCACATACGTGTGATAATTTGATAAATTTATATAATGTGTAAAGATCACATCAGGGTGGCCAGGCATGGTGGCTCATGCCTGTAATCCCAGCACTTTGGGAGGTTGAGGCAGGCAGATCATCTGAGGTCAGGAGTTTGAGACCAGCCTGGCTAACATGGTGAAGCCCCGTCTTCACTAAAAATACAAAAATTAACTGGCTGTGGTGATGCACACCTGTAATCCCAGGTACTTGGGAGACTGAGGCACAAGAATCACTTGAACCCAGGAGGCGGAGGTTGCAGTGAGCTGAGATCGCACCACTGCACTCCAGCCTGGGCAACAGAGGGAAACTCCATCTCAAAACAAAACAAAACAAAACAAAACAAAACAAAACAAAACAAAACAAAACAAAAACCACGAGAAAAAAAGGTCACATTAGGGTAATCAGGATATCCACCACCTTAAATATATATCTTTTCTTTATGCTGGGAGCATTAGAAAAATTCTCTTCTATTTTTAAATATGTAAAATGTTATTGTTAACTATACTCACCTTACTGCTCTATGGAATACTAGGTCTTATTTATTCTATCCAACTGTGTATTTGTACCCTTTAATCAACTTCTTTCACCCTCCTCAACCCCTACCCTTTCTGACTTCTGGTAACCACAGTTCTATTCTCTATCTTCATGAGATCTTTTTTTTTTTAAGCTTCCACATATGAGAGAGAACAGGTGATATTTGTCTTTCTGCATTTGGTTTATTTCACTTATCATAATGGCCTCCAGTTCCATTCACGTTGCTGCAGATGACAGGATTTCATTCTTTTTTATGGCTGAATAATATTCCACTGTGTGTGTGTGATATATATATCACATTTTTCTATCCATTCATCCATTGATAGAAACTTAGGTTGATTCCATATCTTGGCTATTGTGACTAGTGTTGCAGTAGACATGGGAGTGCAGACATTTCTTCAATATATTGATTTCCTTTCTTTTGGATATACACCCAGTAGAGGAATTGCTGGATCATATCATAGTTCTATTTTTCATTTTTTAAGGAAGTTTTTTAAGGGTAGAGATAATGCTGTTTTTAACCTCCCTAAAGAGCTTTACCAACAATTACATTCAAAATTAACGTATTATTCATTAAAATTATAAATCTATAGTACATAAATGTTTAACATGTATAAAATCTGATAGCTTAATATGTAAATAAAATGTGACTTTCTATGTTATATATATCATATGTACCGTATATGATCTTATACCTACACATACACACACATATACCCTTTTGCGTTCAAAAGCACATAAAAATATAAGGAGTCATTGTGATTACAATCCGTAGTAAATGGTGGTCTAGTGTTATGTAGAACATCAAGGTATTTATTCGACTTGCCATTCAAGGAGTCCAAGAAAAAACATACCACACTGACGCAGGACAGGTAAGCCCCGAAATTGGGGCTTAGCCCTGGAGGATTCCTGGCTTTGCCCAGGAAAGAATTCAAGGGTGAGCCAGTGGTGTTGGACAGCAGGGTTGATTGAAGTGGTAGAGTGCACAGCAGCAGCAGAGATACTGCTCCTTGAGGAGAGGGCTACCCCATAGGCAGTGTGCCCAGAGGAGCAGCTCAGAGGCAGTTCTGCAGTCATATTTATACCCACTTTTTATATGCCAATTAAAAGGCAGTTTAGGCAGAAACTTCCAGGTTGTGAGGTTGTTTCCATGGAAAGGGGTGGTAACTTATTGGTGTTATGGCAATGGTAAACTGACATGGCACACTGGTGGGTGTGTCTTATGGGGAGGTGCTTCCACCCCAGCCTTTACTGGGAGGTGCTTCTGCCTCTGTTTTAGCTAGTCCTCAATTTGGTCCAGTGTCCAAGTCCTGCCTCCAGAGTCTAGTCTCACCTCGTAGCTCAATATCCATGGAAATATTATCTATTTGGATAATGTTGTTATCTTTTTAACTATTACAATGTGGCCAAGAAGAGAGATAACAGAGATTAATCTCTCTGATACCTTTTTACGTAGCATATAATTCAAATTGCCCTAAAACTTATGTTGATTATAATTGACCACTGCTTGTCTAGGAATTGTAAGGATACATAAAAAAGTATGTATGTACTTTTGCCAGTGACAAAAGTAACAACCTGAATTCCTTTTGCAACAAAATTATATAAGCACAAGCCAGGCATGGTAGCTTTCACCTGTGGTCCCAGCTGCTCGGGAGGCTGAGGCAGGAGGATCACTTGAGCCCAGGAGTTCGACGCTGCAGTGAGCTAAGATTGTACCACTGCACTCCTGCTTGGGCAGCAGAGCGAGACTCTGTCTTCAAAAGAAAAATTACATAAGCACAGACCGGATGTTAAATAAATAATTAGATTCAAGCTTTAAATTATTTGGAACCTTTCCCGCCCATACTACTTAATAGCAATATAAACTTTAAAAAATGCTGGGAGCCAAAGAACAAGATAATTAAAAAATGAGTTATCCAGTGCTTCATTTGTGGTTTCAGTGTGGGTAGTAAGACATAGGTTTTGGTTCCAAATTAAGTTTTCAATCTTAGGAGGGTCAAGGCAGACGTAAAAAGATTATTCCAAATATCACTATAAAACATTATGAAACAGATGTTATAGAAAGAAAAGAAGTGAATGAGCCAGGGAGAGGCAAAGAGAGAAAGGGAAGACGGACAGGGAGCAAGTGAAAGGGAGAGAATTAGCTGATTCGCAGACGGAGAGACACAATAGCAGACAAAGGGGCAGCGATGGGCAGCGATGTGATTTGGTGGGCAGGACTGACTGGAGGTGGGAGGGTCTTGTGCTACCCCCTTGATATTTGACTGGTGTTTTCATGGTCATAGAGGAGAGGGGGTTGCAGCAAAGGAGGAAGCCACAGTGGTTTCATGCCCAGCTAGTAATATGCTGCACGTGTGACCTTTCCGCCTACCTAAGCCTTTCCCCTTTTATAACTGGCTCATTCCCCGAGCTCCCTTCCTGAACTCTCTCCTTACCAACACCCTTTCTTTCAAATGGGAAGAGGCGGCGTGTGCTGGAAACCACTTACCCTGATTCTTGTTAAATATATAGAAATTTCGTGAGCTGATGGTTAAACTGTTGGTAGCCGGAAATCAATCCTGGTGGGAATATTGACACCCTGGAAATTGATGAGTGAGAGCTTTTTATTTTCCCCTCAAGAGTCGGTTTACCCGCTCACCACTGAGAGAGGACTTGGCTGGGTAAAAATTTCCTGAAGTTCATATGGTTTTCCTACTCATTCATATTTGTGATTGATATCATGACTTAAATCCTTCAAAATTTCAGGAATAGAATTGACTGTTGGGCTAATTTTTTAATTTAAAGCAGTTTGTAAATCCAAGGGACAAACATGTCCATTTAATATTTAACATTAAAGGAATGCACGTCACTTCCAGGAGATCATCACAGGGAGAGCTGGGGAAATTGAAGAGAAATGACTTTAGAGATTTCAAAATAAAAACAAAAGATACAGAAAAAATATATTGTACAGACTTAGTCATAATTAAACCAAACTTGAAATGTTAATTTTAATTGATAATAACTTTAAAATTCTAATTTAATTTCTATTGATTCTATTCTGGGAGAAAACAACCACAAAGTTTCTATTATCTTTAATTTCGGTTTTCTTTTTAATCCTTATGATTGCATTAATATACATGATACTTCTTTTTAGACTGGAGACTAATTTGTTTAAAATTTTTTATATTCATGACTTCAGTGATAAAATTTTGAGTTACTTTTGAACTAAGTACCCAGTTCGCTACTGGCCAGGCCTGGACAAAGACCTTCCCTCCTGGCTCCTGCTTTTTCTGTGGTGTTTCTTGTAGATTTAAAGCATGGCCCATTGCTCATTATCTATCAAGCTTATATTATTTTCCAGAAGTGTGCAAAATACTTCATATTTGTCTGCAAAATGCTTCATATTTGATAAAGGTTTTGCTTTTGTTGCCCAGGCTGGAGTGCAATGGTGCGACTTCAGCTCACCACAACCTCCGCCTCCTGGGTTCAAGTGATTCTCCTGCCTCAGCCTCCCGAGTAGCTGGGATTACAGGCATGCGTCACCACGCCTGGCTAATTTTGTATTTTTAGTAGAGACGGAGTTTCTCCATGTTGGTCAGGTTGGTCTCAAACTCTTGACCTCAGGTAATCCACCCACCTTTGCCTCCCAAAGTGCTGGGATTACAGGTGTGAGCTACCGCGCCCGGCCTACTCATAGTTATTGAGTGCCAGTCCTGTAACAGACTCGGGTTGGCACTTTACATATTTTATCTAAAACCCTACAGCCATCCCATATGGTAAGTATTATTACTCCCCACTCAGAAAAAAATTACTTGGTCACACCAATATTAAGAATAAATGGTTTAAACTGTTTGATTCCAAAGCCTAAGTTCCTTACCCTATGCCAGCCTGCCTCCTACATATTATGTGATTTTAATCTGCCTATTACCTTATGAAATGCACAGCAAGTATTGTCACTACTTTATGGATTAAGTTTTAATCAGATAGCTAGAAATGTCCTCTGACTTCCTGTCCAGTGGTCCTCCCCAGATGGCCAAAATTACATAGGCAATAACAAAATTAAAATAAGGTCATCATATCTGACTTAATGTGAAACTTTAGTAGGACATTATTTCAAACTGACAAAAGCTTCTTCTGGATTGAACACAAACTGCATGTAAATGTCGTTAAGTGGTTCATATTTTAAAAGCGCGAGTGTAGGCCAAGAAAGAAATCTCCAGCTACTGTTTGCCTGTCTCCATCAGAATGATATGTTTGGCGCACAGTGTGTTTTGTATATCAATCCTGTTGTTTATGGGAAATACCGTTCCTCACCCATCCACGCTCCCCTGTTACTAGGTCCCAGCTACTGCCTTACAGAAAAGGTGATGTTTCATTTTTGCGTGTTTGTTTGTTTGTATGATAAGGAATTATTCTTAGTGATGTTAAAAATGATTCTGTCTCGTCCAAGGAACTTTTAGACACCCAAATTTACACTCTGCATTTGCGATGAAAAGAAGTAGGAAAGTGGAGCAGGAGCAAAACACAGAAGACACCAAAAGAACCTTTGCAGAGAGAGTGTCCTGCCAGGCCATCGACAGCTGCTCCCGGGGCAGGGGCTGAGTTAAGTAGAGCCCCAGCACTACTTTCCTTTCCCGATGTGGCTCAAGGGATCATTGCAAAAATGGACTGTCCCCTATTGGAACATGAAAAGGCCAAATCAGAGTCCATTTGACCTATATCCTTCAAAACTGCACAACTAATGGTGGGTGGTGGGGTGGGGGGTTGTTAGAAAGCAGTTATAAGAGCCAAACTGAATGGCATGACACGAATCTCAAATTTATTTCACTATGATTACAAAAGCAATAGCTACTTGGATGTAAAAGAAAAACTGGGCTGGGCACGGTGGCTCACGCCTGTAATCCCAACACTTTGGGAGGCCAAGGTGGGTGAATCTACCTGAGGTCAGGAGTTCGAGACCAGCCTGGCCAACATGGTGAAACCCCGTCTCTACTAAAAATACAAAAAATTAGCTGGGCCTGGTGGCAGGTGCCTGTAGTCCCAGCTACTCGGGAGGCTGAGGCAGGAGGATTGCTTGAACCCGGGAGGCAGAGGTTGCAATGAGCCAAGATCATGCCATTGTACTCCTGCCTAGGCGACAGAGCAAGACTCTGTCTCAAAAAAAAAAAAAAAAAAAGAAAAAAAGAAAAGACAAGAAAAGAAAAAGAAAAAAGAAAAAAGAAAAAAAAAACTGATTTGTAGAAACATAATACCTAATTTACAGTTGACAACCCACTGTGGGGTTCTAAGCCACCCAGGGGAGTGAAAGAAAGATTAATGAATGGTTTAAAAGGGGCCTGCCCCACAGACCTGTCCCCTTCCCTTTGTTCTCTTCTCCTTCCACCTAAAGTGTTGAGCTGTACATCCAGTCTGACCTCCACTGCTGAGACCTCACGTCTTTCAGGTGGGACCTAGCAGGGATCTGGGTGGGAGGTTCGGTCAGATGCAAACAGCAGCCAGCTGTGTAGAAGCCACATGCAAAGCAGTTCCTCACGCGCTGACATGACAACCACGCATTTCAACAACAACTACAACAAATCGCATAGGGGATCAGAAGACCATGCTATTCCATTTTATACTAACCACTTAGCAGCAGCCTCCCAGGAAGCCATCAAATACGTCACTGTAAATAATACTGAGGGTGACAAAATTCATCTTTACAACTTAACAAATGGTACTTAATTATCTAATAAGAATAAGGAACCTTTTTATATTGTCAAACCTATTACCAGGAAATAATTTAAGGCCTGCTGGCAATAAAATCATAGGACTGATCTTTTAAAATTACATTTGATGACATATATACGAACACATACACACATATATAATATATGTACGCACATATAATTTGTGTACAGATATATCTAAATAAACCCCAATCCTTTGACACCATTACCACTGCAGAGTTCAAGCTACTTGGAGCCGTGTTATAGAAAAGCAAAATACTTTTGAAGCTCCTCTTTTTTTGTGTGGTTGATATTGGACCCAGTCCATGAGCCTCACAAGAAAAATCACTCTTTTGTGCTTAAAACTTTTTAGCCTAAATGGAATTATCCAGTTTGATCACACACATTATTTGCTAATTTGATTTTGGCTATTTTCCAAAGTCAAATCCAGATTCAAAGGATGATGACTCACCACTGTTTCGGGTTTTTGAGGAAATGGGCCCAGGCTGTGAAGGGCTGAAACTCCAGAGAGGGAGTCTGAGCAATCACGGTGGTGCTGGGAAAAGTGTAGGAGTGAGGACTGTTTTGTGTAATCTCATACATGGTTTAGAAATAAGTCCTGTGGCTTTTGAGTTATACCTGCAGAACACAGGGCAATATTCTTTCTTCGAGCTGCTTAGGGAACAATGCCTCCCAAGACGCAGAGGTCTGAAATAACAAGGTGCTGGGCAGGCATTGTGAGAAGTGTGGCTTGCTGAGAGCACAGGAATGAGTGAATGGGATGGGAGCTGATCAGGTGGGGAGATTCCCTGGGACCAGCCTCTCTGCTGCAGGCAAAAAACCTGAGAAACGTTTATTCTGTTTGTTCTGTGCCCTATATCGATAACTTTTCTCTGTTGAAAAAGTTTGCTTTGAGTATAATATTTATTTTTAGTAATGTACTGTCCCCAAATTTGAATAATGAAGATACTGTTCCCTAATGGTCAAGTACTATCCAGACTCAGTGTGTTAAAAAGAAATGGGTTGGGCATGGTGGCTCATGCCTGTAATCCCAGCACTTTGGGAGGCTGAGGTGGGTAGATCACCTGAGTTCAGGAGTTCGAGACCAGCCTGGCCAACATGATGAAACTCCATCTCTACTAAAAAAAAAAAAAAAAAAATACAAAAAATTAGCCAGGTGTGGTGGCGGGCACCTATAATCCCAGCTACTTGGGAGGCTGAGGCAGGAGAATTGCTTGAACCCGGGAGGCAGAGGCTGCAGTGAGCCAAGATCGTGCCACTGCACTCCAGCCTGGGCAACAAGAGCAAAACTCCATCTCAAAAAAAAGAAATGAGGAAACAGAAACAAAGCAAAAGACCATTGGCTAATCACTCTTGAATGTTTGAATGTGAGTTCTCACAGAGTGACAGTGGGGTTCAGACAGGTGCATTCTTTTGGTCCGAATTAGATACTAAATAATGAAACAATCTGGTGATTGTTTAACACTGCTTCATTCAACGTTTGCAAGATTTTGAATGGGTGAAGCCTCCCTTGGACGTGTTCTATTTTCAAGCAACTAAAACTCATTAATGAGTTCCTGGCCTCTGCGTTTGTAGATCTGGGTCAGTGGCTTAGGTCCGTGCTGTGCTCACTGTGTTATCTTGGACAAGTTACTTAACCTTTCTGAACCATGTGTGTAAAATTAGGTTAATTGTTTTTGCTTCCCAGGGTTATTGTGGGGGTTACATGAAATTTAACAATTTGTATAAGCATATGACAATATCTGGCATGGAAGAGACCTTCAAATCCAATGAAAAATGGAATGTAGGTGTCACTAAATATCACATGAACATTTTAAAATGTTATTTGTAATGAAAATTCTGTGGAACAGATCTTGTTTTTCCATTGGTTTCTAATACATAATGGAGATAAACTTTTAACCAAAATACCGCAAATAGAGCTGGGCCTCCTAATAGTCCATCTGACTCTCTTGAGCCTTTCCTTTGCTATGATTGTGTCTCAAAATCAGGTTCTTTGAGATCATTGGAATTCTGCTTATATCTCAAAAGTAATATACAATTGCTTTGTTTAGTAGAGTCTAGTATTTAACATTAACAGTGCATTGAATTTGCCTTGGCACCATGCTAATACAAATTATAAGGTAATGGAACGTTATGAGATACATGTATTCATTCAGTAAATATTGTCTGGTTCACTGCAAGACACTGGGGAATGCAATAAGGAAAATAAGACAGACCCAGTCTCTCCTGCTGTGGCACTGATGGAAAAACAGACTTCCAATGGATAACCATACAAACACATGTGTCATGTCATGTCACTATGACTCATGTTACAAAGCAAATGTATATGGTGCCGTGAGAGTGTGCAATAGAGTTGTAACCTGACCAGGGAGGTCAGGGAAGTGACTCCTGAGCTGAGGACTGAAGAAAGCATAGGCGTCACTGTTACCGGAAAGAGTCCCTATCCAGACCTCAAGAGAGGGTTCTTGAATCTCGAATAAGAATGAATTCTAGGTGAATCCATAAAGAGAAAGCAAGTTTATTAGAGAAATAAAGAAACAAAAGAATGGCTACTGCATAGGCAGAGCAGCCCCGAGGGCTGCTGATCAGCTATTTTTATGGTTATTTCTGGATTACATGCTAAACAAGGTGTGGATTATTCATGAATTTTCTGGGAAAGGGGTGGGCAGTTCCCAGAACTGAGGGTTTCTCTCCTTTTTAGATCATACAGGGTAACTTTATGATGCCATGTCATCTATAAAATGTCATGGCACTGATGGAATTGTCTCTTAACATGCTAATGCATTATAATTAGCATATAACGAGCACTGAGGACAACCAGAGGTCGCTTCCATTGCCATCTTAGTTTTCGTGGGTTTTGGCAGTTTCTTCATCACAGTCTGTTATCAGTAAGGTCTTTGTGACCTGTATCTTGGGCTAATCTCCTATCTCATTCTGTGACTTAGAATGTCTGATCTCCTGGGAATGCAGCCCAGTAGACCTCAGTCTTATTTTACCCGGCCCCTATTCAAGACAGATTTGCTCTGGTTCAAATGCCTCTGACATCACCTGGGTGCAGATAAGATGAGCATTTCCCAGGCCAAGAAACAGCCTGGAGGGCGGGAGGAAACAAGGCAAAGGAAACCAGGAAGTTCAGTGGGTATGGAACAGGGTGACCAGGAGTCTCATATGAAGCTGGAGAGGTCACCAGCCCTGAAGGGCTCCTGTGAAGGCACAAAGGGAAACGTGGAACATTTAAGTCCATGAGCCATGTGGTCAGATCAGTATTTCAAAAGACCATCCTGAAGTCTCTACTGTTTGGAAAATCATAACAGAATCTCTGTTTTGGACTTAGTCAAATCTCAAATTATAATTCCACTATGCAGTTGGATTTTAGAAAAATAAAATCTTAACTACAAGTGGTGTATCAATTACAAGTAGACACTGAGCTGCTATTTTTTATAGTCAGTAGTTAAGTCCACAAGAAATGCATATTACATTTCATAGTAATTTTAAAATACCTGGAAAGCTGAAAAGCAAGTCTTCTAAAACATCAACTTGATTAACTTAAAAATCAAATATGAATCACAACAAACAACAGAATATAGGTATTTCGGCCAGGTATGGTGGCTCACTCCTGTAATCACAGCACTTTGGGAGGCTAAGGCAGGAGGAGCACTTGAGCCCAGACGTTAAGAGACCAGCCTGGGCAACATGGTGAAACCCTGTCTCTGCAAAAAGTACAAAAATTAGCCAGGTGTGGTGCCATGCACCTATAGTCCCATTACTTGGGAGGCTGAGGTGGGAGGGTCACTTGAGCATGGGAGACAGAGGTTGCAGTGAGCTGAATTCACGCCACTACACTCCAGCCTGGGGGCAGAGCAAGACCTTGTCTCAAAAACAAACAAACAAACAAACAAAAGAAGATAGATATTTGATTGCCCCAGCTAATGTACTAGGTAAAGAAATATTTTTCTTCACATATAGAAATTCATGGCACCTTAAATACTTAACTCATCTCTTCTGTATGCACCCCAGAGCTGCAGTAATTATCTTGGAGGATCAGCTGTTGACATGTTCATTCCAAATAGGCATGTGTTGAAGCTATTCGATTTATTCACTCACAAAAGCTAGATAATATTTCCCAGATTATGTCTTAGCAATGCATATCCAGTTTTATTGCATTTAATATTGGTATAGAGCAGCAGTCCCCAACCCCCAGGCCTGGTGGCATGTTAGGAGATGGGCTGCACAGCATGAGGTGAGCAGTGGGCAAGGAAGCATTACTGCCTGAGCTCCGCCTCATGCCAGATCAGTGGCAGCATTAGATTCTTATAGGAGTGTGAACCCTATTGTGAACTGTACATGTGAGGGATCTAGGTTGAGCGCTCCTTATGAGAATCTAATGCCTGATGATCTGAGGTGGAACAGTTTCATCCCAAAACCATCCATCCACGCCACCCCCATGTCTGTGGGAAAATTGTCTTTCACAAAACTGGTCCCTGGTTCCAAAAACGTCGGGGACTGCTGGCTATAGAGGATAATGCTACAGTGAAAATCTCTCCGTGTGAAAATAGTTTGAATCCTTAGATATTAGCCCCATCATTTGTTAGTATTTGAAACAGTGAAGTTAGAAAGAACCAATAAAAGAATTTTAATATCTTTTAAATATTTTTTTAAATAAGTAGCTTTGATTATAACTCAAGGATGGGTAGGTCTCTATATCAATATACCTTGTTTTGGATTAATGAGGGATGCTGATATATTTTTACAACATTATATTCATGTTATAAGCCAACCATCAGCTGCATCAACTGCATTATACTGGTTCATTATGAGAATACCTGAGAAGCTGTTGACCAAGAGTGTGTCTGCTTGTATTGAATTCTGAGCAGTTAGGTTTCCAAGGAAACCACTCCATTGTCAACAAAAGATGCACCCAAAGCAATGCAAAAACATTTGCCAAAAATAATCCAAACTTATTATTAAATGTGACTTCGAATGTCCTCCACAGCCCTAACGCAATAATTAAAAGAGGTTTACATTTTTCGTCGGTTCCATTTAATAAATTCACCATAAAATGTATTTCAAATAAACATTTAAGTGGTAGAAAGTAAATGATTTACCTCGAAGATGTATCCAGTTTTGAAAGTTAATGTCTTAGATGTAGTATAGATCTGCTAATGAAGAATTGATTAGATCTTTGATTTTTCTATTAATAAATCTGTAGTTGTGTACAGTGAAATCTTATTTGTCTCAAATTGTTGACAGTTGGCTGTGGGTTGGGTTGTAATTTGGTTTTGCATTATCTATGAAGAAAGTCTTTGCAAGTGTAAAATTCTTAACATAGTTGAAGACATTTTTGCATGGCCGTCTTTCAGTATTCACTGCTCTAGCATATCCTTTAAAAAAGCTGACAAGTATCAGGTTATTTCTAACTTTAATAATGCCAGATCAACACATTTCCTGCCCAATGTTAAAATCACTGAAGCAAAGCTCTCAAAATACCTGGTTCACAGCCACAATCTAATAGGCTTCATTTTTATTTGTAATCATATATGTAATATGAATAAATATATAGGTAACAAGACAGTTTGTTTCACTTAATGTGCTTAACTTTGGTCAAATTTACCTCTGAAACTGAATTGATGGAAGTTTAGTAAAAACACAGTGCACCTCTTTCCTCTCCTCCCACCGTGGCCACCCTAGATCAAGTCCTAATTATCTCTGACTTAGATACGTAAATTGTTACAGTTAGACCACTTTGCAATTTACCTCTGTGTTGCTGTAACAATGATCTTTTGGAAACGGATTAAATCATGTCTAAATTTTTTTTTATATTTGAATTCGGTTTTGCTTCAGAACATCTAAAGTACTTAATCATGGTGGTAAAAGCTGTCCCATCTTTCTCTCCCATACCATTCTCTTTATCATTCTTACCATGAATTTTCACAAAATTGCCTTACACCTTTGCTAATTTGGGACATTGCATATAAATGGGCCTATACAATATGTGGCCTTTGGTTTGTTTTGCATTCTTTGCCTGAAAATTTATCGTGTTTTCATGATGCATTCATGTTATAGCCTGTCAGCTGTACTTCATTCCTTTTTATGGCTGAATAACATTCCACTGAATAAATATACCACGTTTTGTTTATCAATTAATCAATAATGAACATTAAGGTTATTCCAACCTTTTGGCTATTAGGAATTATGCTAACCATGAGCATTCATGTACAAGTTTTTGTGTGGTCATAGGTTTTCAAGTTTCTTGGGAATATACCTTCATTCTTTTGCATGTGGGTGTCTGGTTGTCCCAGAACCATTTGTTGAATAGGATATTCCTTCTCCATTAAATTACCTTGGCACCCTTATAGAAAATCAATTGGCCAGCTGGGCGCGGTGGCTCATGCCTGTAATTCCAGCACTTTGGGAGGCCGAGGCGGGTGGATCACCTGAGGTCAGGAGTTCGAGACCAGCCTGACCAACATGGAGAAACCCTATCTCTACTAAAAATACAGAAATTAGCCAGGCACAATGGCGCATGCCTGTAATCCCAGCTACTCAGGAGGCTGAGGCAGGAGAATCACTTGAACCTGGGAGGCGGAGGTTGCAGTGAGCCGAGATCGTGCCATTGCACTCCAGCCTGGGCAACAAGAACAAAAGTCTGCCTCAAGAAAAAAAGAAAAGAAAAGAAAAGAAAATCAATTGACTGTAAATGTATAGGTTTATTTCTGGCTTCTCAATTTTATTCCGTTGATCTTTATGTCTGTCCTTATGTCTGTATCATACTGTCTTGATTGCTTTAGCTTTTTAGGAAATTTTGAAATTGGGAAGTGTGTCTGCACCCTTATTCTTCTTTCTCGGGATTGTTTTGGCTATTCTGAATTCCTTATATTTCCATAAGAATTTTAGATCAGTTTGTAATATCTGCAAAAAAAAAGGCAGCTGAGATTTTCAATGGGGATAATGTTGAATCCGTAGAAGAATTTGGAAGGGGTTATTGCCATCCTAACAGTATTACATCTTCAAATCCATGAACACAAGATATCTTCCCATTTATTTTGGTCTTCTTTAATTTCTTTCAACAATGTTTTATAGTTTTCATTGTACAAGTCTTACCCTTCTTTAGTTAAATTTATTTCTAACTATTTAATTCTTTTTGATGCTATTGTGAATGGAATTGTTTCCTTAAATTTGTTTTTAGAGTTCTCATTAGTTTATAGGAATACGGTTGATTTTTGTATATTGATTTTGAATCCTGGAACTTTATAAAGGAACTCATTTATTCTAACAGACTTTTTGTGAATTCCTTAGGATTTTCCAGATACAAGATCATGTCATGTGAAAATAGAGAGTTGTATTTCTTCTTTTCCAGTCTGGATGCCCTTTCTATCTTTTCTTGCCTGATTGACCTGGCTAGAACCTGCAATCCAACATTGAATAGAATGAGGAGAGCAGGCCAGGCACGGTGGCTCATGCCTGTAATCCCAGCACTTTGGGAGGCCGAGGTGGGTGGATCGTGAGGTCAGGAGTTTGAGACCAGCCTGGCCAACATGGTGAAACACCGTCTCTACTAAAAATACAAAAATTAGCCAGGTGTGGTAGTGGACGCCTGTAATCCCAGCTACTCGGGAGGCTGAGGCAGCAGAATCGCTTGAAACCAGAAGGCGGAGGTTGCAATGAGCTGAGATCCCACCACTGTACTCCAGCCCGGGCAACAAGAAACTCGGTCTCAAAAAAAAAAAAAAAAAAAGAAAAGAAAGAAAGAAAGAAAAAAGAAAGAAAGAAAGAAAGAAAGAAAGAAAGAAAGAAAGAAAGAAAGAAAGGAAGGAAGGAAGAAAGAAAGAAAGGAGAGCAGACATCTTCATCGTGTTCCCAATCTTAGGGGGAAAGCTTTCAGTATTTCTATATTAAGTATGACATTCTCTGTGGAGTTTTTGTGGATGCTGTTTTATCAGACTGTGAAAAGTTCATTCTATTTCCAGTTTTTCTTACTGTATTTATTATGAAAGGTGTTAGAGTTTCTCAAATGGTTTTTCTACTTATATTGAGATGCTCAAGTGGGTTTTTTCCTTTTTTATCAATATGGTATTATATTGATTGATATTTGGATATTGTGATGGCCAACTTTCCATGTCAACTTGGAGGATGTTTTGGATGAGATTAACATTTTAATTGGGAAACTTTGAATAAGCAGATTGCCCTCCATAAAGTGGGTAGTCCTCATTCTATTGGCCTAAGACCTGGAAAGAGCAAATGACCCACCTTCTTGAGCAAGAGGGTCTCCAATAGACTGCCTTCTGACTTCATCTGCACTGTTGGTTATACTGGGTGTCTTTCTGCTGGTCTTTGGACTGGAACTGCACCATCAGCTCTCCTGGGTCTCAGGCTACCAGCCTTTGGACTAGACATGCACCATTGGCTCTCTAGGGTCTCTGCCTGCCAGCCCATACACTGCAGATTTGGACATGCCAGTCTCCATAATCACATGAGCTAATTCCTTACAATAGATATTTTATATATCTATATCTGTATCTGTCTGTTGAACCAACTATCTATGCACATCTATCTCTCCCTACAGATATCTATCCTATTGATTCTGTTTCTCTGGAGAACCCTGACTAATACAGATATTAAACCAATCCTGCATTCATGGAAATAATTACTGTTGCTAATGGTATACACTCCTTTTTATATGCTGCCCAACTCAGTTTTCTAGTATTCGGTTCAGCATTGTTGTATCTATGTTCACAAGGGATATTTGCCTGTAGTTTTCTTTTCTTGTGATGTGTTTGTCTTGCTTTGGTATCAGGATAATACTAGCCTCAAAGAATGAATTGGAAAGTTTTATTTCCTCTTCTGTTTTTTTTGGAAGAGTTTATAAAGAATTGTTGTTAATTTTCTTTAAATGTTTGATAGAATTTATTAGTGAAGTCATATGGTCCAGATATTTCCTTGTGGAATGTTTTTTGATTACTAACTTATTCTCTTTACTTATTACAGGGTCTAATTAGATTTTTTACTTCTTTGGTAGTTTGTATATTTTAGGAATTTGGGCATTTCATCCAGATTATCTAATTTATTGATTTACAACTATTGTTAGTTTTCCCTTTTAATCCTTTTTATTTCTGCAAGGTCAAAAGTGATGACCCCTCTTTTACTCTTCATCTTAGTATTTTGAGATTTCTCTCTTTTTTTCTCAATAAGTTTTTGTTTTCTAGCTAAAGGTTTGTTAATTTTGTTGATCTTTTTAAAGAATGAATTTGCTTTCATTGATTTTTCTCAATTAAAAACATTCTGTATTTTATTTATGTCTACTCTGATTTTTATTATTGCTTTCCTCCTACTCACTTTAGGTTTAGTTTGCTTGTTTTCCACTCTCTTAAGTGGAAAGTTAGATTATTGATTTGAGATCTTTCTTTTTTTTAAGTAAAGGCTTTTACAGCTGTGATTTTGTCCCTAAGTATTAACTCCATCTTACCAGCTTCTGTTGTGTTTTCATTTTCGTTCATCTTGAACTATTTTCCAATTTCCATTGTGGTTTATTCTTTAATCCATTGGCTATTTAGGAGTGTATTGTTTAATTTCCACATATTCATAAATTTCTCAAATTTCCTTTATTAATTTCTAATTTCATTCCAATGTGATCAGAGAACATACTTTGTATGATTTCCACCCTTTTATATTTATCAAAATTTATTTTATGGCTTAATATATGGTCTATCCTGGAGAATATTCTATGTCTCTGTTGAGAAGAATGTGGATTCTGCTTTTGTTGGGTGGGCTGTACTATATAGTTCTATTCATTCTATTGTTTTATAGTGTTGTTCCAATCTTCTGTTTTTTTTTTTTTTTTTTATCTTCTGCCTAGTTGTTTTATCTATTATTTGAAAGTACAGTATTGAAGTCTCCAACTATTATTGTTGAATTGTGTACTGGTCCCTTCAATTCTGTCAGTTTTTCCTTCTTGTAGTTTTGGGTTCTAGTGTTAGGTGCATATGTATTTCTTAATTACCATATCTTCTTGATGGATTGACCCTTTGTCATTAAAAAATGTCCTTCTTTGTCTCTAGGAACAATTTTTGCCTTAAAATTTATTTTGTCTGATGTTAGTATAGCCACTCCAGCTCTCTTTTGGTTACTTTTGGCATATTATATCTTCTCATTCTTTTACTTCCAAACTACTTGTGTCTTTGAACTAAAATATGTATTTTGTAGATAGCATATAGTTGGATCATGACTTTAAAAAAATAGTCTGCCAATTCTGCTTTCAATTGGAGTGCTTAGCCCATTAATTAATGTAATTACTGATAAACTAGAATTTCTTTCTGCCATTTTGCAATTTGTTTTTATACATTTTAAGCCTTTTCTGGTTATCTTACTCCATTACTACTTTTTTTTTCAATTAAATAAGTGTTTTCTAGTATATAATTTTAAACCTCTTATTGTTTCTTTTACTCTTTTTATTATTTTTATAGTGGCTATCCCAAGGAATACAATTATCATTGTAAGACAATCTAGGTTGGTATAATGCCAATGTAATTTCAGTTGTATACCAAGACTTTGCTCCAATATAGCTCTTTCTCCTTCCTCTTTTGTGCTATTATTGTCACACAAATTATACCTTTATACCTGAAGGTGGTGTTATAATTGTAGCTTTATGCAGTTGCACTTTGAATCAGATAGAAGAAAAGTGTTACAAACCAAAATATATTTTTATTGTATTTAACATTTACATACTTAAATATTTGCCTATGTACTTGGTTACCTTTGCCAATGCTCCTTAGTTCTTTATGTGGAATTAAGTTAATGTCTTGTGTCCTTTCATTTCAGCCTGAAAGAGTCTCTAGTGTTTCCTGAAAGGCATGACTGCTAGTGACAAATTTTCTCTGTTTGGGTTTTTTTGTTTTTGTTTTTGTTTTTGAAGGATAGTTTAGCTGGATATAGAATTTTTAGTTGATAGTTTTGTGTTTTTTTTTTCCTTTCAGCACCTTAAATATGTCATTCTGCTGCCTTCTGGTCACCACTGTTTCCAACAAGAAGTCAGATTTTAATCTTTTTTGGACTCTTATTAAGTTGTATGCTCGCTGATATCTTGCAGGTCGCTGAGGGACTGTTCATTTTTCTTCATTGCCTTTTCTTTTTTCATTCTTCAGACTGGATAATCCCAATTGACCTGGAGATAAACAAATGGGAATAGGGCAAGAAAAATGCCACAAAGCTGACTCTTCTTTCTTAGAGTCAGCTGTTTAATAAATGCTTCTCAAATTGGTGCAAGCCTTTGGTTCATTTCCAGACTTCTAAGAAAAGTTTATTTTGGTAACTTTTTGCCATTGTTTTTATTTCTATGGAGGAGCCATTCCAGAAGTGCTTCTTTATCATATTTTTTTTAACTCAATGACCTAAGGATTGTGGTCATCCTTTATGAAAGCTATTCAATAACCATTTATCAAGTGTCTTAATCCATTTTTGTTACTACAAAAGAATACTTGAGGGTGGGTAACTTATAGAGAAAAGAAGTTTATTTGTTTCACAGTTGTGCAGGCTGTACAAGAAGCATGGCACCAGCATCTGCATCTAGGGAGGGCCTCATACTGTGTCCAATCATGGCAAAAGGCAGAGGGCAGCCATGTATCACATGGCAAGAGAGGGAGCAACAGAGAAAGATGAGGGAGGTACCAGGCTCTTTTTAACAATCATTTATCATGGAAACTAATAAAACGAGAACTCACTCATTACTGGGAGGATGGCACAAAGCCATTCATGAGAAATCCACCCCCATGACCCAAACACTTTCCATTAGACCCCCACCTTCAATACTGGAGATCGAATTTCAACCTGAGACTTTGCAAGGCTAAACAAACCATATATAAACCATAGCATTGAGTAATACTGTGAGCCATATATTGGATGCTGAAGATTACAATGTGCCTTTCACTGTCTTTTAAAACTCAGTACTGCTTACATTAGCTCCTTTTGTAGTTGCAATTTTTATATTGCCAAAAGTTAGGAGGCATGAATAAGAAGCATATGAAGAAATAAGCAGAAAAAGAAAATCTCTAGCATAATACACCTCTAATCTATACACGAAACATAGTTAATGTGATGATGTTTAGAATTGTGGTAAGTGTTCTCAGGTACATGAAGCTTCAGGGATATGAAGAAGAGGTGATGTGAACAAAGAAGCGAGGTCATTATTATGTAAGCTTAAATATATTGATGCATACATTAGTGATGTATATATACTGCGTAGTAAGTGAAGAAACAGGCTGACAATACTTTTGATAAGACTCTGGATAAATAATTATCTGTTAATCTATCAGTTACACTTTTTCAGGTCTGGCATTTGGGGCTAGAAGGAGAAGGGTTCAGTAGAAAGGTCCAAAGCTTAAGGAAACCGTGGCCAAGTTATTTGAAAACTGAGTTCTGTTTTCTACATAGGCTTGGATCTTGGGAATACGGGATAGTTTGTTTTTAATCACAGGAACCATCTTATCAGTTTCTATAATAACTAAAAGAACAAATATGAGAAGGTTAAGGAGCAGCTTAATTAAAATGTTGGAGAAAATGATAGAAATAAATTAATTCAGAGAGTGCCTTTGACATTAATCATGGAAAAAATGCATCTCATTTTGGTAGCATACTTAGAAAAGCAAAATAAGAATAAATTTGCATGCCAATTAGATATAAAGATACCACACATACCTCAAGATAAATTTAAGATCCTGAAACAAGCAATTGGGTCTATAATATTTTACAACATATTCATTTGGATATGTGCGGTATCTGCATTTTTAGTGAAAGAAAATGCATTCAATCAAGGGCCATAGAGAGAGTGCTATCAACAATATGCCAAGTTCTAAACTAAATTGCAGAAGATTGTCTGTGCAAGTTCACTTATAATGTGTATAATTTATATCACAGCAAAGTAAATATGGATGAAAGAAACATTTGAATGAGAAAGGGATACACTTTTAAAATTTTGCTCAATATTTTATACTTTTGGATAGCTAATTTTTTATTTAAAAATTATATTCTTCCATAAATAATTATGCATGAGAAAATCTTTATAGATAGCCTTATAAAATGTTCACAGTAATTTAACACATTTGAAATCAAAATTAATAGGCACAGGTTGTGTATAAATGAAGCATACATTTTGATTCATGTAATTTGTTCAATTGAGCAACCATGTAAAAAATAATTATACTACATTTGTCAGACTCAGTTTGAGGATGACTAAAAGATGATTAATGATTTTGAAACATGCATAGAAAAACATTTTAAACTGATTTTTTAGGAATGCTTAAAATAATTATTAACTTCAAGTTATAAATTGCACAAGAAAATTAACTTATGAATTTTATGCCATAAATTAAATTTGCTCCCTTAAGAGAAAAGATTTTTGTTTATACTTAATTGAAAAAAGAATATGAATCAATAGAAAGGTTATGTACAAAATTGGATTTGTGTATAGGGATGTGTACAAACTAAGTCTGTAGGGTACACATGACAATTGGTTACAATTTTACAATCATAATTGTGTAGTGTAGAGAAATCAACAGCACAGAGGAACCACTCTAACACATTAAGGTCCTTGGTCAAATAAAAGAGATTCTCCTGTTGAATAACAGAATTTAAAACATTTTCAGTGGTAGGCAAGTGTGTTCATCTTTCCTGGCCATGGTGGAAATAAAGGCCCTAGAAGAACTGAGTGATGTTATTAGCAGTGCAAATAGAGTTAAAAATTGCCATCATCTAGAACTGACCTCATGTGCTTGGGAAACTGAATCTTCTCACCACAGATGGCTCTAATGAGTCAGGAGGATGGTGCTGGGCCGAGGTCAGTGTTGGAAGTCCTTTCTTATGGCAAAGACTTTGCAGTCTGTGCGTGCATGTGTGTGTGTAAGTGTGTGATGAGAGTGGCAGTTGTGGGGTGTAAGAAATAAAATGGGGCTGCTTTTTGTATGGCAAACAGAAAACTAGATAAACAGTAAATTTTGAGATCTGGCAATGATAGGTAAAGAGGGGGCTCTGATAATCCCATGTGGTGGTTGGTGAAGCATTGACCTACACACACCATATTAATGACTAGTTTCAGAGATTGAGAATGCAATTAAATATCTGCTGTAAAATGATATTGAACACCATTTAGTTTTTTATTGATTCTGAAGTCATGTTTGGATCATACCATACCCCAGAGTACTCACTATAACATTAGCTATCGAGTCATACGTTTTTATAGATGTGTTGGTTAAAAGAGAATTCTGGTTTCCCAGAATGTTGGGTATCAAACCATCCCCTGCACTGGATTTTATTTAATTCCAAAGGTTATGGACTTTCCCAGTTGTGTTACATTCTATCTTCATCAGTCTGAACGACATTTTGCTCTTGACATTCTGTTCTTCTGTGTCTGGCCTTGGAGTTTTGTTTTTCAGTTACTTGAGGGTATGATCACTTCCTTCTGAGAGGCTGTGAAAATAATTATTCCACAAACAGACCCTGCAGTTTGGAGATACTGTCAGTAACTCCAATTCTGTGTTAGAAATTGCTATGATCATTGTCTCCTTCCTTTTTTATTATTTCTAAAAATGTTATTACCTTTCAAAAAATACATCTTTGCTTTCACAGGCATTCATGTGTTATTTTATCAAGCTGCTTAATATTCGCCTTCTTAAGGTATTATGCAGTTGCTGATATTTTTCTGCAAGGCAAATCGAGCACACTTGGTTGGATGTTTTTGTTTAGAGTTGTTCTGTCTGATGTCGTGCCGCTAGCCATATGTAACTTAAAATGAGAGTAGTCTGACTTGAGGTGTGTTGTAAATGTAAAATATGCACACCGTGTCAAAGACTTCATGCCATAAAATAATATAAAATATTTCAATAATTTTTATACTGGTTACATGTTAAAATTACATTTTAGATATATTAAATACATTATCAAAATTAATTTCATTTATTTCTTTTTACTTTATTAATGTGGCTACTAGAACATTTAAAATCACATATATGGCTTGCATTATGTTTCTATTGTTAGAGGATAAAGAAAATGTGTTCAGGTTATTGCAGGATCCATGATAAAAACTCATGGAGTCACGTCCTTAGTGTATGCTTCTCTTGTGAGATGAATGATAGGGAAGAGGAAATCCAGATAAACGAAGGTGACTGTTTGGTAATTATTGGCTGTGCTTTTCTTTTCTACCATTATGTGTATGCTCTGTTAGCCTGATTTGCTTGGTTTAATTGCTGGGTTGGGATGGCTTCTTGATGGAGGAGGGAATGGAATCATTGTGCTATTTAGGGCTCCTTTTAATGGTGACCCCTTGACTAGTTGATCATTAATAGTTCACTCATATGACTGGGAAGGATAATGGCAGAAAGGAAATACAGAAAGTTTGTATTAAAATATGACTAATACAAACATGAGATATGCTGCATTTTAATGTACTGTAGGTTAAATTTGCAAACCTATTCTGTAGATTAAGCATGTAGCAGTTTGTGTTGCTTTTTATGAGTCTGTGCCTGGGGTTACATGTATAAAGCAGCGGTTCCCCCAGACTAGTGATTTTAGCCATTTGAACATGAAATGTGAATTTTACTGCATAATTGATCTGGTTGTATATCAGTATTTCTTGGCAAGACCATCTAAATGAAGTAAATTGTCCATGCTCTAGCCTTCTGGTTGCTCAGTAGTTATTACACAAATAAATATATGAAAGTATTCGATGTCCTAGCCACTGAGTGATTTGCTGGTTAACTGGTTCTGATTTCTAAACCCGTTTATACTTAGATTTGCAGAAGTGTGACAGAATAAATAGGGTCATGAGGACAGTCTTCTAACAAATTGATGTTTTTCATCTCTAGTCTGAATAAATACAATGAGTGCCTGAACTAGTCAGTGAGAGAGATGGAGAAGGCAATTGGATTAAAAAACAGATACAAAATAAAGTCCTTTGGGAATGATCACTGCTTGGCAGGGGTGGGTGGTGAAAGAAAGAAATGGATTCCAGGTAAGCCCTAGATTGGTAGCATGGGCTAATGGCTGGATGTTGATGCCTTTTACAGAGTAAGGGCCACTTTAGGAGGGGGGCAAGATTGAAAATAGGTTGTGACAGGCTCACTGTTAGGCATGTTGACATCATAGCATCATAGAAGCTCTGGTTGAAAGAAAACATAAGTTCCATCTAGTCCAATAACTTATGGTAAGATTGGTAGTTTAATATAATAAATATTAAATGCCTTCTGTTTCCAAAGCTCTATGCCAGACACTAGAACTCCCCCACTGGAAAAAATTAAAAAGCTGGCTCATTTGAGGGTTTCTATTTCCTAAAGAGCTAGTTTACCCAGGTTTTACTGCAAAACAGCTTTGGGTGATTCCCCCTTCCTTCCTTCATCACTGAGGCTTGTCAATAAGGAAGGATCCCACATGGGGAGTCACTAACCCTCAAGCTAAACAGGAAAGCTTCAGAAAACACAGGTTCAAACTAATTGCAGATGAGAGATGGCACTTCATATTTCCGGAAGAAATTTGGAGGATGTTGGTGTAATTAATCCTCATTAATGTATTGAATATCTGCTATATGCCAAGGGCTGGGAATATATTGGTGAATGAAACAGACATAATCACTGCTCCCACAGAGCAGATACAATCACATCAAAAATTGTGTGTGGGGGGGCAGATAGGGAGAGAGAGAGAGAAAGAGAGAGAGAGAGAGAGAGAAATTAATAATGGCACATTAGAACATGGTTGGGGGAAAAGGATGTTTAAGCCAGGATCTGAAGGATGAGAAGAAGCCACCACTGAATTATGCACAGAACATTCTTCTGTGGGTTAATGGAAAGGGCAAGGTCAAAAACATGTGATTTACTTGAAATTCTGATGAGTCTGTAGCTTAAGTTTAAACATCTATTTTCTTTTTAAATATACACCACTTAAACACACTAATATACTGAATAATTTGATTATTTTTCTCAATCATGTTTGTTCTTATTGTAAGACTAATTTTTTTACAGGCTAGAAAAAGAGAGAATTGTAATCAGTTTACCTGACTTACCTGTTGCTGTTGTTATTTTTCCCAGCAACTCCAAGAGATTGCAAATGCTTTGATAACATTTCTCCAGTGAAAAACTTTTCTGGAAACAGTTCATCAGGATTGGGCTTTCATCTATATTAGATTAGTTAGTCATTCACAGGTTGTTAGGTGACAGTCATAGGTTGCAAGCATTTTAGGCGTGACAAAATAAGGTAAACAGCTTATCAGCTGTAATTTAAAATTGTAAAGGCAACAAAACAGTTGCTCCCTGAAATATCATAATTCTGAAGAAGAATGCAAAGTAAGCTTCAGTTGAATTGAAGAGAAGCCAGCCTTTCCAATGGCAAGAATTAAGCCTGTTCACGTTTTCAAACATGCATTTTGTTTATATGATCTTCAGCTCTCTATAAAATTTTAAAGAGAAGGTCAGTGTTAAAAATAGCATCCTGTTAGTAGTTAAGTGATTGGAAATGATCGGCATTACAATTAGGTATAATTGGAAATATATTATGTTCATAAGAAGAAACCTAAATATATATGTGGAGTTTTATAGACTAAAAATTGTATTAATTACTCCTGAGGATTGCCTTTATAGTCTGGATGATTCACGGTTTGTATATGACACACAAAATAATGATCCCTAACTTCTTAGAAGTCAGGATCATCCAAGATATACTAAATATAACATACTTAAATATTTCATTAAGTTTTATTGTATGCCAAAAGTGATCAGATGGATATGCTCTTTAGAACAAATCTGTTTCATTAGTTATTTGAAGGTAGCAATGGCTTATAGATTTATGTTTCAATGTTTATGTTCTTCTTTTGCTCTTTCTCTCCTTACGAGTTTTTCTACTCACAAATAGTACGGATTTGGAAAAGATCCTAAAGGAAATACTATTTCAGGGAATAGAATATATTCAATACTTTTACAATATAGAATATCTTCCGGTTCCCTTAGTGTAGTTCATCTGCCTTCCTGTTTGTTGCTCTTCTTTAAGACTATTTAGAGCTTTCCAACATGCAATATTCATCTCTACTCAGAACCCCAAGATATTTTGAGGATTCTCCAAGGGAATTTGGCTGCGATTTTGCTGGGAACAGAGAGGGCTTGGACAAAGATTTTGCAAATTCAAGACTGTATGATTCTATATTCATATTTGTGTTAATACAGCCTTGTAGCCTAACACTATTCTAGAACACTCAAATTGCATGTGTTGGCTGAAGCTTCTGACTGAAATATTAAAAATCTCTACTAAGCTTTATCAGTGAGAAGGCACTGTTAGCATTCATGGATTTGATATTCATGATTTCAGATGTTTGAGGCTGTTCCCAAAGGTCTGTGATATATAGTCATCCTAAATTGCTTTGAAGCTCAGCAGGAGTGGTGAGCAGTCAATCCATGACATCGCTGGGCATGTGCATGCTGCAGAGTTGACCAATGAGCCTTGCTGGCCACTGGGCACGCTCTCCTCCTGTGCACATTTACTTTCCCTAAGTGGTAAAATCTTGATTTCTTTGTGTAAACTTTTCATCAAGATATACATCCTTATGGAACTTGAAAGCATTATGTTATGAATCTGAGCACAGGAAACAGCAATTCAGACATTTTCATATTTCCAAATACTTAAAGGTATCAAGACGGTCTTTCAAATATATACTCTCTTATCTGATTCTCATAGTAATATCATAGTCCATCTTACAGATTGGGAAACTTAAGCTAAGAACCTGTAAGTTACTTGACTGGGGTCAGCTAGCTTTTGCCCTAAACCTGAGTCCTCTAGATCCAAACTTCGTACTCTGCCCTCCGCAGTTGCCCCTGGATCTAGGCCACCCCAAATAGAAGGCTCTTTGCCCAAGAGCTTGCAAATCAGTTTCTCAGACAACAAAATGAAGTAACTTTTTCTCCCCCCATGGCATCTCCTTTCAGGGCTGCACCCTCTCTTTTCTCTTCTCCTGGGAAGCACTGGCCTCTGGTGTCTTTAAACATGGAAACTGGCAAAGCAGGTTTTGTACAGCAGGCAAAAACTGTTTCACAAGAGGGCCTTGAATTGCTAAAATATAAATGTAAACATACATACAAATTTGGTAATGTCATGGTACAGTGTATCAGGTTTCATGCTTTATTTGATAGTTTCACACATAGAAGTGGCTTTCGTGGTCCTTCCTTGTTTCTCTTCCCAGTTTAACCCAGAGGTTCTCATAGCATTTCTCTAAACTGTGTGTCTGTCTACCCACTGGTTTGCGGGTCTCCCAGCAACTTGATACGGCTCCCTGGAATAGGTGCTTGCCTTCATTCCCATTTTCTTCCTTTTCCTTTATGTATGATTTCCCTAAAAGTTTCTATGTAATCCAAACTTTGTTTTCTTCTTTTAAGTTCTGGGATACATGTGCTGAATGTGCAGGTTTGTTACATAGGTATACGTGTGCTGTGGTGGTTTGCTGCACCTATCAACCCATCATCTAGGTTTTAAGCCCCACATGCATTAGGTATTTGTCCTAATGCTCTCCATCCTCTTTCCCCAGACCCTCCAACAGGCCCCAGTGTGTGATGTTCCCCTCCCTGTGTCCATGTGTTCTCATTGTTCAACTCTCACTTTTGAGTGAGAACACGTGGTGTTTGGTTTTCTGTTCCTGTGTTAGTTTGCTGAGGATGATGGTTTCCAGCTTCATCCATGTCCCTGCAAAGGACATGAACTCATTCTTTTTTATGGCTGCATAGTATTCCATGGCATATATGTGCCACATTTTCTTTGTCCAGTCTATCATTGATGGGCATTTGGGTTGGTTTCTAGTCTTTGCTATTGGAAATAGTGCTGCTAATCCCAACTTTCTTTACCAACTCCAGCAACACAAGCTTGCCGCCATGCTGCTAGCCCCTCTCTGCTCTTTGCTATCACTTTGCCTGCAGCAGCTATAGCTTTTGAGGTTGAATAGCATATTTCCCTGCACCCTTTTCTAGTGTTTTCCAGAGATACCTATGGAGTGTTACTTGATATCCTTTCAAAAGCATGTTCCCATCTTTTTAGATTTTATTATTGTTTCTCTTTGACCTTAAAATGAAGTTAGTAATAGTTTGACATATGCCTTTCATGATGCAAGATTATTTACTAAATTTTCCTTGTATGTGATCATCACATTGTTAACATTTGCTGACCTCCAAAATGGGTGGGATAATGAGTGATCATTGTTTTTGTTAAGTCTTTTCTTTTTGCATATACATTTTATTTATTATTCTTTGCACTCAGGATAGATATCTTTTATTAGAAACATTCAGCTACCCTTTCCAAATACTCACTCTTACAAGCACTTTTAAGTTATAATCTGTTAAATCAGCTAGCACTCAAACTTCTTATTTATGTTTCAGGACACATGTGAAAGTTACTTTATTTAGAAACTTCTAAGTAAATGCAGTTTTTGACTGCAGTTTTGGCAATTTTTTTATGGCAAAAATCATATACAGTGGCATTTCATTAAAGCTCTGTTGGGCTTACTAGTCTCTTTGTATTAGTTTCATGCTAATGATGCAAAATTTCAGTGCCACAATTTTATTTGTAAATATATTAATACTTAGCCAGATTGTTGTGTACATTAAGTTAAAGTAAATAAAGCATTTGACACACAGTAGACAATAAATGGTAGCAACTATTACTATTTAAAACTTGTGAACAGGCCAGGTGTGGTGGCTCATGCCTGTAATCCCAGCACTTTGGGAGGCCGAGGCAGGCAGATCACTTGAGCTCAAGAGTTTGAGACCAGCCTGGACAACGTGGCAAAACCCTGTTTCTACAAAAAAAAAATACAAAAATTATCTGGGCATGGTGGCATGTTCCTGTAGTCCCAGCTACTTGGGAAGCTGAGGTGGGAGGATCGCTTGAACCCTGGAGGCCGAGATTGCAGTGAGCTGAGATTGCACCACTGCACTCCAGCCTGGGCAACAGAGCGAGACTGTATCAAAAAAGAAACAAAACAAAACAAAACAACAACAACAAAAAACTAATGAGCAATTTTGTGCCTCACTGAGTATTCTCTTTTTAAGATAACGTGAATTAATTTTCTTGTTGTATTTTCACTTTATATTCTATTTCTTTTCCCCCACCCCAGCCCTTTACCCCCTCATTTATTCAACAAATATTTATTGAGCCCCCACTATGTGCCAGGTCCTGTTTTAGGCTATGGAGATTCTGCAGTAAGTGATAAAATCCCCTGCTTTCATTGAGCTAATATTCCAGAACCAGTGCATGTTACTTTTTTGTTTTTGTAATTTTTAAAGTCTGTTTGTAAAATGTGCTAGGAGCTCTATTTTTAGATAGTCTCTGGAAATGCAGACACAAGGGAATCATTTTGTGATCACATACTGAATTATTAGAGACAGTTCAGAAAATGATATGGCTTTCCAAAAAGGAAGCTGACGCTCATTCCCTTCTGATAATCAAGGAAAGGCCGATATTAAGGCAAAATGTCAGATAAATGTATTATTTTGTTGTTATCAATTCCGTGACTTTTTATATTTAATCTTTGTGTTTTATTTTGCTGCTTTTCAGAATGACTATTATTATTTTAGAACAAAACACTCTACAGTAAAGTTAACATAAAGATATAAAATTTTATTTACTCATTGCTCTTTAATAAGAAAACTTAAATTTTTAATTGCAAAAGCAATATGTGCTCATTATTAGAAAAATTGGCAACAGAAAATGCAGGTAATTAAATTTTAAAAATCACAACTACTTCCATAAAATATCTTTTCAGTCCTTCCAGACTTTTCAGGATGGCCATATATCTCTTAGGAAAATAAAGTCACAGTATACATGTTGTTTTTGTTGTTTTGTAGCCTTTTGTAACCTTTGACTTATCCATATATTGTGTAGTTTTTTAGTTGATATTCTTGAACATAATTTTTATAGGCTATATATTTTGTATAGATCTAACTTATGTTGCAATACCCTATTGTTGCCTGTTTATGTTGTTTCCAGTTTATTTTCAGCCTTTATAAGCAAATCTTGCCATGAATCCTAGTCTCAGCAAATATTTCTTATATCTTCAAATATATCCTTATGATAACCTATAAGAAGTTAAATTGAATAGGCTATTATGGTTCTGGTTATATGCCATAAAATTGCTTTCCACAAAGATTTCTAAAGTTTATATTTCTCCAGCAGTGTATAAGACACATGTTTCTCCAAACCAGTAATAATATGAAGGATAGCAAATTGGGTGGATTTCACACACACAGACACACATGCACCAGTTCTGTGATTCTTTGTTATAAGTGTCTGTGGCAGAATGAAAATCTTCAAGGTCAGTTTCTCCTCCTTGGTCTCCAAGGTTTAGCCCCAGGAACATTCTGAGCCTGGAAAATTTAGCTCACACCCACCAAAATCACATGAGATTGACTGGAATCAGCTTGGCATCAAAATGTTCATTCAATAGTTTATGCAACTGGCTTTCCGGTCTCAGATGATATCAGATAGTTTAGAAAGTATGGGCAGATTGCTGAGAAGAGGACACACTGCTAGATCTGCCTGGGCTCCCTGGACCAGACCCACTGGCTTTGGTCACATGGAGAGGGAAGTGGGAAAGAGCACAGACCAGGGCAGGGGACTACCCTGACAAGGCCTCCCCCAGCCCTCAGGGTGCAGCCATAGCTTTCCTTAGAGTTGAAATGGTGCCTTTTATGATTTCCTAAGAACTGTCGCTCTTTCAGAATTTATAATTTATTAAGTTAATTTCCCACAGAATTTAAAACAATTAGTCAAATCATGTGGTTGTCACAAGGATGGTGGATGGTTGAAAGAAGCAACAACCTAAAAGAACATGTATGTTCACACACATACATGTGTGCATGCACATATATATTTGCAGATGAGCCAGAGACAGCCTTTTCCTACTGGCCTCAATATTTGTTTTCTAATTCTTGATCTCCCAGCAAGTATGATCTTCTCTCTGTGTCCCAATATAAAACTATACTTCAATTTTTTTATTTGTTTATTGCTTAAAATGCCTCATTGGAAACAAAATTTTAATGTAGCATTAGCATTTCAATAACTTTTTAAACCCTAAAAAAGATTGCCATTCCTCCAAGAGAATCTGTTGTTATTTAACGTTGAAGGATAAAATTAACTGTAAGGGTTATTTTAGAATACATTTCAAGCTCATTTTATTCTCTAGCACATATTATTCTAGCGAGTATTGGTTGCTAGGTTTTGCTGAAGAAATCCTTTGACTTAAATTGGATGACAGTAAATTGAAACTCAGAACACTTTTAAAATGTGGAAGTTACCAGCACATTGAATTAACTGTATTGTACTTGGTTTGGAAATGTTTGTCACCTCACTTGGCTTAAAGTAAAGAAAAATGTTGAAAAGACCAAAAAGCCTGTGCGTATATAGGCTTTCAATTCTTGCCTAAACCAAGCCTTGAATTGGCCATCACCCAGAATAAAAATTGGATATTTTTTATCATACATTTTACCTGGCCTTGTGAGTAGAGTTGTTGTTTTTAAAGAGAGATTTTTTTTAACCCAACCTCATCATCCTCCTAAAAGGGGATAAGGTAGATAATCCAAGCTAAAAACAGTTCTTTGTACAACAACAAAAAGGCAAGAGTGCGTCCAAGCTTCATCTACTTGATACTGAGAAGAAACCAAGCAAAGCTTCCAATTAGCTTGATCTGTACAATGATGGGCTTTCATTCCCAGTTAATTAAGAGGGATTCAATAAGGTCCAGGCCGTGGGTTCTGATCTTTCATCTTCCAAGAAAAAAAAAAAGTTACCCACCAAATAAAAGCTTAACTAAAAGGAAGCCTTTGTTTAGAGATTCTCCAGGGTGATGAGTCTTACATTTTTTATCTTGTGGTCCCACACAGTTCTTCTTTTGTCTCCTTCATCACTTGCAGGGTACACATCATATTCCATGCCATACATCCTTTCCATTTAAAACACAAAGTCAGTGAGTTGTCTTCTGGCAGACAAGGGGTGTGGTGTTGAGTTCCATGCTAAAGGAGCCCTAGCACCCTTGGAAGGTTGGGGAGGAAGAGGACCTGAAAAGGCATTTGGCCTCAGCCTCTTCTTTTACAGAGGAGGAGACTGAGGTCCAGGAGAGTGAAATGACCTGCATGAGGTCACACAAACCAGGAGACTTCTGGAACCCATAGGCAGCTGGTTCTTTCCATTAAACTTTATTACTTTGATGTTGCTGAAAGAATTATTGTCTGTTCAAAAAGGTAGCATTGTTTTTTGCTGTTGGATGTTTCTTTCAACCTTGGGTTTTGTTACTGCTCCTAAAGAAGCAGTTATGTGGTTGGGCGCAGTGGCTCACGCCTATAATCCCAGCACTTTGGGAGGCTGAGGTGGGTGGATCACCTAGGTCAGGAGATCGAGACCAGCCTGGCCAACATGGCGAAACCCCGTCTCTACAAAAAATACAAAATTAGCTGGGCTTGGTGGCTCATGCCTCTAATCCCAGCTACTTGGGAGGCTGAGGCGGGAGAATTGCTTAAACCTGGGAGGCGGAGGTTGTGGTGAGTTGAGACCGCGTCATTGCACCCCAGCCTGGGCAACAACAGCGAAACTCTGTCTCAAAAAAAAAAAAAATCAGTTATGCATATGACTTTTATAGCAATGTGTAGAGTACATACTTAATGTCTTAAAAATGTAAGTATGTGAAAACAATTCATATTTACTCATTCAATTAACCAACATGTATTTATTGAATGTCACCTATGTGCTAAGTACTGGCAATATCAAATCAGATAATACGTGATCCTGCATTTATACATTGGAACATATTCAGGGTTTTTCTTTTGCTTTTGTTTTCTTGTAAAACATCATATGGTTAACAGGATGTGATTATTCTTGATAGCTTTATTTTATTTATGATGTCTAAATTCCCCAATAAGGCATTTCAAATGATCTTTCAAATACTTTGAAGTTACCTTACTTTCGATGACTTTAGTAATGGTATCTAATGGTATGTAAATGGCATATAATCCTAATTCATATAATATTTAATAATATTATTTTAGATATTAAAATATGGTATCCTGCTCTTAATGCAGCCTTGCAAATGAGAATTGTCACAAATCCAAAGCCATTAGGTGATGAAGCTTGTCCCCTGCAATGCCTGGTAGCTGCTGATGTGGCCAGACCCCTAGACTTTCTTCATCCTCACCCCTAGAACCGCCATCAACTGGGATATGCCAGAGAGTGTTCTCACAGGTTGATATACAAAGATAGCTGACTTGGTTTCTGTCCTTAAGTTACGATAGAAACTTTAGAACTCACAGGGGGAAAAAATGACAGTAGAGAGTAAGTGCCCAGTGAGAAAGAGGAAGTCATCACTGAGGGGAAGGGCCATTAATAAGCCTCTTAGATTGTGTGGGGTTTAAGATTTGCCTTGAGGATTACATGGAAGAAATGAGGGAATAGGGCAGGCTGGCCATGTGATAGAAGAATGCTAGTCAAGGTTAGGGGTGAAGTGGGGGAAAGGCCTCACTTGACTTAAGGCTTGCAATTACTTACTTTCCTTCCTATTTTAGCCACATCAAGTAATTAGTCCCTCTTCCTGCATAACTGTCCCAGATGCAAACGTTTTGCTCCCTAGAATGTAAGACTTGTTTGGGTGGATTTGGAGATTTCAGTGATGATTGCTGCTATTTATGTATAAAAGTCAGTAATTTTGTAAGCAACGGTCTAGGATTAGCTCTAGCTGCAGGTCAGCAGACGGCAAGCATCATCCTTCCAGACCATCTCCCAACAGATCTCCTACCAATTTCCTCCAAGAAGAGTTTGGTACTAGGGCATAATAAGACATCAGATAGCAGTAATGAGGAGAATAGAATTGTTTAATACTGCTATTTTAAAATTCCAGCCTCATAATAGCTCTCTTTGTGTCAAGAAAACAAAATTAGGAAGAATGAAAGTCAGAGGCCTCAGGAGAAAGAGTCTGTCTCCCTGATGGCAGGGAGGGCCTTGCTCAGCCAGGTAGAAGGGGTTTTTGTGCTGGTCCTGAGAGGAAGAAGCAGGGATTTTCTATTTCAAATTGTCCTTGAAGGGAGAGAGACAAAAAGAGAGAAGGAAAAAAGAGTGAGGCCACCCATACCATTGACTATAATCTCAAGAAACACAGTGTGCCAAACTTTTGGAAACTTAGGAGGATTCCATTCAGCTCACCCCAGCTCTGGAACCGGCAGGTTGGCAGCTGTGCTGAGTGAATGTCATATCCATTGACGATTCAGAAAAAGCGTAATTGTGGGAGCAGAAACTTATTTGGGAATTTTTTTTTTTTTTTGAGACGGATTCTTGCTCTGTTGCCCAGGCTGGGGTGCAGTGGCATGATCTTGGCTCACTGCAACCTCTGCCTCCCGGGTTCAAGTGATTCTCCAGCCTCAGCCTCCTGAGTAGCTGGGACTACAGGTGCATGCTACTGCATTCAGTTAATTTTTGTATTTTTAGTAGAGAAGGGGTTTCACCGTGTTGGCCAGGCTGGTCTCGAACTCCTGACTTCAGGTGATCTGCCTGCAGTGGCCTCCCAAAGTGCTGGGATTACAGGCGTGAGCCACCATGCCTGGCCTATTTGGGAAATTTTTTAATTGTACCTAAAAATCAAAATCCTTTATCACCATTAAAATTAGTGATTATCTTATTCTCAGATATTTTGGATTCACTGCCTAGTGATAAAAAGTAGTGAATGTTCAGTATCTTTTTGTAGCAAAATCTGTAATAATTGCAGCTTCAACTGAAACTCTTTCTGCATTGTACGTTCTCATCTCATCTGGAAATATTTTAGGGTATAGCTCTAAAAAAGTTAGGGCACTTTTTTGAAAAGCATAATCACAATATCATTATCTTATGTTTAACAAATATTTATTGAAATTCTGCAGTGCGCATGATAGTGAGTTTCTGTCAGGGAAACAAGGAGAGACTAACGGATAAGGAGAGAGGGAAGAATGTTTTGGTTGCCTAGAAATGATCAAGAAGACCGCTCTGGACCCCAGAGTTTGGCATAAGTATGATGATTCTGAGTGGCTTAACTGGAGGGGAAGGAAGATTGGTAGAGATGCATGGGCTGGAGAACAGGGACCCGAGGAGGCAGAAGAGCTATTGGTATGGCTGTGAGGTGCCTCTGAAGAGCCATCAGTATGGGTGTGAGGTTTCTGCATTCGCAGGAGGTACTGGATGGAGAGGATTATGAAAGGGCTCTATTTTTCTTTTTAGGATGATAAAAAGCAAATCTATTGAAGGGCACTTTTATTTTAATAATGATATTATTTATCAAAATGTTTAGCATTTTCTGACAATAGGAGTGTATTGTGTCGTAGTTTTGTACTTTATCTTAAGGACGTTGTTAGCCAATTTTTCTAAGACTCCTACACTTTCTTATACTTTTTAATTTTATTCAGAATTTTAAAAATTATGTTAAAACTTTAGGGCAATTGAAGGGATACTAAAATACTCAAAAGGGGGGTCAGTAACTAAAACCACTGAGGAAGGTGGGAGTGGAACTCAGCATGTCAAAAGAAGAATTGATTGAATGATGATGCCACTCCAACAACGGTCTGGATCAGCGATCAGAACATGGGAAACTGCTGACCACACTTAGCAGGAAAGTAGACTGGTAGTGCTTTATATTAAATATCACTAATAAGCTGGAAGCAAAAATGCTAAACTTCAGATTGCTGCACCAAGCTACCCAAAACACTCCAGGACCTATGTATTCTGGTTAGTCAAAGCATTTCTGTATAATGGAACAAAGCAATTGCCAGTAATTAATCCATGAGAAGCATACTTTGTTGTTTGGTTTTTTGCTTAGTTTTGGTTTGGGGGGAACTTCTTTTATAACTCATTTAAAGACTATTACATTGCAAGTTTCACGACTTAAAACCGTAGTTGGAATGTTCTGTCTGAGAAAGAATGTTTTCATTAGCAATCAGTCATTTTTAGGTTAGGACTGAACTAATCAGGCCAACACCACCTCATGATCATCGGTATTAAAAACTATTGATAGACGTAAACATGTGATTTGCTGTTTAACTGTTTTCCATTGTCAGAATGAAATTAACCTGTGAAATTAGAGCCATGCCTGTTCCATTCACACTGGAAAAAGCCAGGAGAGGGAAAATGTTCTTTGCCCCCAAAGCAAGTTTTTGAGACTTCTGCTCTACGATGATTTTCCCCTTAAAATGAGAGATGAGAAAAGAAATTCAAGATAATCATATCTGCCTAGGTTTTAGTTGGATTGGGTCCTATCTTCACTACTAATAAATCTCATATTTCCTCATCATTAAAAAGAACTTGATCCAGACAATACGTGCTCATGTTCAGTGGAGAAGATCATGAGATTATCCAAAATGTGCTAGCCTTGGCTTTGTATTTGTGTATGAATGAGGCTGATATTGGATTTAATTTCAAATCACAAGGTGTAGCCCCAAGAGAAAGGAGCCATTCTGGAAACTAATTGGCTTTTTCCATCCTACCTTCAACTCAAAGCATCGTTAAACTCTGTTTCTAGCAGGAGGAGACTGTTCCTGCATGCAGATGTAGGGAAGTGGTTAAGGGGCTTTAAAGGGCTTCACTGCATGCAAAATAAATAACACAGGAATCAGAGTGTTAAAAATAGAAGCTCTGAGTAAATTGCTATAGATTTGTGGCCAACAGGTCGAATGCTCACTCTCAGTATTAAATGGCAAAAAAAAGTTATGCCGTCCATATGGATGAAAGAAAAACATGTACAAAAGATGATGCACAGAGTGGATAATACCCTTCAGATAAGTGGTGTATTAATCAGGGTTCTCCATAGAAACAGAACCAATAGGTTATGTGTGTATGTGTATATATATATATATGTGTGTATATATATATGTATATATATATGTATATATATGTATATATATATATGTATATATATGTATATATATATATATATATATGGAAAGAGATTTGTTTTAAGGAACTCACGTGAACATCCGAACAGGTAAGTTCAAAATACTCAGGGAGGGCTGGCAAGCTGGAGACTCAGGAAAGAGCTGATGTTGCAGTTCGAATCTGCTAGAATGGCCTCCTGCTTGTGGAGGTCAGCCTTTTGTTCTATTCAAGCTGTCAACCAATAGATGAGGCCCACCTGCATTACAGAGGGCAGTCTGCTTTGCCCAAATTTAGCAATTTAAATGTTAATCTCATCTAAAAACACCCTCAAAGAAATATGCAGAATAGTGCTTGACCACATACCTGGGCCCAGTGGTCCAGCCAAGTTGACACATAAAATTAACCATCTCAAGTGGGAATGGGCATTGCACATGGTGCTGTTTGCAATACTAGCACAATGGAGTGAATGATGAAGACAGGAGGCCTTAATCTATCTCTCCTTCTTAAAGCACTGATTATTTTATTTACAATTAAAATAGATTGGCCAGGCGCAGTGGCTTACGCCTGGAATCTTAGCACTTTGGGAGGCCAAGGCGGGTAGATCCCCTGAGGTCAGGAGTTTGCAACCAGCCTGGCCAACATGGTGAAACCCCGTCTCTACTAAAAATACAAAAATTAACTGGGCGTGGTGGCAGGTGCCTGTAATCCCAGCTACTTGGGAGGCTGAGGCAGGAGAATCACTTGAACCTGGGAGGCGGAGAGTGCATAATATTGCACTCCAGCCTGGGCAACAAGAGCGAAACTCCATCTCAAAAAATTTAAAAAAAGAAATAATAAAATTGAAATAGATGAAAATATTGTTGGCCTTAAGTAAAGCCTAATATAGAAGATATTTTAGGAAAACTGTTTTAATCTTATTGCCTATGTTTGTAACATTTCTGCTAGATTTGAAAGACCAGCCAGGAAACAAAGATTTATGGTAAAAAGGTGTGATCTCATGTACGTGGGTTAGTTTATCTTTTTTGAGGTTGTCTATCACAGCCTGCTGCTAAAAATAAGCAGTCTTCTATTATTTGCTCACCTGTGATTTAGTCAGAAAAGCCAGTGTATTCTAATGAGTTGAGAAGAGGTGAAATTTCCATTCAGAATGATAATTTTCTGTTAATCATCATTGAGATTGAAGAGCCTCCCAGATTGTTCTTCAACATTTGAATTGGCCTCAGTAAAAATGAAAGAAGACAAAGGAACATTTATATGAAGGTAAAATGTTCTTATTCTTTCTGGTTTTGCTAATAAAACTACCAGATTGGTTTCCTTCTCTTTGTCCTCTGATTTGTTTACATTCCTTTTATTATATTGTGGTGTGGCCCATTAAAAATATTGCCCCATACTAACCAGTATATTGAAAATGGATAGAATTAGATTTCGTAATAAAGTGAACTTAGTTCACTCAAATGTTAAGTCATTTCCCCAACTGAATCCTTGTAGACACAGGCATTTGGATTGTATCTTTCCAATATGATATTGGAAAAGATGAGGGAATATTGGTGGTTTGAGGTGAAAAAGAAAACTCTTATAGTTATAATTGAATGTGGATGCTTTGTCTCTTTTCTTGGAGCAGAGGTTTAAGAAAGGAAAGGAAGAAACTCCACCACTACAAAGCTACCTTGGAGAACACTTAGACAAAAATTTCTCAGAGCATATGCTATTTGGTGAAAATTCACAAATTGCTCTTCATAGGTTTCTGAATTTGTGTCATATCTGCATTTTAAAATTGAATGTGCTGTAGTTCCAACCTGTATGCTTTTGAATGAACCTTAATGATGGGCCATTTCTTATTGCCGTCATCTGTGCCTTTCATTGCTGATTTATGTCAACTTCCTTTAAATGCATTGTGGTATTTAGGCAGTGGATAAAATAGTAATGCCATCGCATGCTAGTTGCTTAATGATGCAATTGCTTGACAATTTAAAGCCCATAATAGCTTTAGGTCAGGTTCAGAAGTTCATGTTCCATGCCAGACATTTGAAGACTGAATCAGAGCCCGAGCACTGCCAAAATCATGCCACATTTGTCAAACCTGGTCTTGGGTAAAAGCTGTTGGAAGCCTCGCATTCATCCAAGCCAATCACTGATAATGAAGCTTGAGAGAACATGAAATGTCTTTTCTAAAAAGAACAGACAACCTCACCAGTTGGCTGCCTTTTTTTATTTTTAGTATAATTACCAGGGGCAAACTGTCTTGCAAAATTGGTATCTTATATTAGCTTTGAGTTTGTGTTCTTGAGAGCTGACGCAAGGATGTTTTATTAGCTAAGAATATGTGGTTTGAGGTCAGCTGAACATGATTCTTTCAGGTTTTTCTTGTGGGCTGTAATGTGATTGACTATTCTGTGGTGTGGAAGCTTACAGCTAGAAAAGCTACTTCAGGAGAACCACTTTCCTGTTTTCACGCTTATATTTTATCTGACTAATTCGCTTGGCTCCTGCCACAAACATCCATCAATGAACAGACTTCTGCTACGTGGAAAGTTCTAGAAGAGCTGCTCACCCTGGAACACCTCAGTCAAGCCTGAAGCTGGAATTGTAAAGTGTGACTGATTCCAAAATCACCATGCCCCAACCTACTCCTGCTAAATGGCTTAGATTTTTTTTTTTTTTGGAAGCTGCATGTTACTTTTCCCCTTTTCTTTTTTTCAAAGAGCTCATAGTATTGGTTCCAGTATCTCAAAAGGATGTTTTGCAGATGAGAAAAAAGGACTTGAAAGTAGTCTGAAATGCTGGAAGGACTAGAGATGTTAACTGGTCACTTTCCCTCACTCCTTCTGCCTTTCATATTCCACACTCAGCTCTTTAAAGACTTTGGCTTTGAAGAGAGGAAATGAAATATGGGAGCCTCAAGGCTGATACTTGTCCTAGCTATTTTTTTTTTTTTTCTCATGAGTGTTCAGAGAAAGGAATTGAATTCAAATTCTCTGAAGCACCATATGATAGGTAGTTCTGATTAAGTTGTGGCTAGATGTCTTTGATGATGTTATTACCATCAGCAAAAAAATGTTAACTAATTCCTCATGTATATAAATCTTTGTAATTCAGAACACACTCACTTTACCTGATTCTCACAACCACTCGGTAATGAAGGCACAGCAGGTATTGGTTTCATCCTCATCCCCCAGTGTGTAGATGCGGAAACTGAGGGTGAGAGGTAAACCTTTCCCCAAGTTTCACAGCTAGTAAGTGGCAAGTCTAAGACAAATCATGCTACGTCCAGGGCTCTTCCTGTGTTTTATGCTGCCTCCTGCCTTCTGTCAGCAGATTTTGGTGGCTGTTGGAGGAAAGAAAATTATAAGAAAAATTATAAGAAAAAATCCTTGCTCTTGAGGAGTTTAAGGTCTATCTGGAGAGACAGAACTGAGGTACGAAAGCGACAAAGAAGAATGGAAGATGGGCTGTGCTAAGTGTTCAGTCAGTAGTTTTGAGGTTACTTGCTGCTGGAGCATCATGTAGGAGAGGTGATTGATCGAAGGCAGGGACAGCAGAGAAAGCTTTCAGGAGGAAGTGAGAGATGAGTTGATCTTGAAAGCAGAGTAGGTCTTAAGAGAGAGCAGAGCAGCTTGAGCAACTGTATCACAGAAGCAGATGCATATGACAGTGCGTAGGAGGCTGAGCAAGCAATTGTGCTGGACCCACATATTACATCAGGGAGACATTGCAGGCAAGGCTGCAGAAACAGCAAAAGGACCAGGATGTGAAAATCTTGAATGCCTGAATTTGGATTTAATCCATTAAATAAGGAGAAGATATCCAGGGCTTCAGAGCAGTAGCTTCATGTGTATAATCGATTAGAGACTGGAGATCATTGATGGGGGAGTAGCATATCAGTGCAGTTCATAAACGTGTAGAATTAAAATAAATGAATGAGTGACCAGGTCACACAAAGGAAAAAGGGGCAGGATTTTCAGGGGAAAGAGGAAAAATAGAGTGATCATAAAATGTATTGTCCAACCTAGGACATTTTCCAAGACAAATGCTACACTGGTCAGGATGGTGGGAAAACAGGCACAAACTGGGACTATCCCAGGCAAATTGAACATATGATCATACTGGTCAACAATGATGCTGAGCTTTTGAGCCTGGGGCAATTGTAGTCATTGATAGAAGGAAAACCAGCAAGGTCAGTGATCTTGGATTTTAAGCTTCAAGATGACTGTGGTAAGTCAGGAGTAGATTTCCAGTGCAAAGTTAGAAATGCACAAAACTTGTCTGTATAACCCTTTGTTTCATCTTTCACTCCTTTTAAACACCCAGCATAAAAAAAAAAAAAAAAAAAAAGCACTTTCTTTGGAAGGAAGCAAACAAAGTAAGGAATGGCAGCCACATCCTAGTACTGTCAACATGTTGCACTGTAATTCTCCATTTTGAAACGTGAGCCTGGATGTACTGTCAGGAACTCCTCATCTTTGTCAGACTATGGCTTGCAAAAGCAAATCCTTGCATGTTTTCCCACATCAGAGGGGATCATTTGTCTCTTAAGTGGATTCAGACTACTTTGCGTTTCAAAACAGAATTGAACGTCTGTCAACCTGTTAACAATTGAGACTTTCAGAAGGAAGAAGTGTGAACTAGAAGGTATGAGTGTGGGAACCCCCATAATCTATGATTTCATTATAGATCAGAAAGGATTTGTTCATTAGTTATCATTTGCCTTGGGCCTTTTCAGAGAGGCAATTAAACCAAAATCTACTGAGCCAGGGTAATCATAAAACATAATTTTTATGATTAAATATGTCATTTAGGCTTTTATTTGACATTTTAGGTGATTTATGTGGCACTTTCCAGGCATTAGGAAAAGCTTGATCAATGCCATGTATAAGATCTTCCTAGCATTACCCCCAAATAGATGAGTAACTATGACTCTCATGAGTCATATGAGGTTAGAACAGGTAGGCAGTTTCAAGCTCACAAAATGATCTGGAATCAGACCTGGATTTGCTGATGGGGGGGAGAGAAGAATCTTTTCCTCTTCCATCCTAGGTTCACAGCTGAGGCCCCTATAACAAGAGATAGTTTAATGAGAGAAAAGCATACAAATGTACTTAATACAAGTTGTTGTTGTTGTTTGTTTGAGATAGGGTCTGTCTGTTGCCCAGGTTCTAGTGCAGTGGTACGATCACAGCTCACTGCAGCCTCGACCTCCTAGGCTCAAGTGATCCTCCCAGCTCAGCCTCTCAAGTAACTGGGCATGCACAGCCATGCACCACCACACCTGGCTAATTTTTTAAATTTTTCATAAAGGCGAGGTCTCATTATGTTGCTCAGGCTGGTCTCGAACTCCTGGCCTCAAGTGATCCTCGGCCTCAGCCTCCCAAAGTGCTGGGATTACAGATGTGAGCCACCACATCTGGCCTTTAATCTAAATGACACAGGAATCTTCATAAAGAAATGAAGACCTAAAAAAATAAACTTCTGTGTTTCTATGCTAAGTCTGTTGAAGAGTGAACAGTCATGGAGAAGTATGATTGAATAAAGGTCTGATCTAATGGTAATAAGTGGGGGGAACTTAGCAAGGCTTGTTTGTTCAGGTTCTTCGTGGCATCTGTGTCTTAGGCACTTTTCTTTAGGTATAGAGAGGGCACCTCTCCCATGAGGGTCTTCTGACCTGCTTCATGGGAGAAGGGGAGGTGGGTGAGATGAGAGTGACCATCCCATTTCTGCTTTTTCTCAAATGACAAGGTGCCCTATTTTGGGGTAGCATGTTCTGAACTCCATCACCAAGAAGAGGGTATGTCCTCTTGCCTTGTAAGGAACCTGGTCCACCAGGAAGCCTGAGGCAGTCATCACCCAGAGCAGGAATTTGAAACAGTGACTCTCCACGGTCAGTTTTGTATTCTCCAGTCCTGCTTTGTAGACATTATGTACAAGAGAATTTATCAGATTCAAAATAACTTGGTGGGAATATTCAGAAATACCTCACTTAAAAAAAAATTCCCCACATTGGCTGTTTAAAAACCAACAAAAATAGTAACATTTGAAGTCTTGCTTGGAGTTCAAAATGAGCTTGGAAACCATCTGCCCTGACTTAATCTAGAGCGTTCACTGAGTGTAGACGACTCTACATAGGTGCTGTGAGGGATCCAGAGATTTCTAAGCCCAGCTGGAAGTCCTACATTCTGTATCTATGAACCAAGTGGAGAACAGGTGTTTATTACACCAACAGCCACTGTCTCTACTGCAGAGCAAGTTCAGAGAAGGCTGGGATTGGCCAGGCATGGCCTGGGGTGGAGAGGTATCCTGAGAGCCTTGCAACTGAAGATGAACAGACAGACAGTGAGAGCTCAAGCAGAGATCAGAGGCCCAAGAGCCAATTGGGACTGAAGTTCTGGAGCATCAAAGAGCGCCCCCTCTGGGAGAAATGATGTGCTTCAAAGGCCTGGGCAAGGCGGAGGATTTTTGCAGGATGCTGGCAATTTGTCCAGCATTAATAGAAGCCATAGTGTAGTATTAAAAATTATGACTTAAGTACACACAAAATTTAGTTACTTTTAATCTGTATTTTGCTATTTAGTATTAGTACAACTTGTACTCTGATATTCAACCTACTTTTATATCCTTGGGGACAATTAACACATGGTTTAAATAGGAAGACATTGTTGGGAACTAGGACCTAGGACCACAAATATATTTTCTATGCTTTTTACATTCTCATCACGAGTGTGCCACCTTCAGATATAATTTTCATATTTTGAGTAGACATATGTAAAAAATGTAATTAAGACTGATTACCCCAGCAGCTGTGCTTTCTTTAAAAAAGCAAAAAGGTATATCTGGCACCTACCAACTCTTAGTTTATCACATACCAGTTATTTTTTTAATTAAATATTTTCTTCTAAAGTGAAAAATGTGAAGAAAAGTCTTTATAAAGGTGATGTTTTGCTGGATGTGGTGGCTTATGCCTGTAATCCCAACAACTCAGGAGGCTGAAGCAGGAGGATCTCTTGAAACCAGGAGTTCAAGACCAGCCTGGGCGACATAATCAGACCCCTGTCTCTTGAAGGAAAAAAAAAAAAAAAAAAGCCAATTAGCCAGGCATGATGGTGCACTGTAGTCCTAGCTACTCAGGAGGCCAAGGCAGAAAGATTGCCTGACTCTAGGAGTTCGAGGCTACAGTGAGCTATAAGCAAGACCCTGCCTCTTAAAAAATAATAATGGCCAGGTGCAGTAATGGGATTATACACCTGTAATCCCAGCACTTTGGGAAGCTGAGGTGATGGATCACCTGAGGTCAGGAGTTCAAGATCAGCCTGGCCAACATGGTGAAACCCCATCTCTACTAAAAATACAAAAATTAGCCAGGTGTGGTGGTGGGCGCCTGTAATCCCAGCTACTCAGGAGGCTGAGGCAGGAGAATCATTTGAACCCAGGAGGCAGAGGTTGCAGTGAGTCGAGATCGTGTCATTGCACTCCAGCCTGGGCAACAAGAGCAAAACTCTGTCTCGAAAAACAGAATAATAATAATAAGAAAGTCATGTTTTGAAATTCCAAAGTATAGATATTTTGCAAAAAACAAATTTACAAGCTGTTCCACTACACATGTATCTTAAGGGAGTCTGTCAAAGGGGAGGTAGTCAATTCGGAAAAGCAGAGCATGCAGTAGGTGCTGGAGAGAGTGAATATGTTATGGATTCTGTACCCCTTTATCTTTTAATCATGGGCTAATTTGTAAAGTTTCTATTTATTGTTTGTTGAGAATTTACATTTACATTGCTGAAGATGGGCTGCAGGTGAGAGAGCAACTGCACGCAATTTCCAATAATTGTTTAGATCCTGGAGTTCAAGTCCCTCATGGCGTGTGCTGATGATACCCTGTGAGTTGTTTTGGGTGGCTGCAAAGATTCAGGTCTCCTGAAATGTTCTGGGCTGCAGCCATTTCCTTACTGCAAATGAATAATGAATGAGCTGTGGGTTAAAGCTAATAGTTCAAGATAAAATCAGAAGCTCATTGCAACATGGGCAACGTTCCTTTGTCATCTCCATGGAAACTGCTATTTGTCAAGACACACTAGTATTTCAGAAGACAGTGAGGAGTCACCAGTTTTTTAACTTCAGGTCAGCTGTTGAAAAATAGATTTAAGAGCACAGATTGAGACAGAAAGAATACAGAGAAAGCCATCTGCATGCAGTGGGGGAGCTCTGTTAGACCATTCTTTGGGACTTTTACAAAAATAGATCATAAATGGTATAATAAATATTAAGTTGTAAGATTTGAATGGAAAGTTAACACTTTTTCCCTCCCGCAACACTATGACTTGGCATCTGGGTGAGCCACATAGTGAGTAAGTGCTCAGACCTCATCCAGGTGGCCTTCTTGCATCACAGGGGGAGGGCTGGCACCAGTGTTGCAAGAGGGGAGAGCAGCTGGCTGCACAGCACTGGTACAAAATGGGCACCCCCGCCTCGCGCACGCATCAGGCTGCGGTGTCGCCAGCAGCCTGGGCGTGGGGTCCCCGCTGCGGGGGCTGATGTCAGCATGCTGAGGTCACGATGGGGATCAGGTCTCATGCTGCAGCCTGGCAGTGGGTAGGGCGGAGGCCGATGCATCCTAGCACAGAGGACAGTGGCACTCCAGCCACTCAGGGTTAGAGGGAGGAAACAGTGGGGCTGGGTCTTCCAGCCCCATCAGGAGTGCGAGGTGCTGGGGAAAGAGGGAAATAATAAGGAACAAGAAATGTCCAAAAGTGAGGCCTAGAAGTAGATCTAGCAGGTGGCTGGGGCTGCCTTCACCAGCACAGCACGCAGGAGGCTGGCCTGAGATTGGGGACCCCTGAGGGTGGGGTGCTTCTTGTCCCTAGTGAGAGAGATGAGGGGAGCAAGGAGGAGATTGTGCCATAAAAGCTCTAGAAATGTTCAGGCATCAATAATATGTTAAGAAAGCACCTCTTCACACTCTAAGCTTCTGGCCTCCGGAGCATATAGTATTGGGTGACCTCAAATCCGAGGGAAAAGAAGCAAGTGTTACAGACTGGGACTCTATCTTGGCTCCCCAGATGTGGCCACGTTACTCAGGGCGGGTTAGGTGTCTTCTCTCAGCCTCCTCCCATTTCATCCTTGAAAAGACCAGGTAGTGGTCCCCCTCAGGGTCATTTTATTTATTTTTTACTGTTGTGGTACATAATTGGTGTATATATTTTATGTGATATGTGAGATACTTTGATACAGGCATGCCATAAATAATAATCACGCCACAGAAAAGGGGGTATCCCTCCCCTCAAGCACCCCCTCAGGGTCATTTTAAATATGAAATGAGACAGTACGTGTGAAAAGATGAAGCCCAGTGGCTGGCGCCTCACTGCTCTCAGTAGAAAATTAAGGCATTTCTCTTCACTAAGGCTGTCTACAGAAGTCTCCCCCTCGCCTCTAAAAAGGGGGTCAGGGTTCAAGCCTTCTCCTGCCTCAGCCTCCTAGGTAGCTGGGATTACAGGTGCGCACCACCATGCCTGGCAAATTTTTGTATTTTTTTAGTAGAGACAGGGTTTCACCATGTTGGTCAGGCTGGTCTTGAACTCCTGAGCTCAAGTGATCCACCCATCTCAGCCTCCCAAAGTGCTGGGATTACAGGCGTGAGCCACTGCTCCTGGCCACCACTGATGCTTAATTCTCAGCCAGTCTCAGTCTCTATTGTCCACCCCTTTCTCTGCTCAACTAATGAGAGAACAGCAAGGGGAGGTAATTTAAATATTTTTCTACACAAAATATTATTAGGAAAATGGAGCTTTTACAAGAGCATTAGACCTTTTCAGTGCAAACAGAAATGCCTTTACATGATTGTCCAGGCTTTCTTGCAGTGAGGAAACTTTCCTCCTCACCATCTTTCCCCCTTCTCTCCAGGGCTCATCTCCCTCCCTGAACACACGTTCTGTGCTCCATATCCATTGCGCGCGTCATCACCCCTGAAAAACTAAGGTGTATCTCTACTTACAAGTGCAGCCTCTGCTTAGGGAAGGATCTTGGATCTGCCTGTGAAGACCATGAGGGTCCCATTGGTTTCTGTGTTTCTCCAACCTTTCCCCTTCCCTACCCCCAAAGCCATTCGCTCAGAGATGCAGAAAGCTGCCAGTGACCGACAAAAGAAACCCTCTCAAGGAGCTAATGTCAGGCAGATTGTGAAAAGTGCTGTGTTTTTTCGTGTGTGAAAGAGGTGATCACTTCTATACCCCTCAGTATGTGCTTTTGATTTTCCACATTATTTAGCTGGCTACTCAGATCTGATTAAAAGCATGCGTACGAGCCAAGGTATTAGCAATGAAAGTCAAACACAGACCCATGAGAAAATGTAATGGAAACAAACTATACTGGGAGTTGGCTTGCTAGGGTGGGTTTGAGACCAGATCCTCAACCTCCTGGTTCTCCCCTGCCTCCTCTGTGAACCAGGGATAATGCTGCTTCATTGGCCTTTTTTTTTTTTTTTTTTTTTGAGACGGAGTCCACTCTGTCACCCAGACTAGAGTGCAATGGCATGATCTCGGCTCACTGCAACCTCCGAGTCCCAGGTTCAAGTGATTCTCCTGCCTCAGCCACCTGAGTAGCTGGGATTACAGGCGCGCACCACCACATCCGGCTAATTTTTGTATTTTTAGTAGAGACGGTATTTTACCATGTTGGTCAGGCTGGTCTCAAACTCCTGACCTTGTGATCTGCCTGCCTCGACCTCCCAAAGTGCTGGGATTACAGGCATGACCCACCGTGCCCGACCTTCATTGGCCTTTTAAGTGAGGGCTGCACCTCATGAACTCTTAATATCTTCTCCACTCTATGATTACGATTGTTTGGACTTTTTACTTTTCCTTAAATCTGGGGATCAATACTGCTGCACTGAGGATGCAGCTTTCTTCCTGATAAATTATCTATTTCTTCCATTGGAATACATTTTAATTTGGGAACAAGCATCAATCTTAGAATAAACCCTTCGTGTTCTGCTAGTTGGCATTACTACCTGGCCAAAGGGGAGGAAGATTCTGGAAAGCAAAGGAAAAAGGGCCTGGAGGAGGCAGCCCATCTCCAGCCAGTCTCTCCTGAGCCTGTAGGCCACCAAATCCCTCAGTCCCAAGGGCTAAGGCTGCCAAGGACCTCTCCTTTCAGTAACATCAAAAATGAGATGACATCAGGTTACCCGTTACTAGTGCCTAGAGAGTTGTCAATTACCTTTCAGTCACTTACCCTTTGCTAATTGCAAAATAAACAGACTCCACAGCCTGCCTTCAATGACAGCCTCGTCTCCTGTCCTAATATTTATATCTTAGCCTCCTATTAATTGCATTTCATTGATCATTTCCTGAATACTCTTCTTCCCTTTTGCATTTTCAGTACTCCAATTTTTTTTGTTTTTGTTTTTTTCAAAGAGCGGGCATCAGAGTCAGATTTTCTAAAGGGCCTGCCAGTGCCACACCTGCTATTGTTGATCCTCATACCCTGTAGATCCCTAAGGATGGCTAATCCCCTTAGCAGGAGGCATTGTTTCCAGGGAGAATGGGCTTGTTGGCTTTCCACACCTCTGTTAGAAGCAACAGTGGAGAAGGTTGATGTGGAAGGGAAGTCAGCTGGCAGCAGGTCTAAATGCATCCGTAATCAGAAAGAGTTCCAGATTTCCCTAATTGCTGTTTTTATTCACAGAACTTCTATTTTAAGCGCACACACTCACATGTGGATTGACAGGCACCAGCCACTGTAATGGCTGTGTCTGTCTGTAGCGCCTGCAAACGCTTGTTTCCATGGTGACAGGAGGCACCACAGAAACACAATTATGGTGCTGCTGGGACCAGGGCACTGCCACACCGAGAGGCCTCTCAAGTGTGCGTGTGTGTGTGTGTGTGTGTGCACGCGCGTGCTGGGGGCACAGGGTTGCTGTGGAGTGCGGAGTGTGAAAAAGCCAAGCGGGGAAGGGGTTGGGGAGATAGGCAGAGGGAACATTCGCTGGTACAGAAGCCTGGAGGGTAGTGAAGAGAGGTGATACCTGGATCAGGGGAATGAGAGAAAATTGAAGAAAAAGGGGAATACAGATGGGAAAAGGAAAAGGGCAAACAAAAATGGAAAATTTCTCCTCCCTGCAGAATATTATTGCCCCTCCCTTTGAAAGGTTTATTGTGGCAGAATTATCTCGCATAAATTTTCCAAGTAGAGAAATAGACTTTAGCGAGCAGAGGCAGACGGTTCAGGCAGTTTGGGTGTCAGAGTTTTTCTGTAACTCCAGAGTTGATAGTTTGCTGCCTCCAGCTCAACAGCCCCATCCGGGAGAGGAGACGAATTGCTCCCTCACCCACTGTAGGGTTTTCTGGGCATGTGAAGCCATTAATTCTCCTCTGGGCTCTGCCCAAGGTGGAGGCACCCAGTGTTGTCTCCAAACAATGTCATTTGGTCTGAGTGAATTACGTGTCAGGCAAATGAGGCCTCGTCCAGGTCTCACGGAGGGCACAACTGTTTTTCAGAGACCTTGAAAGGATGCCCAAAGGATTCCATTTTATTAATGATGACTTGGTGAACATTGATTGAAGTCCTATCCTCAGCTGACAGACACCCACCCTAGGGGTCAAGCAACCAAAAGGGAACTTTCTGGGGTTATTCTGTTAGGCTCTGGTTGTAAAAATCAGTGGTTCTCTGGTTCCAGATTGAGCACTTATTGACAACCTACTGTGTGTCAGCAGTTTTCACACAGGCTCGCCTGCACCACTGTAAGTGGTGTTGGCCCCATTTCATAGTGGAAGGCCTGGAGGCTCAAAGTGGTTGAGCAGTTTGCCCATAGTCAAGGACGTCAAGTCAAACCCAGATTTCCAGATTGCAGTTCGTTGCTGTCTCCCGTATTCACTAGTTCTATTTTATGCCAAGAAAAAACTTTTTAAAAAAATTTCTTTGGGTACACAGTAGGTGTATGCATTTATGGGTACGTAAGATGTTTTCGTACACGCATGCAATGTGAAGTGATTACATCATGGAGAATGGGGTATCCATTCCCTCAAGCGTTATCCTTTGTGTTGCAAACAATCCAATTATATTCTTTTAGTTATTTTAAAATGTATACTTAGGTTATTATGGACTATAGTCACCCTGTGGTGCTATCAAATAGTAGGTCTTATTCATTCTAGAAAAAACTTTCTGATGAAAGGATTCAGGCCCAGGAGTCCCCACTGAGCCTGATTCCACTCATGCACTTGGTGATGGAAGGACCATGACATGGTGAGCAGGCCCAGCAGGAGTTTGGCCAAGCTTGGCTCCTAGGCAGAAGTGCTTTCCAGAGATTAACATGCTCCATCAGCCTTAGAAAAGAAAGACTTGGGGAAGGGATTTCCTGTCCATCTCCTGAATTTTCTGAGGAGTTCTGGGTTGGCTCATGCCTGTAATCCCAGCTCTTTAGGAGGCTGAGACCGGAGGATCACTTGAGGCCAGGGATTTGAGGCTACAGTGAGCTGTTATGGTACCACTGCACTCCAGCGTGGGCAACAGAGTGAGACCTTGTCTCTAAAATAATAATAATAATAATAATAAAATAAAGAGTTCTGGACCCTACAGGAAGCTTGGTAGATAAAGCAGACAAAAAAGCAATTCATGGTCGGGCACGGTGGCTCACACCTGTAATCCCTTTGAGGGGCCATGGTGGGAGGATCACTTGAGCTCAGGAGTTGGAGACCAACCTGGCCAACATGGTGAAACCCTGTCTCTACTAAAAATTCAAAAAAATTAGCCAGATGTGGTGGCGGGTGCCTGTAATCCCAGCTACTTGGGAGGCTGAGGCAGGAGAATGGCTTGAACCCGGGAGGTGGAGGTGGAGGTTGCAATAAACCAAGACCACGCCACTGCACTCCAGCCTGGGTGACAGAATGAGACCCTTTCAAACAAACAAACAAAAATAAGTAATTCACACTAATCAATGGACTTTGAACCTTCCTAATCACTTGTAACGTTCCGCAACAGATGTAACTTAGCAATCAGGTTTTAGATTTTCGAAAAATTGTATTCCAAATCCAAAGATTGGCAATGAAGCATCGCTTGTGTTATTTATAGTAATTTTTGTTTTGCTTCGTTAATGTTCACATTGTGATCTCACTGTGGGCCCACTCTGGTTTTAGAAATTAATGGAACTTTAGGTATTCTGACTTCACTAAGTTGAAATTCACTTGAATTGGTTGCCCTTTCTCCGTCCCTCCCTCCCTCCCTCCCTCTCTCCCTCCCTCTTTCCCTCCCTCTTTCTTTCTTTCTTTCTCTCTCTCTCTCCCTTCCTTTTTTTCTTTTCTTTTCTTTCTCTTGAAATAGGATCTCACTCTGTTGTCCAGGCTGGAGTACAGTGGTGTGAATCACTGTTCAGTGCAGCCACGAACTCCTGGGCTCAAGTGATCCTCCTGCCTCGGCCTCCCAAAGCACGGGGATTACAGGCACATGCCACCAGGCCCAGCCTGGTTCCCTCTTTCCTTTGTGAAAAGTGCCTACCCCAGGGGGCTGTGACCTCACCTTAACTCTCTTCCTTTCTGGCCCAGGATCCCTCCGGGTGGGTGTGGTGAAATCTTAAATGAACAATGCATTTCTATAACCATCAGGTACTACTGCAATATTTTATAATTAGAGCTTTTAAATTTCATAGAATTTCAGACTCGGGAAGAGTTTAAAAAAATACATGAATGAAGGGTTCTACCTCACACCCACTAGGATGGCTAGTATAAAATAATCAGAAAATAACAAGTGTTGGCAAGGATGTGGAGAATTTGGAACTCTTGTGCACTGTTGATGGGAATGCAAAATGGTGCTGCCACCATGGAAAACAGGGTGACAATTCCTTAAAAAATTAAAAATAGAATTACCTTGATCTAGCAATTCCATTTCTGGGTTTATACCCCAAAGAATTGAAAGCAGGGTCTCAAAGACATATTTGTATATCCATGTTCATGGCAGCATTATTCACAATAGCCAAAAGGTGGAAGCAACCCAAGTGTCCATTAACAGAAGAATGGATAAATAAAATGTGATATATAATACAATGGATGATTATTCAGCATTAAAAAGGATGGAGCACAGAGGATTCTTAAGGGCAGTAGAACTACTCTGTATGATACTCTAATGGTGGATCCGTGTCATAAATTTGTTCATAGAATGTGCAACACAGAGTGAACCCTAAGGTAAACCATGGATTCTGGGTGGTAATGATGTGGCAATGTAGGTTCATCAGTTGTAGCAAATGTCCCCTCTGGTGCTGGATGTTGATAGTGGGGGAGGCTGTCTGTGTGTCGAGACAGGAGGTCTATGGGAAATCTCCATCCCTTCCTCTCAGTTTTGCTGTGACACTAAAATTTCCCTTAAAAAAAAGTCTATTTTTTTTAAAAGCAAGGAAATTCTGACACATGCTACAAAATGAATGAACTTTGAGGTCATTATGCTAAGCGAAATAAGCCAGTCACACACAAAAAAAACCCACTTTTTATTCCACTTCTATGAGATACCTAGAGCACAGGTCCCCAACCCCTGATTAAGAACTGGGCTGCACACTTTTGATGAATGAAGCCTTATAGCATTATGAAATGGCTCTCTTTGTTCCTAGCAATATTCTTTTCTCTGAAATGTACTTTGTCTATTATTATTATTACCTCTCTGGCTGTCTTTTGATTAGTGTTAGAATGGGATTTTTTTTCCCTATCCATTTACTTTTAACCTATTTGTGTCTTCATATTCAGGACTAGGGCTGGGCATGGTGGCTCACACCTGTAATCCCAGCACCTTGGGAGGCCAATGTGGGCAGATCACTTGAGCCCAGGAGCTTAAGACCAGTCTGGGTAACATGGCAAGACAACTTCTTTAAATAAAAAATTACATTAAAAAAAAAAAAAAAGAAGAAGAACTGGGCTGCACAGCAGGAGGTGACAGGTGGGTGAGTGAACATTACTGCTTGAGCATGCCAGGGATCTAGGTTGCATGCTCCTTAGGAGAATCTAATGCCTGATGATCTGAGGTGGAATGATTTCATTGCGAAACCATCCCCACACCCAGCCCACATCCATGGAAAAATTTTCTTCCAAGAAACTGGTCTCTGGTGCCAAAAAGGCTGGGGACCACGATCTACAGTATTCAAAATTACAAAGACAGAAAGTAGAAGGGGCTACTTCTACTTTTGCTATCATGATCTACAGTATTCAAAATTACAAAGACAGAAAGTAGTTGCCAGGGGGAACAGGGAGTCCGTGTTTTGTTTTGTTTGACACAGAGTCTCCCTCTGTCACCCAGGCTGGAGTACAGTGGTCGATCTCTGCTCACTGCAACCCCCACCTCCTGGGCTCAAGCCATCCTCCCACCTCAGCCTCCCGAGTGGCTGGGGCCACAGGTGCGTACTACTGCACCTGGCTAATTTTTGTATTTTTAGCAGAGATGGGTTCCACCATGTTGGCCAGGCTGGTCTCAAACTCCTGAGCTCAAACAATTCTCCTGCCTTGGCCTGCCCCATTGCTAGGATTACAGACAGGAGCCACCACACTCAGCCAGGGAGTTTATTTTTAATGGATACAGAGTTTCATTTTCACAAGATGAAAACAATTTTGAAGACCAGTGGTGGTGATGGTTGGACAACAATGTGAATGTTCTTAACACTGCTAAATGGTGCACTTGAAAATGGTTTAAGGCAGGAGATCTTTATGTTATGTGTATTTTACTACGGAATAAAAAAAATAAAGGCGTATCTCCTATTTGTCCCAAGTAGATGGGATTTTGTTATATTTTCCACAGCACACTTTGAGTTGTAATATGTTTTTCCCAGAATCACAGAAGAGCCAGTGTGCTCAGGTCCAGCTGACTTAGTGCCAGAACTGCTCAGAGAATCCTTCATGTCCAGTTGAAGAGGGACCAGGCCGCCTGCATGTGGTTGCCTTTGCGGAAACAAAGGTCATTTTCAGCCCTTACTGCAGGGTACCACATTGCAAAAACTCACTGCTCTCCAGCTGTTAAGATTTGAATAAGGTAAATGACCATGATTGGCCTTTCGCCACCGGGATTTGTTCGCAGTGAATCATCAGCACTTGACTGAGGAGCCAGCTCAGCATCTTTTTAAAAGTAAAAAAGAAAATTCAGTTCCTTCCCTTTTAGCCAAAAATGCTATGAGTCAGTACTTTGGCACTGGGAGTGGAAAGCAGTGAGAAACGAGTGGGCCTTTGGGATCTGACGGGAAAGGATAGCTCAGGGACAATATTGTTTATGGATTGGCTGTCATGCGTTTGCTAAGCAATGGCAGTGGCTGTTTAGAAGCTTTCTGCGCCTCACCCCATTCACATGTTCTCTTTCTGGCTGTCTCATTTCTGAACCCCATGCAGAGATCAGCTGACATCCCTCTTCTTCCATGAAACCTCATTGATTAGTCCTTCCCCGGGTCTCCTGAATTCCGGGCTGTATTCTTTTACTTTTAATAGTCATTGCAAAGTCGCTTGGCACTTCGTTTACAGCCCTTGGGCTACTGCCTTTCTGTGGGTAAGGGTTGTCTTCCAGGTGGAGAATCTTTCTCCAGACCAAAAACATAGCTTCTGTTTTGTGGCCTCATGGCTTAGCAGAGATCTGTATGTGAGATTGGGTACTGGGAACAGCTTGGCAAGTTATTAAACTCTGCATAGCCCAGCTTTCTCATTTTAAAAATAAAGACAACTACCATTAAAGGAAGATCGTGTTTTCAGGGTAAGATAAGACAATATAGGTAGAGCACTTAGCACTGTGGCTGGTGCTCAATAATTGGTGGTTATTACTCTTACTAGTAAGGTGATAGGTGTGTATTCTGTTTGGGAGTTAACCTGAGTTTACTACCCTTTTAGAAGATAGTTCCATCATTCTGATAATTCATGACATTGTCATTTTGTAATATCTTTGTGTGAAATGCGGCCTTTAGAGAAAAAAAGGTGTGGAAATCTAACGTTATCTCTTCAGTGTAAGTTTGAGTTTCCTGGAGGTCTAGTGACACCAAGTGGCGAAATGTGATATTACATGTTGGCTGTTTGAGAGTGTTCAAATTCTATTTCATTGGTAAAATAGCAAATTATTCTGCTGTGTATGATTTCTGAGTTTTCCTCTCTTAATTACAATCTAGTCTTGAGTGAGAATGGAAAGAATATTATAAGAGTACTACATGTAGACTTATTGAATGAAAAACTGGAATTCTAGACCGGGCGCGGTGGCTCACGCCGGTAATCCCAGCACTTGGGGAGGCCAAGGTGGGTGGATCACTTGAGCCCCGGAATTTGAGACCAGCCTGAGCAACATGGTGAAACCCCATCTCTACTAAAAATACAAAAATTAGCCGGGCGTGATGTCGCGCGCCTGTAATTCCAGCTACTTGGGAGGCTGAGGCAGGAGAATAGCTTAAACCCAAGAGGCAGAGGTTGCAGTGAGCCGAGATCGTACTACTGCACTCCAGCCTGGGTGACAGAGCGAGACTCCGTCAAAAGAAAGAAAAGAAAAGAAAAAAAACTGGAATTCTAAATTGCACAAAGCAGAAAATCGATTCTTAATGCTCAAGTGTTTTCTTCATGTATTATTTATATCCTGTCAATACAGTGACATATTTGAAATTGACACCAATTTATAATGGATCGTTAGTAATACTTCCTTCATATTTCTTTCAGGGACAATGACATTCTGCTTATTATCTACCCAGTCTGTAAAGAAAGCTGACATTTGAATACTCACAGAACTCTTGTTGACAATGTAATTATGCCTACTGTGTAGAGGACGTTAGTCCTATTAACTTAGGATGGCTTCCGAACCTTGACTTTCTTCATGGGGAAAGAAATGAACAACTTTCCATTATTTGCTATGCCACTGAGACAACATCTGGGCCTGGAGTTAGTGCTTGAACATGGAGCTGTTCTTGGGTGTATGACACCATTATTAGGTACTGAAGAGCAGACCAGGGTTGATGAGCTGGGATTTTCTAAACCTAATCATTTGTTCTCAGCCTTCTTCATGTCACTGCCAACATTCATCTCTGGCTGTGATCTGGCCTTATAGGTAATTTCCTCATTCATTATTCGAGGTATTGTGTGGAATAAAAAAAAAACATAGCCCATCAGACCCGTCTGAATACACCTGATGATCAGTATTAAATGTATGCATTTCTGTACTTTAATTAGCAAATACCTAATATTGGGGCAATGGAGAACCATGTGCTCAAGTCAAAAGGGCTTCGTGATAGTCATTCACCAAAATGTAGCTCCTCAGAAAGAGTCCTTGGACTCACCAATCCTTTGCTTGCCCTCAGGCCACTTATTTGGGGTGAGCTGGGAGTGGCTGACATACCCTCCCCTCCTGCCCATCCCAAGGAAGGAGTGCAGAAATGCAGACGGCAGATTGCTCAGGGGGAAACTTGCCCAATCTGCCCAGACACTCTGAGTTGGGAACATAATCAGCTGGCATTTATGAGGCTCACAGTTCTGTATTCAGCTTCCTGATATGCATGAAGTAACTTATATATTTGGAACAGTTGATAAAATTTGAATTTATCTATCTCTCTCTGTATATATACACACACACATACATGAAAAATACAGCATTTTATTTTTGTCATTTCTTAACATCTGGAGTGGATGCAAGTTTCACAAATGAAGCTTTTTGAATTATTTCTGATGCAATTCCTTAAATAATAAAATCCAGATTCCACTAAGGCTTAAGCTCTCTATATCCTTCCTGAGGCTTTGTTAATTCTTTGAGGACACTGTGCTTATGATTGCCAATGCCGTGGTCTGTTCATTTGTGTTGACTGAAAGCGTAACTTAGTGCAGCGTCCAGCCAGGCATGCCTCGCTTAAAACCTCAGGGAAGCTGAAGTGCTGGGAGGACCTTTCTCAGGGTCACTCACAGAATTCTGCCTCGAGTTCACAGGCTTAAGCATCATCTGCTAAGGGTTCACCAACATCCCTGCCCAGAAGTGTTGCTGAGGCTGTTAGGGAGGAGACGGTGAGCACTGTACCAGCCTCGGCAAGATGCTGAGGCAGCAGCGTGGCCAGGAGCTTCCATCTGGGCTGCAGCTGCTCCGAAGTCACCTCTCTCTCTGTAGCACCACGTGCCTGTGCTGTCCTTCCTTACTTGCCCACACCCTTCCTGCCATCCCTGGACTGATCAGAGCTGGTCAGGACTGACCTCCTTTCTCCTCTCACCCTGCCTCCAAACTCACCCCTACAATGCTTTGAAAAAGAACCCTACCTGCATGTCATCTTTTGGGGCTGGCTTGGAACCCGTAGGAAAACAGTGAGCTCAATCTGCTAAACAATTGATGCTGTGGGAGACTGGAGGAGTTCCCTGGAGGACTGGCTCCCCTCTGTGTCATTGCCTAGTGGCCCAGTGATAAGCCACAGAGGCTACTGCCATTGAGGAAATAGGTCGGAGGATGTGATTCTCTGACACATTACAGGGAGGCTTGCTTTGGCTTTGCAGCTGGTAGTGCACTGTGGAAGTTTCCAAATCACAAGTAGATGGCCACTCTCAGAGCGGATAGGGCTCCCTACCCTGTTGAGTTGGCACACAAAAGGCGAGGGAGGGTGGCCCAGATGTCATTAGACATCAGGTTTCCACTGGTAGGAAATCCTTCTGGTGATTTCAGGTGAGTTAGGGCAGAGCCATGAAGGAATCAAGGGAGGAAGCCTGAGCAGATCTGTATGATGCCTCCACCCAAGATTTCCTAGGGAAAACTCATCCTCCTGCTCAGGGCACAGTCATGCCTCCTCCTTTTATCTCCAGTTTCTGAGCCGTTTTATACCAAGTCATGCTGCCAGAACTCTGGTAGCAAGTGGGGTGGGCGGGGGGGCTGACCTCCAGCTCCCTGGTCTCACCTTGGAGCTGGTGGAAGAGGATAGCGTCCTTCGTGGGCTGTGTGGTGGGGACTTGTCCAGGAACAGTGAGTGGACCCTCAGTGTCGCCTCCCTGCACCTTGTTGCCCTTGTGTTTCTAGCACCCCAGGTTGGCACCGTGACCAGCTAGATGGTGCCATGAACTGAGGTCTCCAGCCTGATGCGGGTCAGACCCCCTTTTCTTCTTTTCAGTGGCAAAGGTGAAACTCATCTCTGGTTCTCCAGAACAGCTCATAAGTGTTTGTTCCTGCCCAAGCCTACTGGTCCCTCACACCGTGTCCTCTGCCTCGTCCATACCACAGGCTGCACCTGCCCTCCTGCTCCTGGCTCTAGGCAGCTCAGTGGTGCTGTTTCTGCAGCATGGATGGATTGGTGTAAGCCCTGACCTAGTCTTTGGTCATGTAGTGTTTACAGTTGTGCACAGGTGTTGTGCCCTTGGGGACCTTACACAAGCTCTGCCCTCATTTTTTTCACAGCACACTAAGCATGGAAATGGCACCTGCCTCAAAGAGCCGTTGACAGAAATGAGATCATTGAGCTGAAGTTCTTAGCACCATTTCTGGTATGTTCATTTTCTAGGGCCTCCATAACAAGGTACCACATACTGGGTGCCTTAAACAACAAATATTTATTTTCCCACAGGGCTAGAGGTCAGAAGTCTGAGATCAAGGTGTTGGCAGGATTGGTTCCATCTGAGGCCTCTATATTAATTTGTTCTTACACTTCTATAAAGACGTACCTGAGACTGGGTAATTTATGAAGAGGTTTAGTTGGCTCACGATTCTGTGAGCTGTACAAGCTTCTGCTTCTGGGGAGGTCTCAGAAAACTTACAACCATGGCAGAAGGTGAAAGGGAAGCAGGTACACTTCACATGGCCAGCAGGAGAGAGAGAGCAAGTGGGGAAGCATTACACACTTTCAAACAACCAGATCTCATGAGAACTCACTATCACAAGAACAGCAAGGGGGATATCTGCCCCCAAGATCCAATTACCTCACCATGTCCCTCCTCCAAAATTGGGAATTACAATTTGACATGAGACTTGGGTGGGGACGTAGAGCTAAATCATATCAGCCTCTCTCCTGGCTTGCAGGTGGGCACCTTTCCCTTGTGTCCTTACAGGGTCTTCCCTCTGCATCTGTCTGTGACCAAATTCCCTCTTTGTGTAAGGACAGTGGCAAGGTCAGATTACAGCCCACCCCACTGACCTCATTTTAAAGTAATCATCTGTGTCAAGGTCCTTTCTTCAAATGCAGTCACATTCTCAAGTACTCGGGGTTAGGAATTCAACATATGAATTTGAGGGGGGGTCAATTAGGCTTGTGATCTCTAGCAAATAACAAATGCTCAACAAATGTTAGTTAATTTTTCCTGGGCAGTTATTCTAAACTTTTGTCATTTTGTTTTATTTGTTTTATTTTCTATTTTTATTTTTATATGTCTATTTGCTACTTAGTAAATGACCCTTCCTCCTATATTTTTTTGCAGAAAAATGAGGTACCAGGGCATAAACTCATTCAACTTGCAAACTGTTCTTCCCTCTCCTTTGCCCCAAACCTCACCGATATCATCCCTTTCCTGCCAGTCTCAGAAAGGGGGGTTTCTCTGTCCCTGCTCCAGGTTCATCCTCACTCCTCTGTGCTCTGACCTCCTCCGGGACCCTGAGCCAGCCCCTGCTCCCTCTTCCTCGCATCTTCAGTTTTGTGCCATCTTCTCCATCCTTAACCTGTCTGCAGGATCAGGTTCCCCGTTCCTTGGCCCTGCCTGTCCTTCCAGCAGCTGAGCTCTCTCTTTCTGCCTTTTCTCATTGGAGCTTTTGAAGGAAAAGCCTACATTCTGTTCTCTCCTTTTTGTCGTTCATTCATTTATTCATTCATTTGTTGGGCACCTTCTTTTCGCCAGGCACTGCGCTAGGCATTTGGAATCTAAAGATGTGTATTCATAGTCCCAAGACCAGAGAAGAAAACAGATCATTGTAATATAATGAGGTGTGTGACATGCCTTGTTAGAGAGGAGCCCAGTGGGCCCTATAGGAGGACTTAGGCACATCTGGCCCAATCAAGGCATAGACCGAGGTGCGAGCTGCAGGGGAGAGCTTCCCAGAAGAGGCCCCTGCTCTGAGTCCTGAAAATTAGATGGGCCATGAGCATGGGGAGGTCTTCCCAGCAGAGGCAAAAGCCTATAAGCAGGAGGCCTGGGATCCTCCAAATGGGTGGTATTTTCTTTCCTCCCCTTTGCTCCTCAGCTCACTGGCCTCTGCATGTGCCTCGCCATTGAAAGGATTTCATCGGGGTTACACTGGACCCCCACTAAGTGGCCTGGAGAACGCAGTGTGTTCTTTATCTAATGGACCACCTCCCCTCCTTCTGCCTCTCCTCCCTTAGCCCCACCCTCACTTGCCATCCTCATTCCTTTCTCATCTTTCTTTCTCTGTCTTCTTCAAGGAAGCTCCTCTGCTGTGGGCCCCAGAATGTACTGGGAGCTGACTCAGGCAAGTGGGTTATTAGTGATGTCAGCAAAGGACAGGAGGAAGAGCAGGCATAGGGATGTGGGAATAATAATGCATTTGTACAGCATGAGGACTGGGAGTTTTGTGACTGGTGATATGCAGTGGACAGAGGAGATGAGAGAGAAAGGTCAGGACTGCACCAGGAGGCTGCGTGTCATCAGGATACAGGATACAGGGCATGCTTGAGCCACGATGGTCTATGGGATGGGGCCTCCCTTTTCCTCATTCCTCACATCAAGTTAGGTTCAAGGGTCCCTTGTTTTTACGCTGTAGCCATCTTTTGAGTCCTTGTTTTTACACTCCCTTGTTTTTCCACTCTAACCATCTTTTGAGTCCACCTCACTGCAGTATTCATCATGCTTCCTTCCCACTCTGTCTCAGTGCTGCCCCCCACCCATCTCCTTGATATCTCTCTAACATGCCACCTGCTTCTTGTCACTTCTCTCTGTGTGCCAACCTCTGTTGACTCCACATATCAATGCAGAATACCTCCAGGGCTTTCAGGAATGTTTGTAATCAGACAATTGATAAGCAAATAGTTATTGGATACTACGTGTGTAGCTCTGAGGTAGTGAGCTTCTCTGTTTGTCTGTCTCTTTCTCTACACACACATGAGCTGAGCACTTAGTAAGCAGTCAAGACCTCATGTCAAGGCTGAGGCAGGAGGATTGCTTGAGCCTGAGAGGTCAAAGCTGCAGTGAGCTATGATTGCATAGCGACACCCCATCTCTAAAAAAAAATAAAGGCTACCTGTCAAATGGTTGATTAAGAATCTACATGAGGAAAGAACTTGCTGAAAGATGTTTGAGAGCCACAGAAAGGACCTCAGATGAAGGAGGAGGAGAGAAATATCTAGGTGGTAGATAGGACCAGTTGGAGGTATGCTGAGCCACAGAAATGGTTGAGCTGTGGGACAAGGATGGGCATCCAAGTCTGTGGTCACCAATCAATGAATGTGAATTTTAAGTCAGCAGTTGCAAAGGAGAAGCTCCTGGGAGTGCAGTTAATGAAGAATTGGAAGGATTTAGTCTAGACATAGAAAGGAAGTCCAAGATAGGATTATTAGCTGGTAGAAGACAGGAATTATTTGTAACTTGCTCCCTGTCCTTGTGCAAAAAAAAAAAAAAAAAAAAAAAAAAAGACAAAAAAAAAACCAAGGTCCAGGGATGGGATTTCATCCCAGAGTTGTGTTAGCAGCTCCAGAGCCCAGCATTGACAGGGAGAGTGCCTTTACTATGGACTTTTTTTTTTTTGAGATGGAGTTTCACTCTTCTTGCCCAGGCTGGAGTGCAATGGCACAGTCTTGGCTCACTGCAACATCTGCCTCCCAGGTTCAAGCAATTCTCCTGCTTCAGTCTCCCAAATAGCTGAGATTACAGGCATCCATCACCATGCCTGGCTAATTTTTGTATTTTTAGTAGAGACAGGTTTTCACCATGTTGGCCAGGCTGGTCTCGAACTCCCAACCTCAGGTGATCCACTTGCCTCAGCCTCCCAAAGTGCTGGGATTCCAAGCGTGAGCCACTGCGCCTAGCCTACTATGGACTCTTGATGAAAGCATGCATCTTCCTGTCTTCTTGTATCTCATCATTTCTCAGGGGAGTGTCATCAAGCTCTAAGCCTTAGCTTCGGTGTTATGTCCTTCAACCTAAAATGGGAACTAGTGTGCATGTGTTGTTCCAAATGGCAGAGCTCTTGTGCAGAGTCCAGAGAACACCCTTTTAATTCTTTTCTTCTTTTTCAGTGCCTCAGTTACATTGAAGCCAATCAATCATTCTCTGCCTACCTCACTGGCAAAAATTATTCAAGAAAATGGTATCCTGATAACAGACTACCCTGACATAGCACAGTCAATTGTGGAAGAGTGGAAATCTTATAACTTCAGTTGCTTGTTTGAGCTACACAGTGCTAAAGAGCTGAGTTTAACTCACTTTTCTTTTTAACTGAACTGAGTGTATTCCTGGGGCATCTGCTCTTGCCTGTCAAGTATGTTACCCTAACAAATGTGTAGCTTGTTTCTCTGTTACTCCATGGGCCCTTTGCTGCTTCCATGGCCCTGGCTGTTCATAGGTAGCCCAGTCTCATCTCCGTTCTGCCACTGCCCCATGTGCTAACTGAGGCTGGTGATTAACATTTAGGGCACTGAAATGAGGCTACTCTTTCTGCTTTTGACCTCACCAATTCTGCCCACAAGATATCTGTGATTAACTGTCTTAGTTAATTTTATGCTGCTATAATAGAATACCTGAGGCTGAGTAATTTATAAAGAATAGAAATTTGTGTATCACAGTTCCGGAGGTTGAGAAGTCCAAGATCAAGGTGCCTGCAGATTAGGTGTCTGGTAAGCGTCCAGTTTCCACTCCCAAGATGGCATCTTGAAGGCTGCATCCTCCAGAAGGAGGAACACTATTCTTCACACGGCATAAGAGCAAAGAGCCGAGAGAGAGAGCCCACCGCCAACAGCCCTTTTGTGAATGCATTAAACGCACCCATGACTGTGGAGCCATCATGGCCTAATCACCTCTTAGAGGCCCCACCTCCCAATATTGATACATTGGTTATTAAATTTCAACATGAGTTTTGGAGGGGACAAACATTCAAACAGTAGGATTAACCATTTTTATTTTTTGGCAAAATATTAGAAGTGGGATTGGCTAGAAAAATCCTACCATTCAAAAAATGCTAATATCATTAGGCCTGATACATTAAAGCAAAGTGAATGGTCTCAAATGTGGGAAAGTGGCGCTTCTGATATTGCTCTTCACAACTAATTTCTGGATGGAGCCACCAATGGAGAACAATTCTTTAATTGTTAGGAAGATTAGCAAAACCTAGGAAAGCTAGGCAGCTTTGAAAAGAAAAAGTGCGAGGGCTCGGTCCCTTAATAGAAAGGAGAAAGAGACCTTTAGATTGTGAGAGACCTCAAACAACGTCGTAGATCATTTGGCTGCTATAACAAAATACCGCAGACTGAGTGGCTTATAAAAAACAGAAATTTATATCTCACAGTTCTGGAGGCTGGGAAGTACAAGATCAAGACATCTTGGTGAGGAATCATTTCCTGGATCAAAGGTAGTATCTTCTTGCTGTGGAAGGGGAAAGGCAGCCCTCTGGGGCCTCTTTTATAAGGTCACTAATCCCATTCATGAGGGCTTCACTCTCATGCCTAATCACATCCCAAAGGTGCCACTTTTCAGTACTATTACATTGGGGGTTAGGATTCAACATACACATTCTAGGGGGAACACAAGCGTTTATCTCATAACAAACAATTAAGTCACCACTGATTTTGCCCCTTTGGCAACTGAGTCAGTGTGTGTTGGGTGGAGGGCCAGCATTTCTTAGGGAAAGAGGAACCCTGACAAGGAAACATGCCATTTCTTGTGAGCACACTGGACAAGTTTCCCAGGGCTGCCTTAACAAAGTATCACAAACTTGCTTAAAACAACAGAAATGTATTATCTCACAGTTCTTGAGGCCAGAAGTTCATAATCAAGGTGTCAGTAGAGTTGTGTTTCCTCCCAAGGCCCTGGAGAATTCTTCCTTGTCTCTTCCAGCTTCTGGTGGCTCCAAGCATCCTTGGCTTGTGGCTACCTCACTTCAATCTCTACCTCCACATTCACATGGCTTTCTCCTCTCTGTCTTCTTTTCTGTATAAGGACACTTGTCACTGGATTTAGGGCCAACCTGTTAACCTAGGATGATCTTACCTCAAGATCCTTAACTTTTTCCAAATAAGGTCACATCTGCAGGTACTGGAGGTTAGGACTTGGATGTATCTTTGTGGGAGCCACCATTCAACCCATTACACACCAATGGAATCAGGACTTCAGACACTCACATTATGTGTCCTAACTGTTGGTTCAAAAACTATGCTCATTATAGTCGCAGGAGAAGTGAAAATTCCCTGAGACACTGCACCCTTGTTACATATGGTAGTAATTTCCCTGATTTTTATCTTCTTTTAACGTGTAGCATTTTACACCAGACCCTAGGAAATTTGCTGGAGAGGTTGTGCTTTGTTTTGAACTGTAAATGAGCATTTTGTTTCCTTGTTGGTTGGCTGGTTGGTTAGGATGTATTTGGGAGAATGCCATGGGTTGGGAGGGTCGGTACAGTCCTGAGAAAAACTCTTTTTCTTCAGTTTGCGCTCAAAGGCCATTGTTTGTAGAGATGTCCTCTATGCTGGGACCAGGTAACGTTTTTTCTTCTTGTTTTGTTCTTTCATTTTTTTTCTCTTATAAAGTAAGACTGAGAATCTATGATCTGCTGAGAGAATTACTTGCAAATCAGAAACTTGGTGTGTCAGTACCCAGTCTTGCAGCCCTGCTTTGTGAGAGAAGAATTGCAGCTGCCCCTTGTAATTGAATTTCAGAGAAATTCCAATAAATCAACAATCAGGTGGGCTATAATATAATGCTATTGTTTTATTGTCAGTGTGCAGGCTGTTAGTGCTAATTTGACTTTCTGCCATAGACTTGTAGACAGTAGTAATTGCAAGTAGGAGCAACTTCATCTGATGTTCAGGAAAAGGAAGCTATGGGGAATTCTGCTGGAGGAAGTGTCAGATGAAGGTGCTCTGTAGAGAGCCGAAAGCCCAAAGAGGTGACCCTCACTGGTCACCGCTGTTGCTCATGCTGTGTTGAGTTTTGCGGCATTAAGTATGTCCACAGTGTTGTGCAACCACCACCATCATCCATCTCCAGAACTTTTTCATCTTCTTCAACTCAAGCTGCAGGCTCATTAAACACTATCTCTTTATTCCTCCTCACTCCAGCCCCTGGCAATCATCATTCCACCTCTTGTCTCTATGAATTTCACTATTCTAGGTACCTCATATAAGTAAAATCATACAATATTTGTCTTTTGTGATGGACTCATTTCACTTAGCATAATGACCTCAGGATTCGTCCATGTTGTAGCATGTGTCAGAATTTTCATTCTTTTTAAGGCTGAATAATATTCTCTTTTATGGTTATGTCGTATTTCGTTTATCCATTCATCCATCAATGAATATTTGGATTGTTTCTACTTTTTAGTTACTGTGTATAGTGCTGCTATTAACATGGGTGCAGAAATATCTGTTAAGATATTGCTTTTAGTTCTTTTGGGCATGTACCCAGAAGTGGAATTGCTGGATTGTATGGGAATTCCACACTTAATTTTTTTTGAGAAATCAGCATGCTGTTTTTCACAGTGGCTGCATCATTTTTTATTCCCACAAGCATTTCACAAGAGTTCCAATTTCCCCACATCCTTGCCAACACTTGTTATTTTCTGTTTTCTGTTTATTTGTTAATAATGGCCACCCTAATGGGTGGCAACCCATTTCCATTTTTAAATGAATTGTATTTTCAAAAATGTTTTTTCATATGTTTCTTGTTTTGTGTGTTTGTTTTGTTTGTCTCTTTACCTTGAGCTTTCTGTTATTCCTCAGCATTTCCTGAGCTCCTGACACCTTGTTTCAAATGTCTAGGAACTCTCCCTGTGGCCCTCCTGTCTTTGGAATGAGAAGTTCAGATCCCTTACAGTCTCTTATTGTTCTTGTTTTTATCTGTATATGGCTCTGAACAGTATTTCTAAGGTTGGGCACAGCACAAAACAAAACGGCTGAGAGAGAGAGTGAGAGAACACAAGTGCTGTACTCCACCCCTGAGAGTGGAAGGGGTCTGGATGCAGAGGGATTAAGCATAGTTGATTCTCAGTGGCTTCCAGTCAGTCCTCCTAGAAGAGGAGAGGAGCAGTGTAGTTTCTTAACCGTTCTTTAGCTGCTTTCTGATGAACTTTTCTTTGTGGGAGGACATTTCAAGGTTTCCCTGAGAAAGAATTTTCTCTTTCTGTCCTTTGCACAGCAACTGGTAAACTGAAATCCTTAAAAAAGTAAATATTTTTAAATGTGGAAACATCGCTTACAACCAAGTGAATAACATTTGTCTAGCAAAGAGCGTGGCACTATCAGATGGAATTAGGGCCACATGCACACAGTACAAAAGCTCCAGATGCTCGTGTTAATTCAGTTAAATTTGAGTCAAAGAATCAGTGGAGGTGGTCCTTTGGACTGACTGGTCATATAAATACAGACGGCCAATGCATGCCCGGCCTGGCTCATTGATCAAACAGAATAGAGATTTATTGACATATACAGGAATATTATTTTTCTACTGAAAGATGGCTATGTGTGGTACATATTTCTAAAATTATTGGCATAATGAATGACATATTCATGAGGTACCTGTCCTGTGTTCAGAAGACTGTTAGGTAGAGAAAGAGTAAAAAACTGCACTGGTGATCTCAGAACAGTGTCTTCTAGGGCACGGTGTAAAGGAACTTGCAGATTTCATGTCAGAGCAACTTAAGTTATGGCTTAAGTCAGTGGTCAGCAAACGTTTTCTGAAAACGGCCAGAGAATAAATATTTTAGGCTTTGTGAACCATATGATCTCTGTTGCAACTACTCAACTCTGTCTTTGTATCTGGAAAGTTGCCGTGGACATTGTGTAAACAAATGAGCGTGGCTGTGTTCCTAAGATTTTATTCATGGGCACTGAAATTTGAATTTCCTACCATTTTTACCTGACACAAAATGTGATTATTCGCTTGAGTTTTTTTTTTTTTTTCAACCATTTTAAAATGTGAAAACCATTCTTAGCTCAAGGGCTGTACAAAAAGATTTGGCCCATAGATTTCAATTTACGGAACCCGTGGAAGTCATAGCTTCCAAGAATGTTTCTTTTTGATGCTCAGATTTTTGTATGTGTAGGAAAACTTGGATGCAAGCAAAATAAAAAGTATGTTCTAGCAAATCGTTTACAAAGATTTGAATTTATGAGATGAAAACAAATATTTCCGGCCACATGCCTCAGTGTAATTTGGTTTGCTGATTTAATGTCTTCCTGAAGGCAGAATTTTAGGTAGCAAAGAGAGCCTGCCAAGTAGGAATGGAAGATGGGAGTTTAAAACCTCTAGCACTGCCTATGAAATCTTAAATCCTGCATTCATGCAATTTGCATGTTCATTTCCTCTTTTACAAAATGCTCCTGGAATTCTTATGGTTTCATTGTTAGTGAAAGTTGTTTCTTTTTTTCCCCTTCACAATCCTATATTACAGATTCTCCAAACCTGGCACTTCACGGCATATTCCTTTTGAATGTCTTTAATTCTGCAATTTTATACACCCCCTTATCTTCAAAATTTAATTAGTTTCCAGAAGTTCTGCAGAGAAAATGGGCCATAATAATTCTTGATTATTGCCACTTATCTTCTTATAATGTGATACAAGAGGACTTTATTGCATTTTTAAAGTAGTTTTAATCTGAAAAAGATGGTCCTCTCCAAGTTTAACTTCATACAGCAGTAATAATTTAACTACTATTTCCTGGTTCTAGAAGTATTTTTCTATCTAAAAAAAAATTGCTTCTCTCAAATTATTATACTGCCATTGTATTAGTCTGTTTTCACACTGCTATCAAGACATACTCAAAATTGGGTGATTTATAAAGAGGTTTAGTTGACTCACAGTTCTGCGTGGCTGGGGAGGCCTTAGGAAACTTACAACTGTGGCAGAAGGGAAAGAGGCATGTCTTACATGGCTGCAGATGAGAGAGAAATGCGTGAGAATGCAGGAAAAACTACCATCTATAAAACCATCAGATCTCATGAGAATTCACTCACTGTCACGAGAACAGCATGGGGGAAACCACCCCCATAATCCAATCATTTCCCACAGGTCTTTCCCTAAACACCTGAAGATTACAATTCAAGATGAGATTTGGGTGGGGATACAAAGTCTAACCATATCATCTGTGATAATAATTTAACTACTTCATGGTTCTGGAAACACCTAGAACATTGAAGTTCTAAGTTATCATTGACCAGACCAATGCCAGAAATTTCATACCCTTTAACTTCTCAGCATAAACCAATTCTTGATAATCCTGGTCTTCACATTCACAAAATATGGCCAAGCAAATCTTCCTATTATGTCTCCTACCCTACCAAAACATTCAATAAGAGTGTCTAGTAAATTGCAGAATTAAAATATTTCCATTGTTCCCCGCTGTACTACCTGTACAAGCTCCTCAGCATGGTGATAAAGATGCATTTGGTTTTTAGTGTCTCAAGCGTAGTAGGCTCACAAGAAAATTCACCTCCCCAGTTCGCCCTTTGCAAGTTTCGTTTGTAAGTCATGAAACAAAAGAGCTAGAAGAGACATTGTTCATTTAGTATAATTTATCATTTTAAAGAAGACAAAACCGGCACTCAGGAGATGTTAGGCTCACACTGTGAGTGATTTACAGACTCAAGATGAGGAGAATCCAGTTCTGCTGATTCGCTGCAGTGCAAGGTCCTGCCCGTGATTCACTTGTTCTTGGGGCATTGTCATGATTCCTTGTTTCTATCTTAGAAGTCAAGGAGGTGTCCTATAAAGGCTTTCCTGTTCTTAGTTCACTCTTCTGAATATATAATGTAAACAACTAACAGTGAACAAAGCAGAAAAGACAAAGAGACATAAGAGAGTCCAGATAATCCAGAGTCTGTACAAACAACTCTTTCATACAATCAGGAATTGGTCATGGTGGCATAAGTAGTAACTGGCATAAATGTAAAATGAATAAAGACCATATGTTTGCCTTTCTTCAGGTTGGCAGAACATATGTATGTTACCAGAATTTCCTATGCTTTAGAGTTTTTCTCTAAAACCCTCTGAAACTTAACTAAGCTCAATGGATAAATGAAGCCTTTAACAGTTGTTTTGTAAAAAATTTTTATTTCTGTATATTTCTGTGTGCATGAAAAATACACGCCTGTATTAATTTGTTAAAACTTCTGTAATAAATAACCATGATCTGAGTGGCTTAAACACAAAAATGTATTGTTTCACATTTCTGAGGACTGGAGGTCCAAGAGAAAGGTATCAGCAGGGTTGGTTTCTTCTGAAAGCTGTTAGGGAGAATCAGTTCCAGGCCTCTCCCCTAGCTTCTGGTGTTTGCTGGCAATCTTTGGTGTTCCGTGGCTTACAGAAGCATCTTCCAACCTCTGCCTTTATTTTCACGTGCCATTCTTCCTGTGTCTTTGTCCAAGCGTCCTTTTCTTATAAGGCCACCAGTCATACTGATTTAGGGGCCTGCTCAACTCCAGGATGACCTCATCTTAACTAATTACATCTGCAGTGACCCTATTTCCAAACAAGGTCATATCCTGAGGTACTGGGAATTAAAACTGTGACCTATAAGTTTTGGGGGGCACAGTTCAACCCACAGCAGCACCCTTCACTGAGATACTGCAAAAAATAAGATAACTATTTTGTTCACTGTAGAGTTTCATATAGACACTTCTTGATCTGAAAAATTTTTGTGAACAGTTCATGTGTTTGGACACTGAAGGGCAGTATAACACTACAAATAATTGCAAAAAGAAGTTTATGGCTTGATTGCTTTAGAAATTACATTATCATGGTGATTTTGTTTAAATGCATGTATAACTATGGCTATCATGTATGATGATTTTAACCTTATTTATGTCTGATTACACTTAATATTAAAGTCAGACTTAAAACTTGTGGATAACACATTGAAGTTTGTCTAAATCAGAAACAAGGAGAGAACTTTAATTTTGAGATTTGCATTGAATGACTCTGCCTTTTTTGTGGTTTTAAACCTTTAAATTGCTGTTGATTGTGGTAGTTCGTGCTTAGATCTTATTTCCTTTAGCATCAAGGAAGTTATGATTGGCGTGGACAAATGTTTCCGCCTCGAGGGAATTTTCAATCATCTACTTGTCAGGTACTTGAAAAGAAAATATTTCAGGGGATGCAAGGGGAAAGTTCATCTTAATTTAGTTATTGGACTGTATTCTTCACATGTAAAAGAAAATGGATAATATACAGAAGGAAAGAAAATATGATTTTCATGCACTTTGGTCAATGTTGATTGCAGTTCTAATGCCTTATGGTTGTCTGAATCTAACAGCTGTTAGACCAGAATAATTTTCACTGTAAAACCAGTACAAGGAAAGGACAAACTGGAAACCACTGATTTGTTTTGCTTTCTGTTCCGTGATAGTTGACTCTGAGAGTAATCTTGGAAGTTTATGTTTTACCAACATTAACTTAAGGGCTATATTGCTGTTATTTGCTTTTCTCTGAACACTCGGATTGGGCCTGACATGTCCGTGCATTATCTCATCAAATTCTTTCCATCATCCTGGGAGGTAGATGCAATGTTATCCTCCTTCTCTCTGTGAAGGAATGTGTTGAGTAGGTGACTCAAGTCTCCCATTCGTGGAATTGAGTTTTAAACTTAAGTTTCTCTGACTCCAGAGCCTATACTCAAAACCTCTATTATATGCTGTTCTATATTGCTGCATTGTTTAAAGTGAATTGGAATATAAAAATATGTAAACATGAGCATGTTCTCATCCAAACAACAAAAGCATCTTCCTGTGCTAGGTAGATGTTCTGTACATAAATGGACTGGACCACTAGGGACATTCAGAGCCAATCATGACATCGTGAGGGAAGGCCATCAGTAATATGAGAAAAGCTTGTAGAAGAAACAAAGAATCATGTCAACTCATTCCAGATTTGTGAGAAACCCAATAAATAAAAATCAACCATTAGAAATTATTTGTGAAAAGCTCTGATTTTTTTTGGCCAGGCATGGTGGCTCATGCCTGTAATCCCAGGAACTTTGAGAGGCTGAGGCAGGAGAACTGGCTTGAGTCCAGGGGTTCAAGACCAGCCTGGGCAACATAGTGAGACCCCATGTCTACAAAAAATTTAAAAATTAGCCAGATGTAGTAGTAAATGCCTGTAGTCCCAGCTCCTGGGGAGTCTGAGGCAGAGGATCACTTGAGCCCAGGAGGTTGAGGCTGCAGTGAGCTGTGATCGCACCATTGCACTCCAGCCTGGGCAACAGAGACCCCATCTCTAAAATAAAGTAAACAAACAAACAAACGAATACATAAATAAATCTGATTTTTATCCTTTCACTCTGATGTCTTAAACCCCATTTCCCCAGATTGCTGAGTTTTATTTACTCTGCTTCCTTGCAACTAAAGCTAACATTTCTAATAGTTTTTAATGGCCCTGGTGGTTTTTTTAACATTTGGGCGGAGAAGATGTGGCCGGGAGGAAAATTACTGCACATGGTGGATTTTTATTTTTAGAGAGAGAGTATTCATTTTTAAGGTGAAGTTGGTAGCTTTTGAAACCATGATTTGCCCTTGCAGCCAGAGGATGGATTAAGGGGGGAGAAAGGGAAGTAGAAGGAGCTTCTTGGCTTTATTGGAGGGGTTTAGTTTTGTTCCACCTCTTCTGAGCTGGTAACATTTGCTCTGAAATTTCCTGTTACAGATTCTCCACTTTTTTTCTCTCTTCTTCTCTCCAGGAAAAGGAAAGGGATAGTCATGATGATCAAGCATAGGGGAAGAGAGGAAGGACACAGAAAACAATCTGTTGACTAATAGAACCCTTTCCTAGGACAGGAATGTAAGCACATGTAGATGCACCCATGTACACGTGCACATAAACACGTACACACAGGTGCACACACACACATACACACACACACACACACGACTTGCTGTATTGGTTTTCTCATGAGCTCTAATTTCCAGGAGTGGTGGGTCTTGATTGTGCACTACCCTGCCTTTGGAAATTACAGGAGCCAGAGTGTCCGGAAGCTTGGTAGTCTCCCGAAGCTTGGTAGTCTCCCGTGAGATCATAGAAACAGCCAAGAGTACTGGCTCTGCACATGTTAACCATGGCTGCTGGAATTCTCCCCTGGAGACTACAAACTGCCTGCCCACGGGTTGAATCCAGGACATGGACATGTCTCATTTGGAATACACAATGTTTTTTATAAAACACGATTTTATCGCCAACTTTTTAAAAATCAAGGGCTTTCAAATGAAAATCTGATTTCACTTTCTCATAGAAAATTAATCAATCTGGCCTACTTTCCTGCATGACGAGTGTTGAGCTGCCCCATTTATGGGTGGGGGAGTGTTCCAAGTCAGTGCAGTCCCCATTCATTTCCTATTGTCTGCCTGTGTTAATGGCCAGTGATCACCCTGTTTGCATGGTGTTTTATTATGCCTGGCCCACTTCACTGTGTATGTTACCTGCCAGGTCTCTGTAGGCATTTGAAGTCATGATGCTTTATGCCTTAGTTCATGCTTCGTGGGGAGATGGAAACCAGCCCCATGTTACTCACTCAACTCTAGATTTAAATAGAAAAGAATTAATTGTAGATGCTCCAATATACATAGTATACAATGAAGACAAAGAGGAAAAATTGACCTACGGTGTTTTCATCACCATATATAATTTTTAAGAGGCCATTAAGAATCAAGTTTGTTTTCATAGTTGTGTACCCACATCAGAATTTATTTGTAAAAACATAATGTCTTGAAACCAAGCTTTCATTTTGAACTGTACATTTTTTTATCTTACTATTGCCATCTCTCTCAACCTTTTATTAGCTGTGTTTAGATCTTCATACAATTATGCAAAAACAGTATTATTATTCAAACAATTCCAGAGAAGTTTCCATTTATAATTTTAAGAGCTCACTTGCTCTCAAATATATTTTTGGAAGAACAAGTATCTTTCTCCAATATTTTGGAAGCCATGGTAATGTCTTTAGTAGCTGCATTTAAGTATGAGTGAAAAAAGTAAATTTATTCCTAAAATAATTTTAGAATTCTAGGTTGCATTTGTACTGAATATCACTGGGATGATTATTATCAATTAGAAGTGGTTAAGCACCCAGTGAGCAAAACACAGACTAATATGCTGCACAGAACACTCAAGAAACAAAAGGCTCTGTCCTCAGCTCGTTTAGAACAAAATCCAAAGTTTTGTAAGGGCTCCCCTTATGGAGATAGTGGTGTTGATAGTAATGATGGTGATAGTG